>NW_004524701.1:9067157-9083855 GCF_000260255.1 Octodon degus | reverse complement strand
TCATTTGTGTTGACTCCTTCTTTCTCATTGATGCCTATTAGTCTCACATTGTTCATCTTTGCATCATCTTGCAGGTGATGGATTATTCTTTCCTGCGTCCTCATTGTTTTCAAGAGATCCTTTCTTATATTTTCACTAGCTGCCCCAGCATCTTCAAGAGCTGATACTCTGTCTTCACTTTCACTTAAACGGTTTTGCAAGCTTGTGATTGAGGTTTTAATTTCCTCTATGTCTCTTTCACTCTGTTTCATGCGATCTCTTTTTTCTGTATTGCTCATTGAAGGAATCCGTCATTTTTGTAATCTCCTCTATTTTTTATCAATGTCTTCTTTAGAAGCAGTTATAAATTCTTTTACTGCAGTGTTTTTTTCAGCTTGGGTTTCCTCCCTATGTTTCTGTAGTAGCTTCTTTACTTCATCTGCTATGAGTTCTGAGAATTCTTTTATTTCAGAAAAGAGTTGCGCTCTGAGTTCCTCTATATCTTTCTGCTGTTGCTTATTTACTATCAACGCTATTAATTCATGCATTTGAGCCGAGCTAGTGTCCTCCGCACTTGTTCTGTGTAGCTACTGGGTTTCCTCCATATGTTTATGCATTTGATTCTTTACTGCAGATGTTATTAATTCAGGGATTTCTTTTTTTTTATTTCCAATCTGAGTTCCTTTATACCTTTCTGCAGCTGTTTATTTCAGAAGCCGTTGATTCATTGCTTTCAGCTGTGTGATTCCCAATTTGTTCTGTGTTAGTGTTCTCTGCACTTTTTATGGGTGGGGTTGGGTTCCGAGGTTGCATTTTGTTTCTTCTTGTCATTTTGTGTAGCACTGTCTTCTGAACTTTGTTGTAGATCTTTGCTGTAGTTATAATCTTAGCATGTATTGAAGTTCAGGTGCAGATCTACAAAGTCTGGATTTATCCAGCTGTGCCTGGCTTGGGTCTGGCTGCTGTGCTCAGCTCCTTCCTACTGCTGCCCTTCAGGGTGAACCTGATGTGACCCTGTGGCAAGATGTTCTGCTCGTGGACTAGCTGGGTGGTTCTATCTTCTACCCTCTCTGTAGGGATTGCAACTGCAGTGTTACACTCCAGGCCTGTATGTCAGGCCTGAACTGAGCCTGGAGGGGATAAGGTGGAGTAGGGGGTAGAGGCAGCTGTCCCACACACTCACTGGGTCTGGTCTAGGGCTGGGTCTGGGTGTTCCCGGAATGTGGCAGAAATTCCTACTCGGTGGGTGGGGTGAGGGAGGTGCTGCAGAGTGGTGGGGGCGTCCCAAGGGGGTGGAAGACAGTCTCAACCACACTGTGCCTGGGCTGGGACCAGGAGTTGGTTCCACCAGTGCAGGGTAGCCAGAAGCTCTCCCATACTCCCTTAATTCTTTATAAGGCACATCTTATTTGAAAAAAAGGAAGTTGTAAGCTCTGTAAGTGGTTCTTACACTGTAATGTAGTGCCAAAATAGACAATTTTGGCATGTACACGCATGTGTCAGGGAAATAGATGAGTATACTGATTCAATGACCCTGGGAGGTGCATCTTGAGAATAAAACACAATCAAATCTGTCTCCAATCTTTTGACAAGTATTTTGATTAAATCAATAAGTGCAAAGTCACCATACTGAAGACATGAGACAGAAAGAAAAAAAATAATGTATATTAATTTATCACCCCTCAAATACAGTAATAGATATTACCTACGTATATATACCTTATTTCTATATAGTGGGATATATAGAGGGATACAGATTAAAATCATGGATGGATAGGCAATAAATATTATAGCTGCTTTGGCACAGTCTCAAATAGGTGTATAAACTCATTCCATAGTCGTGCATGACATTCAGCATCTGTCACCAAAATGTAGTTGTATAAATAATTTTAATTTTTGCTGGCAGGTATGGTGGTGTATACCTTCAATTCCAGCACTCAAGAAGCTGAGGCAGGAGGATTGCTGTGACCTTCAGGCCAGCTTGGGCTATACACTGAATTCAAAGCTAGTGTGAACTACACAGCAAGACTCAAACCAAAACAAAAACATAAAGCAAAAAAGTTGGTTTGGAACAAGACTTGAGAAAAATATCCATGTTATACAGTTGTTTTAAAGCATGTACAGTGGATTCATGCCTCCCTAACTCATGACTTGGTGTAAGGTTTTGAGAACCACAAATATATTTGCATATATAAACTGGCTTCACTTCAAATCCAAGAATGTGCTCTATGTAGCACATTCTTTTTTTCTTGTTACTTACATAATATGAAGTATAGTGTACAATTAAATATAATACTTGGTAACAATTTTCTGCATAGTGAATCACATAGCAGTTTTCCAAGGAAGTAAGATGACAGTCCATAGTATCCACTGATATATTCATATCTTTAGAAGAAAAACACACAATATACATCTCAGATTAGTTTCAGAAAGCACATACTAGACCTGCCTGCCATACAGACTTCTGTCATATCCAGGGCCTAACACACCCTATTTCTACATCCTCGAGGCTGCTTCCATCCCTGCTGCCAGCACCCAGGATGCCACCCCCAGATAGTACTTTCCATGACTGCCCTCACTACAGCATTCCATCTTGAAGCTTTCCTAAAAAGCTTGCACTGTCCTAAAACCTCCTTCCAGGAGCACAGAGTCTGAGTTGCCTCACTCTCCTGAGACTCTTTCTCCTTTCTCTGTGAAGAACAACATGCCAGGGGCCTAATTTCAATGCTGATGGTGCCTTTATGTCTCCACACTTCTTATTGTGAAGCGGATGCTACTTTCAAAGGCTCCCAGTGCAGCTTCAAATCATTAAACTTATTTACTTTTGCCACTTTCATGTTAGAAAAGATGGGCTGGCCAAATAGTTCAGAGGATCAAGGTGCCTGCTTCGGCAAACATAGCAGCTGGAGTTCAATCCAAGTGGGATTCGATCCCTGGCATGCTGTGCCAGCCCTGCCCCCGGGGCATGCTGAGAAGGAGATAGAGACTGGATATGGTGGTGTATGCCTGTAATCCCAGCCCTTGGGAGGCTGAAAAACAGGAGAATCACTATGAGTCTGACCTATATAGTGAGACCCTATAGACTCTTACTAAAAATACAAAAAAAAAAAAAGGAGAAAAAAAGAAAAAGAAAAGACATAGACTTCTTTTAGAAATCACACAGCTACCAAACCCTAAACTTTTCTCCTCCTGACATCAGTCTCCCATAATTCCAAAATTGTTGGCCATATCCTCATTCCTTCCTTCTCTGATGATTCCTTTCCTTGACACATAAATGTAGACAAATCTCTTCCATCTTTGAAAAACACATGAAGCAAAATCAGACCACTTTTGACTAGAAACCTGCTCTCTGGATCTGCATTTTTCCATCAAGGGCTAAACCTGGTGAATACTTTGTCAGCTTTGCTTCCCATGGCAATTTGCTGCTGAACCTACTACTTAATTTCCAACAAGCTGCTTAAACTTATCTTGCCAAGGGTCATTATGACTTATTGTTTGCTGAAACAAACAAAAAATGCTTTACAACCCTTTGTTTGCTCTGCAGCCCTGGGACTTATCAACCATATCCCAGTTTTACAGTTCCATTCTCTTGGTAGTAAGGCCTACATGCTTTTGATTCTTCCATCCCACCGATGTCTTTTTTGATTGTTAACATTGGTCATTCCCATACCGATTTCAAAATGCACTCAGATAGCCCAGTGGATTAAAGGGCCTGCTCAGGCAGATGCAGGGACCTGGGTTCAATCATCGGTGTTCCAGCCTGCCCCCACCCACCCCCCACGTTGAGACTGCAATTGAGACTGGATGTGGTGGTGCATGCCTGTAATCCCACCACTTGGAAGGCTGAAAACAGGGGGATCACTATGAGTCTGATCTGTATAGTGAGACTCTGTAGACCTTGTACTAAGTACATAAGAAAAAGGAATTCAGGAATCCAAATCTAGTACTGTATTATACATGGTGAATATATACAATTATTTTTGTAAATTAAGCAAATATAGAAAAAGGAAAGAAAAGAACAGGACAAAGGACATTGAGATTTGCTATTCTTAAGTTCGGGTAGTGACCAGTTAGCCCAATAGCCAGAGATGACACCCTTCTCAGAGCAGAGGCTTACTCACATAAAGAGCTTCTTCTCTAACACAAATGTTTCCACTGCTGCCAAGAAGCTGAAACTCTGGTAGATTGTCAGCACAGAGTATTGAGGCTCTGCAAGGACAGAACAGAAACAATGCACCACAGTTAATTCAACATACTTAGATCAATATTTTACCCACAAAATCCATTCCACAAGTGATATAACATTAAATAGCATAAAGCATACATATGCTACAACTCTCCTGGCCAAAGCAGAGAGAGAAGCATGGTCATGACCCTATGAGGTGCCTTGTCTATTTCCATGAGGACTGTGACTTCATATTAAGACACACTTTCAAATGCATGATCTTCAGTTACTATGCACCAAACTGTGGGGCTATGTTCTCCTGAAATTAACATGCTGAAGGCTGAACCCTCAGTGTAACGATGCTAGGAGGAGGAAGGTCTTTTGAAAGGTAAGATGGGGTCGAGAGAATGGAGTCCTCAAAATGGGATTTATGGCCTTAGAAGGTGAAAAACCCGAAGACATACTGTGCCATGAGAGGGTGCAGGGAGACAGTGATCACCTGCAGCCAGGACAGCGACCTCAGGGGAGCCTCATCCTACTGTGCCAAAACCCTGACCTCAGACTTCAGACTCCATAACTGAGGGGAAAATAAACCTTCTATGGGGTAATCACCCAAGTCTATGGTGTTATATCATGGCAGCCTGTAAAGTAAATTGACAGTTTTGAGGCATACATTATTATTTATTGGAAAAATTACACTCTAACAAGAATCTCAAATTTTTTTAAAGGCCTTCTTTCTCCTGGGTAGCCAAGATGATGTACCCTTTTCCCAGGATCACCTCATTCTCAAGCTCCAGCTACTGGTGACCACCATTCCATTCTACTTCTACCACACAATGAAATAGGGATGTTTACCCTGTACATGTTTATATTCAATTCTTAATAAATGATAATAAACGTAAACAAAGTATCAGCATTTTCTCAAAATCAAGATCAAATTTATTCTGTGTGTGGTGGCACATGCTTGCAATCTCAGCACTTACAGACTGAGGCAGGAAGATTGCTGAAAGTTTGAGGCTAGCCTGGGCTACACAATAAACAGCCAGCCAACCTGGAACATATAGTGAGATCCTGTCTCAAAAACAAAACAAAACAAAACAAAACAAATTCAAATTTACTTACCTATTCTGGAATAAAGTACAATGGTTTCTTAGCCCAAGGAAAATGCCACTAATAACCAATCCCACTATGAATGGGATAGCAGCCTTTTGAAAATGAAAAAAGAAAGTGTTTCAATTAGATGTAAAACTTTTTGTACATCATTTATTGTAAGATGTACAGTACGACATAAATCTCTCCACTGAGATAAACACTTTAATTAGTTTGGTGAGAGGCCAGAAGGGAATACAATATAAATTGCATGTTCTTAGAATACTTTCCAAATTAAATTGGACATTAAGTTAGGTGTTGTTTTTGGATCTGACAGTACAGTAGAGCACAATAGTAAAGAAACTAAGATTCCTTGCAGTGACTATAAGGCCCTTCTGCCTCAGGGCTCAGCTGAGGTGTTAGATCATGAATATCACACAGATGACAGAGCAATTCAGGTACCTAAGGAAGTTGTTTTGGAAACAAAGTAAAGTCAAAATGGCTGGGAATTTCTATTTAAATGGAATTCTTAATTCTTGTGCCTATACCCAAATACCCAATTTTACATTTTAAGAGGTTTAAGAGAACCACTTATGTGAATATACCCAAGTAAGAGTTTTAAGAGAAAAAAGGATAACTTTAAATTTAATATTGGAAGCAAGCAAAACTTCGACTATGGATATAACCCAATGGTAGAGTGTTAGTTTAGCCTAGACAGATTTTATTTTTTGTACCAGGGATTGAGCTCAGGACCTTGCACTTGCCAGGCAGGCACTTATGCCACTGAGCTAACTCCCTAGCCCAGAAGATTACTATTTAAATGAATCCTTCACTAATCACATGTCCTTAAAAATTCCTTTGCTAATAAAACAATTTTAGGAGGAAAAATCATTTATTCTAGAGCAAATTTTCACTGCTCTCAGCATATACTCTATCTCAATTCACAGATCAAGTTGTCAAAATGAATGTCCATTGTTCTATTAAAACATAGCCAGCACATATGTATACAGTCTGTACTTTCACACAACATTAATGTTAAGAATAATAGTCTTTCAAACTATGTGTATAATATTTGTTTCTTTTGCATGATAGATAATACAGTACCTTATACTGTCAAAATTAGCATTAGGATACTTCCTATGAGTTTCAAGCATTTTATACTATGTTAGGTCAGTTTTCAAAAATATTGACAAAACAAGACACCCCATACTTTATATCCTGCTTTTACAAGGTGCACCTGTGTTATTCTTTCTTTCATAAAGAAAAGGGAATCACTATGGGAACTAACTAAGGAAAGTGCAGCAAGTGATGTTCTCTACAAGATTTAGACATCAGCCCAACAGCCTCCAAACAGAAGGATTAAATAAATTCTCCAAATGTGTTATCTTATACATACAACATTCCTCAAAATGTGCTCTGAGCTGTGAACAGTCACAGAAAAAGTAATTCACAGTTAAGTGTTTAAAATGCTAAATGAAGCTATGTGTGCCTATGTGTGTGTATACCTGTGAACCCAGGACCTCATTCATATTAGGCAGATGCTATAACATTTAACTTCCTAGATTATTATAAATGGCTATGTTCTCATCATACCATGCCCAGAACTACCATATACGTATCTTACACAAGACATGCATAAAGCCCTTTAAAAGACAAGTAAGAGAAACATGTTGCATAAATGACATGAAAGAATAAATTTCTTCTGCTCAACATGCCCAAAACCCCTCCCCAGCCAGACTCCAGGCCTGGCATGAGTGTGGGACCTTCTACCTGCTCATTGTGCACAAAACCTCTCCTCAGCAAAACCCCAGGTCCTGCACCAGGTGTGCGGTGGAACCTTGCAGCAGAACTCTCTGCAGAGAGACTAAGAGCCAGAACCACTCAGCTAATCTAGGAGCTGAACATCTTGCCAGAGTGGAAGAGTGATTCACCTCTACAAGCTGCAGCAAGAAGAAGCTGAGCACAGCATCCAAACCAAAGGCAGACACATCTGGACAAGTTCAAAGTTGATAGATCCAGACCCAGTAAGCTGAGACATTCTGGTGGACACAGATCTATGAGAGTGTCCTCTCTCTTCTACTCTTGATTGAAAAAGGAAGCAGCAGGTAGCCAAGTGAATGAGTCTGCGGGGAAGGCACCAGGTACATCAAGGGGAGGGTATTAAACACAATTTAGGGGAGCTAACTTAAATACAAATTCCCAATTTATCTGCTTAGCTGCACAGGCATAAAGTTTGCTTTTATTGTCTAAAATACAAACACATTAGTTACAAAAGCTTGTCAACTGCTATCACTACCCATTATTAGTGTTCATAATTGTAGTTCTGTAAATACAAAACTAAAACTGGCTTAACCATATAATCTTTTGGGTAAGAATTTCAGAAGGTGCTAAGTTTATAACTACACCAAAGTGCTACACCAAAGGTCAGAGGACAGTGCTATACAAAATATCAAAGAAAAGGAGGAAAATGCAATCTCAGATCCTGAGCCCACCCAGGAGATACTAGCACAGATAAATATTGGAAATCACATGGCTAAAATGCCTGAATTAATAGAGTCTGAAGTAAAGAAACAACCGCAGAAAGATATAGAGGAACACAATCAGAAATAACCTCTGAAATAACAAAAGAAAACTTGAAAGTAATAGCATCTGAAGAATTAACTGCAAAAACATATAGAGGAAAACAGATCAGAAATAACCACTGAAGTAAAAAGAAAAAAAAGATAACTATAATGAAAGAATTAGTAACTTCTTCTCAAGAAGACACTGATAAAAAATTAGAGGAGTATAGAAAAATGATGGAAGCCTTGAATGAGCAAAACAGGAAACAAATAGATTGCATGAAGCAGAGTCAATGAGATATAGAGGAACTTAAAATCTCAATCACAAGCTTGAAAAACCATTTCAATGAAAGTGAAGGTAAGAGTTTCAGATCTTGAAGACACCATTGCATTGAGTGAAAAGGAAAGAATAGATCTCTTAAAAACAATTAGGATGCAGGAAATAATAATTCATCATCTCCAAGACGGTGCAAAATGAACAACGTGAGAATAATAGGCATTAATGAAAAAGGAGGCAATATAAATGGTGTAAAAGGAATATGGGCAGAAGCAACAGCAGAAAACTTCTCAAATATGGGAAAACAATCTGACATTTAGGTAATCAAAGCATAAAGAACTCCAAATGACATCAACCAAATTAAAAACTCACCCAGACATATAATAGTCAAGATCCCAGAAATCCAACAAAAAGACCCAATATATTAAAAGCTGCTAAAGGAAAGAAACAGATCACATTTAAAGGAAAACCCATCAGAATAATGGAAGACTTCTCTTCAGAAAAAATGAAGTCAAGTACAGCATGGAGCAGAGTACTTCAAGTCCTCTATGAAAACGAATTCCAGCCCAAATGGACATACCCTGCAAGACTTCCTTTTAAGTTTGATGAAGAAGTGAAATACTTCTATGACAATGAACAACGAAAGAAGTTCATGATGACAAAGCCAGCCCTACAGAGACTACTAAAAGATGTTCTAGAGAAACCAAAATGATCAGAACTCCATGAAGGAGAACAGAAGGAACCCATTATGTAGGGCAAACAATTAAATACAGGAGAAAAAGGGATAAAAAAAGACAGTAGGTAAATAGCATCTCAATCATAAGTCATCACATCTCAATTATAACCATCAATGTAAACACACTCAACTCACCAATTAAAAGAAATAGACTGGCACAGTAGATCAAGAAGAAAAATCCAACAATATGCTGTATACAAGAAACACACTTAGCTCATAAAGAAATTCACAGGCTTAAAATCAAAGGATGGAAAACAATACTACATGCCCCAGCACCTTAGAAAATAGCAGAGTAACAATCCATTTTGCAGACAGTCTCAACTTCAAACCAAGAATGATAAAATGAAATAAAGATGTCACAACATACTGGTTAGGGGAAAAATCCAAGATGAAGAGGCAACATTAATAAATATGAACACACTAAAGATGGGAGCCCCCAACTATAGAAGCAAAATCTTGATGGACATGAAAAATCTAATATCCAATACCACAATCTTAACAACAGACCTTAACACCTCCTTATTGCAAAAAGACAGGTTAAGCAGACTAAAAATTAGCAAAGGTGTAGCAGAACCTGGAAAAAATGGGCTTAGTGCATATATGCAGTGTTCCACACAACCACATGAATACACATGTTTTTCAGCTGCACATGGGATTTTCTAAAATAGACCACATATTAGTCCATAGGTCATGTTGAAGTATATATAAGAAAACAGAAATTATCCTATGCATATTATCTGACCGCAGTGCAATGGAACTGGAAATAAGTGACAAAATAAACCAGAAAAAAACATAAATACATGGAAAATAAACAACACGCTCCTCAGCAACCAATGAGTTACAGATGAAAATAAACAATATCTACAATTCAATGAAAATTCAAGCACAACTTACTGGAATTTATGGGATGCGATGAAAGCAGTTCTTAGAGGGAAACTTACAGCTATGAATGCACACATTAGAAAAACAGAACAGGAATGAATAAATACCCTAATGGTGCACCTCAAACATATAGAAAAGAGCAAACCAAACCCAAAGTCCAAAGATGAAAGGAAATTATAAATATTGCAGCAGAAATTAATTCAATCAAGATGAAGAAAAGAATTGAAAGAATTAATGAATCAAAAAGTTGGTTCTTTGAAAGATTAAATAAAATTGATAAGCCTCTAACTTCATCAAAAAGAGGAAAGAAAAAATTCACAAGCAATAAGGAATGAAAAGGGTGTAATTACCACAGACTGAGTGGAAATTCAGAAGATCATTACTAGCTACTTTGAAAATCATTACTCTTACAGAATAGAAGACACAGAAGAAATGAACAGATTCCTAGAAAGGTACAAATTACCAAAACTAAATCAAAAACATGTAAGAATTCTGAATAACCCAATAATGGTGAATGAAGTATGAAATATAATTAAAAAAAAAAACTACTGACAAAGAAAATACCAGGTCTTGATAGATTCACAGTTGAATTCTACAAGAAATTTACAGAAAATATAATCCCTATACTCCTCAAACTCTTCAATGAAATTGAAAAGGAAATAATTCTCCCAAAATCATTCATGGAGGCTAGTATTATACTGATACAAAAACCAGAGAAATACACAACTAAAGAAGAACTACATGCCAATCCCCCTCATGAACATAGATACAAAATTCCTCAAAATATGTAAATGTATAAACATAATACACTATGTCAAAGGAGCCAAATCCAAAAACCACATGATCATCTCAAATGATACAGAAAAGGCTTTTGACAAAGTCCAACACTCATTCATGTTCAAAGTCCTACAGAAAACTGGAATATATGGCCTCCACCTCAGTCTTATAAATGCCATCCATGACAACCCAATAGCTAATATAATTCTAAATGGAGGAAAAAATGAAATCTTTTACTCTCAGATATTGTACAAGACAAGGATGTCCTCTATCACCACTCCTATTCAATATACTTCTGGAATCATTAGCTAGAGTCATTACACAAGAGAGAGAAATAAAAGGAATAAGAATAGGTAAAGAAGAAGTTATCATTAGTTGCAGATGAAATGATACTTTCATTGGAAGACCCAAAAAACTCCACCAAGAAGCTACTAGAATTCATAAACAAATTCAGTAGCATAGCAGTATATAAAGTCAATACTCAAAAGTTAATAGCATTCCTCTACACAGATAAAAAACACACTGTGAGGGAAGTTAGAGAAAAAGTACCTTTTATAATAGGACCATGAAAATGAAATAGTTAGGAATTAATCTAACTAGAGAAGTCAAAGAGCTACTGAAAGAAAATTACATTAATCTGAAAAAAAGATCACAGAGGATTTCAGAAAATGTAAAGATATTTCCTGCTTCTGGATAGGAAGAACCAACATTATGAAGATGGTCATACTCTCAAAATTTTTATAAAGATTTAATTCAATCCCTATGAAAATATCACCAACATACCTCACAGACCTAGAGAAATTGTTCCTAAAATTTATTTGGAATCAGCAAAGACCTAGAATAGCAAAAGCAATCCAGGGCAACAAAGACAAGGCAGCAGGCATTCTAATTCCTTACTTGAAATTATACTACCATGCTACTGTGATGCAATCGGAGTGTTACTGACAAAAAAATAATAGACCTGAGACTCAATGGAATAGATTAGATGATGTACAGGCCTCTACAAACACACTCAGCCACCTTATCTTCAACAAAGGGGCCAAAAATGCTTACTGGAAGAAAGATAGCCTTTTTAAAAATGGTGCTAGAAAAACTGGATCGCCACGTGCTGAAAACTAAAACTTGACCCAGGTCTATCACCATGCACTAAGCTAAAGTCAAAATAGAGTAAAGATCTAAACATGAAAACAGAAACAATAAATCTCCTGAAGAGAAAGTAGGTGAAAATCTTGAAGACATAGGGGTAGGTAAATAGTTCATGAAGAAAAATCAAACTGCACACTTGAAAGAATTAACAACTTGGACCTCCTCTTATTGAAAAGTCCTTGCACATCAAAAGAAATTACCAACAGAGTGAAAAGACAACCCACAAATTTGCAAAAAATCTTAGCTAATACACACTTAACAAAGGTCTACTCTCTAGAATTTATAAATAACTAAAAACATTAGGGCCCCTAAGTTTAAAGACCCAGTCCAGAAGTGGGTATCAAAGATGAACACACTCTTCTCAGTGGAAGAAGTCCATGAGGCACACAAATACATGATAAAATGCTCCACAACACTATCCATTTATGAAATGCAAATTAAAACAACACTGAGATACCATTTCACCCCAGAAAGAATGGCAATCAGCTATACAGAATGATAAACTGGAAGTCTTCATAAACAAGTCAATGCTACTTGATAATATACTCGTAAGTGAAATAAACCAGTCCCACATGTGTAAATATTGTATAGTCTCCCTAGTGTCATAACACAAAAGAAGAAATAAAAATAGGTATAACAGTTAATTGGAAAGCAATAATTTAAGGATTAAACAACAAGGAGAGGACATGAAGAAAACTTAGGAAACATGGCAGGAGCAAAACCTTACACAAGGTGGCTAAGGTAATGATCCTGAGACTCTTCAGTAGGTTTTTGAAACTAGCAGTTAATTGGTAGGATTCTCACCCTGACTAACTATATAAGCTGATACTTGTGAACTAAGCAACTGTATTGAAGATAGCAATGTGTAATACTAGGGCCATGGTTGGAATGCCTGTCATTCTGGTCTTCTAAAAGCATACTGCTTCTAATGTCATATCAATTACTGCTATACTTTCTCTCAAGTAAATGTTTAATAAAAAAGGTAATAAATGAAAACAAGAGACAACAAAAAAAATGTAATAGGACTGTGCTGCTACCATACTGTATATGTTTAGATTTCTAAATTTCAGTGTAAAAATTCGTAATTGTTTATTTCTATTTTTTCCACATTCTGAAAGGATTTAAAGTTTATCCTATGAATGATTGATGGAAAATACCTGTTCCATGTTATATCTAAGGCATTTGATGTTCAGACAGATATTGACATTAAGCTCAACAGCCTATATTTCAGGATAATAATATCATTAAGCTTCTCTTCTGGAGGGTTAACAACGTAAGTTTGCAGACCAAAAAAAAACAGAGAAAAAGAAGGACTACAAGAATAGCCAACATTTCAGCCCTACCCCTTGAAAGTCAGTGAGGACTAAGGACATAAGAGAACCTGTATTTTAACATCTTGTAACTCACTGGTGTCCCAATATTTTTGATTAAATAGATTATGGGGCCACAGAGGAAAATGAGCAAAAATGTAGAGTGTGCCTAAGGACAGTCACCTGGACAGAAAATAGTCTCTCAGGCTTTCACAGAGAGCAAAATGGTCAAGCAATGGCCATGACTCATCCACATGGCTGACAGTGACAAACAATCTACAAACTGCTGTACAGAGTTTAAAGGTAAGTCCTGAGGGGATCTGACTGACCTTGTCAGACACAAAAATTGCATTTTTTATTATTTAGGTCTTGCTTTATTTTGGTCTTAACCATCCAGCAGAAAAGTACAAACATGAGATATATAAAGTAAAGCCATATTAATATGCTGACCTGTAAAAGGCTCAAGTCAACAACTTCTGACATTCCCAATCATGCAGATAACCCACTACTATTATAGACCAATGGACTACATTGGATTGCTCTGCTGAATTCATGCACCTACAATATATGAGTGGTGATGGAATACAAATCTCTGAATAAGGTAAACAATAAAGGGGGATATAAATTAGGGACCATTTTGTAGTGAAATGTACATACATTTTATCTGTATGTACAAAATAGCATAGATATACAGCTACTTTCTCTTAGTCCAATGAGAAGAAAGTTTTGGACAGTGTTAGACAAGATATCATGTCTGCATCTTGTACTATGAATAATAACTACTACAAAGACAACAATATCCAATGTATTCATTATTGTAACTGTACTACTAACCTGTTTTGAACCTATCACATTGCTACTTCTTTCTCAATAAAATTATTTTAAAAAGAATAAATTTCTTCACCGTCTCACAGTTCAACAATGGGTAACCCAATTTGGCAGATGTAAGTTACCTAGTTTGTTTTAAAATGAGTTCATAAAACTACTCTTGGGCTGGCCAGATAGCTTAGTAGATTAAGTTCCTGCTTAAGCAAGTACAGGGACTGGGATTCGATCCCTGGCACCACATGCCATGCCAGTACCACCCCTGGGCACGCTGAGCTAGGCACCAGTGTTGAGGAAGCTAAAAACAGGTGAATCACTATGAGTCCAAGCTGTGTAATGAGACACTGTATCAAATACATTAAAAAAACTACTCTTGATTGGTAGGACACAAAGGTGCTTGTGTTCTTACAGATGAGCCAAATCACAAGTGTTAAAATATTTGGAATAGTTGACGGTAAGGAGGCATATGCTTTCAGGTACACTCAGAGGGTGACAGTAATTAACTATGAAAATTATGGTGAATGTGTAACAAAGATTATAGTATTGCATTAGAATTTAATAACATGGTCTGTCTTAGTACTCATTATAAACAATAATTAATAAAGATAACAACCCAGCTAAGTTAACTTATGAATGCTAGAGCAATGAACTAGTAGAACTCATGGAACATATGGGTTGAGAATAACAGAGAAGGGCCAAGGGAGATAGCTCAATAGAATAAGCACTTGCCTGGCAAGTGCAGGATCCTGAGTTCAATGCCAGGTACCTCAAAAAAGAAAAATGAATAACTGAAAAGCCTTAAGAACTGGTAACTAACAACTACCACAGTATCAGCCAAAAGAAAAAGGCATTATCTTTTCCTACTGACATGAGAGCTAACCTATGTTAAGTTTGATTACTACCTGTGTATAAACAACACACTATAGTGGCACCCACAGCTGTCAGGTCTCTGATCTAGACTCCCACCCAGCTAGGAATGAAAAACTCTCAAGCAGATCTGTTATTCACACCTGCAAAGCACAGCATTCAACAGGAAACCAGCAGCTGCCCCACACCAGTCAACCTAGAGATTTGATTCCATGAAAAACAAGAGACATGCTGTGCCTGTAAGCACCCACTCCCCATACCCAACACTACCCTGTCTTATCAGCCAAGCCTACACCTCTACTCAGAACTTTGAGCCCTTGCTCACAGCCAATAGTCCTTTCCCACTTGGCCCACCCACATCCATTCTGTAGTAAATTCCTCACACATGACTTAACCTCTGCCTGTCTTGTGGGTCTCAACTGTAATTTGGTTTAACCTAACATGTATTTTCTTCTAAAGATTAGAAATTCTAAGTAAGAAAGGTCATTTATATGGAAGAGCATTTTGCATGCAGCTCTTCCCTCAGACACTGGATAGCCCAGACTTATCTTCTGGTACCTTCAGGAACACTGGGTTTCCTCCAAACATGATTTCAATTCCAACCGTCTTTTTCTGATCTGCTTCTCTTTCCTTCAAATTCTGTACCTCTTCTCTACTTCATCTTTCCATATTGTCCCTTTGGACAGCTAAAATGTAATATATATCTTCTGCCTTTATTTTCTGCATTTATTAAGTTACTGTCTTTCTGTTCTCATAAGGAAATATGTTCCAAATGAGTAGAGATTTTTATTTTTGCTCATTTTATTCACTACTATATTAGAGTCTCAAGTCACAAGACATGACCTTGTGTTGAACTTGTGGGATGAGCCAATGCATGAAAACAGACAGCCACTAGATACTTCTTCATATGTGTTTTCCTTTATGTGTTTTCACAAAATATACAGATTATCCGTTTCAGCTTATCTAAGTCAGCAAAATTTGTGAGTTCAGTATCCCAAGAAATCATCAAGCTTGTCCTACATTATTTAACTGTGCTTTCTTGATATTTTAACTGTTTCTACTTTCCAAATAGGTGAGGATGAAAACTATATATGGAATGGTGAGTAGAAAGTAATCACAATCCAAAATTAGATTATATCAGAAGCAAATTTCCAACACATGACTATTTCACAGCTCAATTAAAGAATCTGTCAGATTACCTGAGCTACAGAAATCTGAGGATCAACCAACAGGTTTTTGAATGAATGCCAGGCAATCCATTTAAACTGATGATAGAAGAACATGACATAGGTGGTCTCCTTGAAGACTAAGCTCCTCTTCCCACCTCCTGAGAGTTGATCTAAGTCATCTTTTATTTTTCTGCAGACAGAGGACTTGGCATAAAATTCTGCTAAATGTTCTATGGCTGATTTTTCTCTCTTGAAAAGTTCTTCAGTCTCATTGGCTTGTAAGTAAAATAGATAAAGAAAACATTATCAAATAATTTGGATAATCATACTACCAATTTCTGCTGGTCTTTTGAAAGGAGCAGTTAATGCTTCATTTTTTTTTTCATTTTATTCTTTTTCTTCTGCTAATTTCTTAAAATGTTTTTATTGCTGTTTTCTATTTTTTATCCTATTTTGCAGGTTTATATCTGGTAACCTAAACAAGTAATTTGAAGATAACATCATCCAATACAGCAACTATTACTGAATTCCTATTATTTTGTTTAGTAAAATTTTGTATGGTTTCTAATGCTTTTTTAATTAATATTTTATTTTCTTTAAAGAAAAAAATCATCAGATGGCAAGCAATTTAAACCACTCTTCTGTGCCCCCCTTATTGAGTAACACCTAAATTTAAAAGCTTGACTATAAAATATTACTAGCTTTACTGTTGCTTTACACATTAGAAAAACATAGCCATCTGACTGCCACCATATTTATGGATACAGAAAAGGCAATGATCTTCTCCTAATTATTTGGACATTAGTTTTATTTTTTTCAAAGTTTTATTAATAAACAGATAGCAATGAGACAGTTTCAAATCAAATCGGAAGTACAGTTTCAACAAATAATACACTGCATATATTCTTCTTAGTG
>NW_004524701.1:9066506-9067057 GCF_000260255.1 Octodon degus | reverse complement strand
GTGAAAAACTTCTCAGTAAGAGCAGGTCTCAGTTGTTAATTCTTTCAACTGTTTCCTGTGCGATTTGATTTCTGTCCATGAACTCTTAGCCTACTCCTATGTCTTCAAGAGTTCCTCCCACTATCTCTTCCAGGAGATTTAGTGTCTTGCTTTAATGTTTAGATCTTTAATCCATTTTGACTTTAGTTCATTGGATGGTGATAGACCTGGGTCAAGTTTGAGTTTTCAGCTTGTAGAAAGCCAGCTTTTCCAACACCATTTGTTAAAGAGGCTATATTTCTTCCAGTGAGTATGTTTGGTCCTTTGTCAAAGCTAAGGTGACTGAATGTATTCATATGGGCTTCAGCATCTTCTAATCTATTCCATTGATCCTCACGTCTATTTTGATGCCAGTACCATGCTGATTTTTTCACAGTAGCCTTGTAGTATAACTTCAAGTCAAGAATTGTAATACCTCCTGCCTTCTCTTTATTAGCCAGAATTGCCTTTGCTATTCTAGGTCTTTTCTGGTTCCAGATAAATTTTAGGAATGATTTCTCTATGTCTGTGAG
>NW_004524701.1:9056568-9057594 GCF_000260255.1 Octodon degus | reverse complement strand
CACAATATTCCTTTTCCTGTCTCTTGCTTTCATTCACCACCCCCTTCTTCTTGAACATCCACCTACCCGAGAGACATCTTAGCAGTAACTGGCAATGGACATTAGTTTTAAAATAGACTGCTTTTCATACACATACAGACAGAGATTTTTTATGTTAAAAATCTGGTTTGGGGACCAGCCAGATAGTTCAGAGCTATCTGGCTCCTGCTTAGGCAGAGCTCAGTGGTTGGGGTTCAATCCCCAGCATGTCATGCCAGCCCCCCACTCCCAAGGGCATGCTGAGACAGCAACTGAGACTGGGTATGGTGATGCATGCCTGTAATCCCAGTGTTTGGGAAGCTGAAAGCAGCAGAATAACTATGAGTCCAATCTATGGAGTGAGACCCTGTAGACCCTGTTCTAAATACATCAAAAAATAAAAAATCTGGTTCATGCTTTCTACTACCTACAAAAGCATAATGTATTATATCAAATTGCTTATTTTTAAAATGCTGGAACCAGTGAATATATTTGTTAATGGAAACTCATTGTACAATTGACAGTATTATATAAATTTCTATTCATCATTTAAATTGAAAACATCAAGACCCAGAGCGCAGGCCCGGCGAGTGAGTGAGACGACCCAGGGCTGCAGCATCCTGAAGAGACCTAGAGCACAGGCCCGGCAAGTGAGTGAGATGACTGGGGGCCGCGGGATCCTGAACAGACCCAGAGCGCAGGCCTGGCGAGTGAGTGATACGACCGGGCCCACGGCATCCTGAATAGACCCACAGCGCAGGCCCGGTGAGTGAGAAGACTGGGGCTGTGGATCCTCATTCCACCTAGAGTGCAGGCCCAGCATGGAACCCTTCAGCAGAACTCCCTGCAAAGAGGCTAGAGGCAAGACCCACCCAGCTGATTCAGGAGCAGAACATCTTCCCAGAGAGACACAAAGGGTTCAACTCTAACACCTGCAGCAGAGAGAAGTGCAGCACACAGCCAGAACCAAACAACACCCACCTGGAGGAATCTGAACTTCATAGATCC
>NW_004524701.1:9037978-9044397 GCF_000260255.1 Octodon degus | reverse complement strand
TTAGAAACTTTAAAAAGTATATTTCCATTTTCTGTTGACTTTAAAAAAAGCAGAGGTTTGTATCTATGTTGTTTATTTATTATTTCTTGCCTATATCTTGTAATATGACAAACTTCTTTGGCAGTAACAATACACAATGTACTAACCATTGTTACTCTCCTAAAAAAATAAATAAATAAATAAAAATTGAAAACATCCACAACACTTTTGGAGAAGGCTGTTGACTGGTATCAGAACAATGCACTAAGATGAGTTCACAAAGACAAGATTTCATGAGCCACCACACTAAGATTCTGCTCAATGAAGCAAAAGCATATGAATCTTAAAAGTCATATACCTTCATGGTCTTCTTCTTGTCTGTTTAGTACCACAGCACAGGGGTCTCCATTAATCACATCCAGGAATAAGTCAGCAGGGTTGTTGTAGGGTTTACAGCTATAACCTAAGAAAGAAGGCAAAGCAAGAACACAAAACTAATAGTCTGGGAATATAGAGGGTTCACTTTTAGAGAATGGGTAAGGTGAGGTCTAGAAACATAGATTCTAACAACTTCTTCATCTTCTTGCTCTCTTTCTCATCAATTCATCTTTTCTTCTGAGGCATTCAGTCATATAATAACATAATTTTCTCTCTCAGACAGATACATTATCTGGCTCCCATGCCAACTTAAAAATAATCTTCACACATCTTAC
The DNA here is from genome assembly GCF_000260255.1 of Octodon degus. Taxonomy (NCBI): domain Eukaryota; kingdom Metazoa; phylum Chordata; class Mammalia; order Rodentia; family Octodontidae; genus Octodon; species Octodon degus. Next base: position 9,043,705 of record NW_004524701.1, on the reverse strand, counting down.
CTTTGTCCTTACCTCACAAAAATCATGCAACCCAAAAAGCTATTAATATTCTACGCTTCTTAATACTTATTCATAAATATAAAGCTAGTATGAAAAGGTATAAAATGCCCATGTGCACTGTGTTCTATAAGTCCCTGTAAGGAAAGCTGGAACAGCATACACATATCACCAGAGTATTCCACCCAACAAAATACACATTTTCTTTACTGAGTTGAGGACAGGAGAGAGATGGGGAAAGAGATATACCTATGTATGTAAGGAGGATGGTTTGTACAACTGGTTTGTGGATTTCTGCTAGTCGATGGAAAGAAGCAGTCAATCTTTAATTTGTTTTGTCTTTTTTCAATTACTTTCCATTTTTCTCTATATTACTTTCTTATATATATATTTTCTTTTTTGCTCCAATTTTGCATGCATATATATGAACAACTAATTGGAAGACAGCACTATGCAATACAACAAAATGTGAAATTCGTAATTTTTTGGTGAAATTATATATCATTTATAATTTTTCTGCTTTAAAACTATTTTGTTCTCTAAAAAACATACACATTCTTTACAGCTGCATATGGTGTTTTGTCGAATAAGCAAACATATCTAAATAAATGCAAAGGAATAAAATCTTTCCCATAGATAATATCAGATTATAGCACAATAAAAGTAGAAATCAACAACAAAAAAGCCAAAAAAACTATGCAAATGTATGGAAATTAAATAACACACCACTGAATGATCAATGGGTCACAGAGGAAATTAAGGAAGAAATAAGACAGTCCCATAATTAAATGATAATGACAGTACAACATAACAGAACTTAAGGAACACAGTAAAAGAAACGATATAGGGAAGATTATAGCTGTGGATACTCACATTACAAAAACAGAATAAGCCCAAATAAATAACTTAATGATAAATTTCAAGGTCTTACCAAAAAAAGAATAGTTCAAACCCAGAGCTTGCATAAGGAATGAAATTATAAAGATCTGGAAAGAACTGATGAAATGAGGACTAAACATAAATAAAGCTGGGAATAAGCAAAATAGATAAACCCTTCGCCATTCTTACCAAATAGGGAAAGAAAAGATGCAAATCAATGCAATTAGAAAAGAAAAAGATAAAATCACCATTGGATTTAGACAATGTCACAGTTAAAAAATAATTAACAACTACTTCAGAAACATATATGTAAAAAACTAAACTCAGAAGAAATTTCTAGATTCATACATATTACCAAAATGAAAATTGAAAATCTGAACTATTAGATAACAGGAAATGAAATTGAAGCACAATTTTTCCAAAGTACAAGCTACAGAATTTCACCAAACAAAATAATATGAATTTCACAGCTTTTGTTGTATTACATAATGTTGTGTGTTGCATAATGACATAGATAGCATCATGTAATACAGCAACCATTGCTGAATTCCTAAAACTTTCTTTAATGAAATCTTGTGTCTTTTCTAATGCTTTTTTCTATCACTATTTTATATTCTTTAAAAATAAAAATAAGTAAAAATTTAAAAGATACTGCAAAACAAAATGCATTAAATAATCAAGATCATACACCATGAAAAAATAAGCTTCATCCCAAGGATGCAAGGATGATTCAAAGTTTATGAAGCAATAAGTGTAATTCATCATATAAACAGAAGCAAGGACAATGACCACATGATCGTCTGAATATACACAGAGAAAATTTTGCACAAAATTCAGCATCCATTCATGATAAAATCTTTGAAAAAAATAGGTATATCAAGAAATTATTCTAACCTCATAAATCCATGTACAATCAACCTTCTCCAACATCATATTAAATAGGGAAAAACTGAAAGCCTTCTCTTTAAAATCAGGAACAAGCCAATAATGTTCACTGTCATCACTCCTATTCAACAAAATCCTTGAAATATTGACTAGAACAGTCATGAAAGAGAAAGAAATAAAATTAAAATGTATAGAAAAGGACAAAGTCAAAACATTGTACCATTATTTGTGGTGACATGTCCCCTTATATGCAAGACCCACAAGTCTCCAACAAAGGCTCCTGGAGCTAACAATCAAATTCAGCAATGTAGCAGGATACAAAATAAACACAAAAAATTAATAGCAATTCTATACAATAATGAACTCACTGAAAAATACATTACAAAAACATCATCATTCATAATAGCATAAAAAACATCAAATACTTAGGAATTATCCTAAGGAAACAGTCTTTATCTCTACAGTGAAATTATAACACTCTGAAAAAGGAAATTGAGAAGGACATCAGGAAATGGAAAGATATCCCTATCCGTAGATAAGCAGAACTAATATAACCAAATAGTTACACTGCCAATTCTGATATACAGATTTAATGTAATTTCAATCAAAACAGCAACAATATTTCTCATAGATCTAGAGTAACAGAGACCAGGGTTCAATACCCAGCACCACATTCCTCACTGATCCATCCCCGGGCAAGCTGAGCCTGCTACAAAGTCCAGGTGTGGCAGCACATGCTTGCATCCCAGTGCTGAGGGCAGAAGGAACTAAAAACAGGAGGATTACTACAGAGTCCAAGCTATGTAGTGAGACCCTGTACCAAATACATTAAAAAAAAAAAAGTTTTGAGAAAACAATCCTAAAGTCTACATGGAACACAAAGAGACACAGAATATCAAAAGCAATCCTTGATAAAAAAAAAAAAGCAAATCAGATCACATAGCAATTCCCAACTTGAAGTTATACTGTAAAGCCACGATGTTGAAAATAGTATGGTACTAGTAGAAAAACACACACTTGTGGATCAATGGAGCAGAAGAGAAGCAGCAGAACAACTTGGGGTACATATAGCAAGTTGATCTTTAACAAAAAGACCAAAAATACACTGAAGAGATAATAACCTCTTTAATAAATAATCCTTGGAAAATTGTATATTCAAATGCAGAAGATTGAGTCTAGCCACATATTAAACTAAAATTACCATGTACTAAGCTAAAATCAAAATATATCTACATACAAAAACAGAAACAATCCACTGCAAGGTAAAATATATACAACTCTTAAAGACATAGCCATAGGCAAGGATTTTTGATTGGAATCTTAATGGCACAAGAAATAACAGCAATAATCCAGAAGTGGGATCATATCAAATTATAAAGCTTCTACGCAGCAAAGAAAAAACCAACACAGTGAAGAGACAACCTGCAGAACAAGGGTAAAAAAATTGTCATCTATTTCTTAGACCAACAGCTAATATCTAGATCATATAAAGAACTCAAAAAAATTAAACTCCCTGAAAGAAAAAAACCAAAAACTAGAAGCATAAATAGTCAATAAATACACAAATAAGTGTTCAACATTGCAAGTTGTTAAGGAAATGAAAATTAAAACTGCTTTGAGATACCATCTTATCCCAGAAAGAATGGTTATCATCAAAATTATCAAATAATAACGGTACTCATCTACACTGTTTATGGAAATGTAAAGTAGTATACCCACCATGGAAATCAGTGTGAATACTATTCACAATTTCTACCTAAATCTTAGAAACAGTATAAATGCCCATGAGGAAATGAATGGAAAAGGAAAATGTGCATTTATATAGAATGGAGTACTACTCTACCATAAAGAAAGATAAATTTCATTCCACTTCTGCTGGCCTACCGGGATGGAGCTGTAGGACTGGCAGCCACCAGGCAGAGCTAGCCCATTCCATACTGCTGGGCCCAGTCAAGCCCAGACTGAGGCCCAGAACTCCAGGACCATTCCCTAGACACAGAAGCGGCAGCCGGTAACTGGAGTGAGCCAATGTGCTTTAGGTGTCTGGAAGTGTCTACATGTGTAAAAGGGAGGTGCCCAGAGAGAACTCAGGGAAACTATTTTAAATACAAATTTGAGATTTAAGGTCTGCTTGGTTATATAGCAGGAATGTTTGCTCCTATGGTCTAAAGTACAAACCCATCAATTAAAAAAGATTACACATTTATAACTTTTACTAGCTGGTATTAGTAATGCTCACTGTTCTACTATAAAGAGGAAAACATATTTCTCTTAATCACATGTTTTAATTATTAATATTGGGAGGTACTTGGGTAATAACTTCACAAAAGCCCTACACTGAAGGGCAGAGGACAGTGCCAAGCAGAAAGCAATATCTCATTCTCAATCAAAAGAGAAGGCAAAATCTTGGGACACACACAAAACAATAATCTCTGAGATAGTATAGTCTGACTCCAGTGATACAACTACCTACTATGAAACTTTCACAAAAAGGTATCACAGAAATCAAATAAAGAGTTCTTTCTGAAATAGAAAATGACAAAAAGAAGGAGCAAAATGCAACCTCAGGCCCAGAATCCATCCAACCCTAACAGAGGAGACATTGGCATAGAATAAATCTGAAGCCACACACCTGAAATCTCTGAAATAATAGCAACTTCAGTGAAAAAAAAATTCAGAAGTGGATAGAGGAAATCAGATCAGAGTTAAACTCACAGGGAAAAAAAGAAATGAGAACTACAATGAAAGAACTTCTAAAAAAAGCATTTCTAAAGAAAACATTAATAAAAAATAGAGAATAGAAAAATGATGGAAACCATGAAAGAGCAATATAGAAAAGAAATAGGATGCCTGAAGCAGATTCAAAGATATATACAGGAAATTAAAAACTCAATCAGAATTTGGCAAGACCATTTGAATATAAGTGAAGACAGGCTTTCAGGCTTTGAAGACACTGCTGTAGTTAGTGAAAAGGTAAGGAAAGATATCTTCAAAACATTCCAGGAAATAATACTTCAACATCTGCAACATGAAACAAAGATGAACATAAGACTGAATAATATGCAACAGTGAGAGAAAGGCAACACAAATGACATAAAGGGAATATGGGCAAAAGTAATAGCAGAAAAATTCCCAAATATGGGAAAACAATCTGATATTCAGGTAACTGAGATATATAAAAGCCCCAATAAGACTAAGCCAATTAAAATTACAGCCAGACATATAATAGACAAGATCCAAGAAATCCAGCACAAGAACAATAGTCTCTAGAAGGGCCAGTCAAATACCTCAGTGGATTAAAATACCTGCAAGCAGGTACAGGGGCCAGGGATTCAATCGCTGGGCCTGCTGTGCTGGCCCCACCCCAAGGGCATGCAGAGACAACAACTGAGACTGAGCATGGTGGCATGCTCCTCTAATCCCAGCTCTTGGGAGGCTGCAAACAGGCATATCGCTATGAGTCCGATTTAGTGGTAAGATCCTGAACACCCTGTAGACACTTCTCTAAAATACAAAACTTAGATAAATAAATAAATAAATGCCTCTAGAGAAAAGAAACAGATCACATTTAAAGGACAACCCATTAGAATAACAGCAGACTTCTCCTCACAAACCATTAAGTCAAAAAGAGCATGGAGCAAAGTACTACAAGACTTGCAAGAAAACAAATCCTAATCCAGACTAACAAACCATGCAAAACTCTCTTTCAAGTTTAATGGAGAATTCACGACAATCAAAACAGCCTTATACAGAATATTAAAGATATTCTAGGAAGGGATCAAAATGCCCATAATTCCAAGAATGGCAAAGAAAGAACCCACCAAACTTGGCAAACTATTAAACACAGGATAAATGTAAGGAACAAACAATAGAAAATAATGTGACAAACCTAGGTCAATACATATCAATTAAAATTACCAATATATAGACCCAGCCCTAGCCCAGGTCCGGTGAGTGTGTGGAGAG
>NW_004524701.1:9005978-9030235 GCF_000260255.1 Octodon degus | reverse complement strand
AATGTGATCATGTATGTCAGAAGTATACAAATAAAATTTTAAAAAGAAAATAAATAAATAAATAAATAAATAAATAAATAAATAAAATTACCAGTATAAATGGATTCAATTCACAAATTAAAAGAAATAAATTGTTAAAGTGGATTAAGAAACAAAATCCAAAAACATGCTGTATACAAGAAACACGTTTAACCCTTAAAGATAGTCATAGGCTGAAAGTCCAAGGATGGAAAACAATACACATACTCCATCCAGGAACTTATAAAAAACCAAGGCAGCTATTCTGTTCAAAGACAATCTGAACTTCAAACCAAGAATGATCAAACAAGATAAAATAAGGTCACTATATACTGGTTAGGGGAAAAAAAATCAAGAGGAGGAGATAACAGTCATAAATATGTATGCATGAAATACGGGAGCACACAACCATATAATACAAAATTTAAAGGACAGGAATATCTAATAACTAATATCACAAATTTAACAAGGGAATTTAACACCCCCTTATCTCAAAAATATAAGTAAAGCAAGCAAAAAATTAGCAAAGAGGTAGCAGAACTGAACCACACCTTTAACAAATAGACTTTGTGGACATACACAGAGTGTTACACCAACATCTGAATACACATCCTTTTCAGATACACATGGGACATATACTAGTCCATAGGTCATGCTTAAGTATATGCAAGAAAACACAAATTATTCCATGCATATTGTCTGACCACAGTGCAATGATACTAGAAATTAAGGATAAAAACAACCATAAAAACCTCACAAATGTTTGGAAATTTAATGACACCTTCTTCAGCAACCAATGGATTAGAATGAAAATTAAACAAGAAATTAAACAATATCTACAATCCAATGGAAATTGAAGCACAGCTTACTGGAATTTGTGTGATGCAATGAAAACTGTCCTTAGAGGGAAATTCATAACAGTGAACTCACACATTAGGAAAGAGTGAGAACAAATAATTTCCCTAATGCTGAAGTAAAGCTTCTAGACAAAGAGGAGCAAACCAAACCCAAAGCCAAAAGATGGGAGGAAATCATAAAGATCAGAGCAGAAATTAATGCAACTGAGAAAAAACTATAAGAATTAATGAATAAAAAGCTGGTTCTTTGAAAGATTATATAAAATTGACAAACCCCTAGATAAACTCATCCAAAAGAGGAAAAAAAAACTAAAATTCAAGCAATAAGGAATGAAAAGGGTGAAATTACTACACATCCTATGGAAATACAGAAGATCATTAATAGCTACTTTGAAAATCTTTATTCTCACAGAATTGAAAACACAGAAGAAATGGACATATTACTAAAAAGTACAAATTACCAAAACTGAATCAAGAAAAGATAAAACATCTGAATAGCCCAATATCAGGCAATGAAATTGAAAACATTATAAAAAAATTTAGCAACAAAGAAAAGCTAAGGTCCTGATGGATTCACAGCTGAATTCTACAAGAAATTTAGAGAAGATTTAATCCAAATCCTTTTCAAACTCTTCAATGAAATTGAAAAGGAAGTAATACTTCCAAAATGATTCCTGAAAGCAAGTATTATACTGACACCAAAACCAGAGAAAGATTCAACCAAAAAAAAGAACTATAGGACAATCTTCCTCATGAACATAGATGTAAAAATCCTCAAAAAAATCCTACCAAATACAATACAGCAACTGATCAAAAAGATTGTAAACCATGACCAGGTAGGGTTCATCCCAGGGATGCAAGAATGGTTAAACATATGCAAATCTATAAACATAATACACTGTATCAATAAAGCCAAAACCAAAAACCACATGATCATCTCAATTGATGCAGAAAAGGCTTTTGGCCAAGTCCATCACTCATTCATGATCAAAGCCCTACAAAAAATTGGAATAGAGAGTATCTCCTTCAACTGAATAAAAGCCATATATGACAATCCAATAGTAAGCATAATTCTAACTGGGGAAAAACTGAAATCTTTTACTCTTAAATCAGGTACAAAACACGTATATCCTCTATCACCACTCCTATACCATGTAATTGTGGAATCATCCAGAGCCATTAGATGAGAGAAATAAAAGGAGTAAGAACAGATAAAGAAGAAGTTAAACTATCATCATTTGCAGAGGACATGATACTCCACTTGGAAGACCTAAAAACTTCACCAAGAAGCTCCTAGAATTAATAAAAAAAATTCTGTAGCATAACAGGTTACAAGGTCAACAACCAAAAATCAATAGCATTCCTCTACATGCACAACAAACACATTGAGAGAGACATTAGAGAAACAATACCCTTCACAATTGCAAAAAAAGAAGAAAACCTAGAAATTAATCTGAGTAAAAGATCTATACAATGAAAATTACATTACTCTGAAAAAAAAAGATCAAAAGGATTTCAGGAGCTGTGGAGATGGCTCAGTAGAATAAGCACTTCCCTGGCAAGCACAAGTGCCTGAGTTCAATCCCAGGTTCTTCCAGAAAAAAAAAAAAAAGAAAAGGATTTTACAAAATGGAAAGATATTCCTTGCTCCTGAATAAGAAGGACCAACATTGTGAAGATGAACATACTAACAAAATTGTTGTACAGAGTTAATGCAATCCCCATCAAAATATCACCAATATACCTCACAGAGCTAGAGAAAACATTCCTAAAATTTATTTGGAACCAAAAAAACCTAGAATAGCAAAGGCAATATTGGACAACAAAGGAAGGCAAGAGGCATTACAATCCCTGACTTGAAATTATACTACAATGCTACTATAATAAAATCAGCATGGTATGGGAAAAAAAAAAAACAGACCCAAGGATCAATGGAATAGATTAGAAGATGCAGATACAACTACAAACACATTCAGCTATCGTATCTTTGACAAACACCCAAACATGTTCACAGGAAGAAAGATAGCCTCTTTAACAAATGGTGCTGGAAAAACTGGCTTTCCACATGTCAAAAATTAAAACTACAGCCAGGTATCACTGTACACTAAACTAAAGTCAAAATGGATTAAAGATCTAAACATTCGACCAAAAAGACTAAATCTCCTAGAAGAGAAAGTAGGCAGAAATCTTGAAGACATAAGGGTTGGCAAACATTTCATGAACAAAAATCAAACTGCATGGGAAATAATTCAAAGAATCCACAACTAGGACTTCCTTTTATTGAGAAGTTTCTTCACATCAGAAGAAATCACCAACAGAGTGAAAAGACAACACACAAATTTGGAAAAAAATTTAACCAACAATCACTTAGACAAAGGTCTTCTATCCAGTATATATAAAGAACTAAAAAAGTTTGGGGCCCAAAATTTAAACACTCAATTCGAAAATAGGCATCAGAGATGAATACACATTTCTCAGAAGAACAAATATAACAGTCAAATAAATACATGAAAAAATGCTCCACATCACTGGCAATTTGAGAAATGCAAACTGAAACAACAATGAGATATCACCTCACCCCACAAGAAGCGTATCATAAAGACATTGCCTAATAATAAAGGCTGGAGAGGCTGTGGGGGAAAAGGAACCTTTCTCTACTGCTAGTGGGAATGTAAACTGGTACAACCACTATGGAAATCAGTGTGGAGACTCCTCACAAAAGTAGCACTAGAAATCCCATTCAATCCAGCTATTCCCCTTCTGGGAATTTTTCCAGAACAAGTGAAAACATCATACCACAATGATATATGTGCACCCATGTTTATAGAAGTACAATTTGTCATAGCCAAATCTTGGAAGCAGCTAAAATGCCCATCACCCAACAAATGGATGAAAAAGATGCAGTGTTTTATAAAATGGAGTATTACTCTGCTATAAAGAAAGACAAACTAGAAGCTTTCATAGGTAAGTGGATGCAAATAGAGGCTACACTCATAAGTAAAATAAACCTGACCCACATGTGTAAATAATATATTGTCTCCCTACTGTAAGAACCCAAGAGAAGAAATAAAACCTGAAATGTATAACTGATATGGTAAAACAGAAAATAATGAAAGGATTAAATAACTTAAGCATTAAATAACAAAGAGAAGAGAAAAAAGAAAAGAAATAAGGTAGAGGAAAAACATGCAAGTATATATAAAGGACAGATAAAGTAATTGCACTGCAAATCTCAATCACTCTTTTGAAAATACAAGTTAATGTGTAGAATTTTCACTTTGACTGACTCTATATGCTGATAGCCATGATCTAAGCAACTAAAACATGGCCAGCAATGTTTAATACAAAAAACATGCTTGGATACCTGAAATTTTGGTCTTCTAAATGTGTATCATTTCTAATGTCATATGAATTAGTACTATACCCTCTTTAAAACAAACTTTTGAGAGAGAAAAAGAACAAAATTTAAGGTTTCTTGAAAGCAAGTGGTAATATCTAACTACATGTCCAATCTTACATAACTATATCTGTTAATCTGAGCAACAGATTTAATGATAAAATAGGTAAGATATCAACCACTGTTAATCAGTTATTCTTGGGTTTGAAAATTTGGAACATATGTACTGTTTATGTTGCCTTGTTTCTTTCTTTGTTTCTGATTTTTGTTCTTGTTTTGCTTTTACTTTTCAAAATAAATTTAAATTAAAAAAGAAGATAAATTTGAAAAACTCATAGGTTAAATAAATGCAACTTGAGAACATAATGTTAAGTAACAGAGGTTAGATAAACAATCTTAAATGTCTCATTATTTCTCTTACATGAGAAACTCAAAGTATATAATGCAGAAGACAAATAAAATGGAAGATACACAAATAAGTAGATTTTACCTAAATTTTCTAATCTATTGCTTAAAAAATTTAATATATTCTAGTTTTAGTTATACTACTGGCTTCTCTTAGATCTCTTAAAAGAAAGCTTTGTGCTAATATCTGTTTCTTCTATGTAAGGATCTTTTGAGCAGTATCTTGTATTCTGAACATGATGCACAGTATATTTGTTATCCTCTTTCTTTCCCTCCCTCCCCCCACCCTTCCCCATCTCTCTTGTTTTTAGAGACAAGGTCTACTTATGTAATTCATGGGGGCCTCAAACTCACTATGTAGCCCAGGCTAACCTCAAATTCTTAATGATCCTACTATCTCAGTTGCCCGAGTACTGGGATTATAGGTTTGCACCTACCAGGCTAGATTGTGTTATTATTTTCTTCTGAAATTTTATTTTATTGTTTCATAAAATACAACAGAATATTCTGAGAATCAAGAAGAAAAAAGCTATCATTTGTCATGCTGCCATAATTTCAAATCCCCAAAGCAACATTCTAGAGACAACATGATCAGCATAGCACACCTGAACTCTGATCTCAACAACTTCTAGCAAAGCCTTATGAACTTGACTTGAAGTCTGACTGAAGTTCATCTTCCCTGCACTCCTCAAACTCATACACACTCAATTATTTTTAAATCATAGAGATAAAACAAATAGGAAAGATGGCTAGTGAGTAACAACTGTAGTTGGAGTCATTTTGGTGAGAAAGATCTAGAATCTTTTTAAGTTATCTCTAGATTACATGAAGCATTAAAAGCACCACATAACTCAATCTGAAAGGGAAAGAGCCACACAACCTCAAAATAGGGAAATTCAAATTCAAACTATTAGGTCATTCACACTCAATCCTGGTCTAGGTCTACAATCTAATGCTATTAGAAAATTAAGTAGCACTTCCACGATCCCTCATGAAGGCAGAGCAAGATCACATACTAGGGAAAAACATTAACTACCATCTGTTATGTTGTCAACAAGACAATGATTCTGGGGCTTTCCAAAGACATTCACTGGACAGAATAACTGGTTGGAACATTTTAGTTACTGAACTGTCAGGCAAAGATCACCACACCAGCAGAGCACAATAGACATAGGCCCAGGATTCTGAGACATACAGGAAATAGAAAGAGATCTAAACAACAAGCAAATGATGCAAAATGACAAAATTTGGTAACAAACTGAATTAAGATTTTTTTAAAAACTTATAATAAGCAGAAAAAAGCACAGGAGAGGGAGTTGGGGAAAGAGATATATTTATGTATGTAAGGAGGATGGTTTGGAAATTGTACTGTGGATTTCTTCTGGTCTACAGAAAGAAGTAGTTAATGCTTCTTTCTTGCATTTTTGTTTTCATTTTTCTCTCTTCTTGATTTCTTATAGCCTTTTTTTCTTTCTTTTTCCAACTCTGCATACATATATTTGGTAACTGGAAGACACCAGCATGCAATACAACAAACAGTGTCAAATTCACATTATTTTGCTTGGTGAAGTTTTGTATCATTTCTAGTTTTTCTTTTATACTACTATTCTGTATTCCCTTTTTAAAAGAAAGAATACATATAAAGGTTAAAAAGCAAGAAGTAGCAATAAAACTCAGCTTCAAAAGAGGCTAGGAAGAGAGTAACAACAATAATCAATGCATTGTATATTGTTATGTTCACAAGTTGTTCAAAGGACAAGATATAGGCATGAAATATTGTCCAGAAAACTACCAACATAAACTTTCTCCTCAATGAACCAAGAGAAACCAACTGTATAACTACTTTAACTGTCTGTGTAAGCATATATTTTTCCTTTACTTTCCTTTCTTTTCCTTTTTTCCATCACAGTTTTTCTTTTTCTTTTATCAGTTTCATCCTTATTCATAATATTCAGTGTACATTTTGAATCTTGTTTACCCTTTCAAATTCTCACACTAGGGAGATAATACAATGCTTGCACATGTGAGGCTGGTATATTTCAGTTAGAAGTAGGCTTGAGTTCCATCCATTTACCTGTAAAAATCTCAAATTTATCCTTTATGCTGAGTAATGTAATATATTATATTAAAATACATGCAAAGACACACACACACACACATACACATACACACTGCTTATCCATTCCCTGGTTGATGGGTATTTGGGTTTTTTCCAGATTTTGCTATTCCAAGTTTTGCTATACGCAAATGTTTATAGCAGCACAATACCACCAAAAGTGGAGAATGGTTCCTTTTTTCCCACAATCCCTCCAGCATTTATCAATTGTTTTTTTTTGAAGACAGTCACTCTTTCTGCAATGAAATGGAATCTCTGTGCTATTTTAATTTGTATTTCTTAAATAACCATTGATTTTGAACATGTATTTATTTGACATGTATATTTGTTTATCTGAGACGTGTGTATTCATCTCAGAGGCCTATTTTTGGATTGAGTCTTAGAATTTTGGAGTCCTGACTTTTTAAAATTCTTTCTATATTCTGGACAGAAATCCTTTGTCTGACAGATAACTGACTATATATACTTTTTCCCACACCATACATTGTTTTTTCACCTTGTTGGTGATTTCTTTTGTTGCTCAAAAACATTTTAATAAGGAGAAATCCCATTTACCGATTCTTTGTTGTATTTCTCTTGCAGTCTGGATTTTGTTCACGAATTCTGTACCTACACCTATGTCTTCAAGATTTCTACCTATTTTCTCTTCTAGTATATTACTGTTTCTGTTTTAATATTTAGGCCTTTGATACATTTTGACTTCAGTTTAGTGCATGGTGACAGACATAGATCTAGTTTTAGTCTTTGGCATGTGGAAAGTTTTTCCAGCACCAATTGTTAATGAGACTATCTTTCCTCCAGTGAATATGTTTGGCTCCTTTGTTGCAGATAAGGTGGTTTAGTGTGTGCGTAATTGCATCTGCATCTTCTAATCTATTCCTCTGACCTAGGGTGTTTTGATTTGTTTTCTTTTGTTTTGCCAAGACCACACTGATTTTATCACAATAATTTTTTAGTATACTTTCAGGTCAGGGATTGGACATGCCTTGACTTGGACATCCCACTGTTGTTCAGAACTGCATTTGCTATTCTAGTTCTCTTCTAGTTCCAAGTGAATTTTAGGAGTGTTTTCTCTAATTCTGTGAGGTATGCCAATGGCATTTTGATTGGAATTACACTAAATCTGTATAAAAGTTTTGGGATACCATCATTTTCACTAAGTTGTTTCTTCTTATCCATGGATATTTTTCTATCTGCTGATATTCTCCTCAATCTCTCTTTTTAATACACTGTAATTTTCACTCTACAGACATTTTAAATCCTTTGTTATGTCATTCATTTTTTAAGATGCTATTATGAAAGGTGCTTTCCCTAATTTCTCTCTCTGTGAATTTGTTGCTTGTTTATAAGAATGCTATTGACTTTTGATTTTTGACAAACAATTTTTGATGTAGCTGATTGTATCCAGCTACACTACTGAATTTGGTTATTTAAATTTGATGGATAAATTTTGTTGGAGTTTTTGAGGTCTTCTATGTATAGTATTATGTCATATGTAAATAATGATAATTTAATTCCTTTCTTTCCTATTATTATTGCTTTTATTTCTTTCTCTTGTCTAATTGCTCTGGCCCAATGTTTACAGAATTATATTAAATAAGAGAGGTGATAGTGGACATTCTTTTCTTATTCCTGATTTTTAGAATGAAAGCTTTCAGTTTTTGATCTATTTAGTATGATGTCAGCTGTTCGTTTGTCATAGATGCTTTTTATCAGATTAAAATAAAGAACTTCTATTCCAATTTTCGAAAAGGATTTTATGATGAATGACTTTGTCATCACTGACTTTATCATTATTGACTTTATCAAATGCTTTTTTGCATCTATTGAAATGATCATTTTATTTTTGTCTTTGGATTGCAGATGTTTCAAAGTGCTGGAACCCAAAGTATCAAACAACACTCCTGCTGGCCCACTCTCTTCCGGGACTCCATGAGTGAAGAATCTACTGAAGAAGGTCAGCCATACCTGCTGATGTAAAGAACTGTATAGCCTCATTTGCAGGACCATGGAACACCAGTTTTCTGGAGGCCAGTAATGTGAAACTATCAAACATCTTGAAGATGCAGTCCTGAGGCTGATGCATGGAGAAGATGATTGTTCTTCCTGGCTTAGACATCCTAGGTTAAAGGATGGAAAACAGAAAATGATTATTCATCCAAATCTTGCACTTCCCACTTGATTAACACTAACAAATTTCTCAGCTGGTCTCATATAATCAACTTCTTGCTCAGGGAAGCTAAATTCTGTGCTTTTATGTTTAAAACTAAGGCTTTTTGACATATGTACATCAATTCTGCAGAAGCCACTGGAAGATTTACTGAAAATGCAAGTGAAATGAGAAGAAAGGTTTGTACTAATATTGTTTAGATAAGATATCATGTCTGCATCTTGTTCTCTGAATAACTACTATGAAGACAATAATATGCAATGTATTAATTATTGTAACTGTCCTATTAACCTCTTTTGAAACTGTTTCATTGCTATTTTTTCTCATTAAAATGAATTTAAAAAACTTTTTAAAGAAAATGCATGTGAAAATTCAGGTTATTGAAGTCTCATCAGCCATTATATTACAACGTGAAGGTAGAAGAAATCTCTATTATAAATTTACACTCAGGTTTTCTAAATGCTAAAGCTTAAGAAGTAATTAGAGACTAAATATTCAACAATGATCATATGCCAAATTCTCATTAACCACTATGTCTCTGGTTCTTTCAAATAATTTTCATTCTTCTGTCCTGATAATACAGTTAACACCACAAAGTGCTATGTCTTCGTGAAATGCTTTAGAGGTAGCCACATTTCAATATTGACAATGTTGTTATAAGGCAGTTCCAACACTGCTATTTCTTTTATTTTAACAATAAAACTTAAAAGGTCAAGCAAATAGCCACAGGCTAATAGTTAATAACAGGAAAGGCCAGGATTTGATCTCAGACCTAATTCCATGGGAGAAACAGTACAAAATTACCTGTCACAGGAGTTATTACAACTGGGTAGAAAAAAAGGGCAAAATCACTGTTAAACTGCTATTAAAATGGGGCTGGGGAGTTGGCTCAGTGGAATAAGCACTTCCCTGGCAAGCACAAGGGCCTGAGTTCAATCCCCAGTTCCGAAAAAAAAAAAAAAGGAAAAAAAAAAAAAAAAAAAAAAAAAAAAAAACCTTTTACTAAAGGTCCTGCCGCAGTTCTGCTGAGCCTATTAGCCCATTTGCACCCTGAAGACTTCCAAGGAGATTCAGCAGCCCTAGCCCTGCCCACTTAGCCTTCCCAACAGAGTTCAGAGTTCTGCTGAGCTCAGCCACCCTTTTTGCTCTGAAGACCTCCAAGGAGACTTAACCAACACAGGGACCTGCAGAAGCCTTGGGGAGCCCTAACCTATGCCAACAAACCATCAAGAGAGCCTTGTAGAATGCTGGCCTGCAATCATCATCATTGGATCCTTCTGGAACTGTGCCCTGCCTCTTTCCCCTCAATGAGGTGGAAGGCACATTGAACCCCACACAATGAGAACTTTGATGAGCCTATCCTCCCTTCCCACTCTCCTGAGAGCCTTGCTGACCCACAGCTGACCACCTACCATCACTACAGAGTGACGGAGAACATTGGGGGCTTCAAAACATGGAAAAAAAAGAGGAGATAGCTCAGCAGTCTAAATACCTGCCAGAAAGCATAAGGTCCTCAGTTCAATCTCTTGCATTTCATGCTGTGTTTGACCCACAACATGGGGCATACCATGCCACCCTCAAAGCTGGGCATCATGGTGCATGCCTGTAAGTCCATTTTGTATGCCTGTAAGGGCTATGGAGGCTGAGACAGGAGGATCACTATGGCCTTAGTTGCACAGCAAGACCCTGTACCAAATTAATTAAATTAATAATTTTTAAACAGCAAAGGGAATGAACAAAACACAATCTCAGACCTCCAGCCTACCTGAAACAAGTCCACTGGGACAAGGTCATAGAGGAACTTCTAAGTCACACACATGAAATTTCTGAGATGATAGCAACTAAAGTAAAGAAACAACTTCATCAGGCCATGGAGGAAATCAGATCAGAAATAATCTCTGAGGTAGAGAAAAAAAATAACAGCAATCATGAAAGAATTGCTCAACACATCTCAGGAAGACATAGATACAAAAAGAGAAAGGAATAGGAAAATGAAGGAAATAATAAATGACCAATTAAAGAAAGAACTAGAAGGCATGAAACAGATTCAAACTGATATCGAGGACATTAAGAATTCCATTGAAAGCTGGCAAAATCACTTGAATGAAACAGAAGATTGAATATCAGACATTTCAGATAGCACAGCAGCTAGCAAACACTAAAGGAAAGATCTCTTTTAAATGAAACATCAGGAAATAATAATAAAACAGCTGCAAGATGATACAGAGAAAAATAATATAAGACTAATAGGTATCAACCGAACAGCTGTCATTAACACAAAAGACATAAAAAGTGTTTGCAGAAGTAGTAGCAGAAAATTTCCCAAGCATGTTAAAAGAATCTCATATACAGAAAACTCAGCTCCAGCTAGCCAGAATTAAAATTAATCTTCAACCAGATACATAATAATCAAGCTCCCACAAACTGAGCAAAAGTATAAAATATTAAAAGTTGTTAGAAGAAAATAGATTACCTACAACGGAAAGCCCATCACAATCACAGCAAATTTCTCAAAACAGACCATCAAATCAACAAGAACTTAGAGCAATATATCTCAGATCCTGAAAGAAAACAACTTCCAATCCAGATTGATGCACCCTGAAAAACTATCAAATTTAATTGAGAGATTAGATACTTCCATGACAAAGAACAACTGAAGAAATTAATGACAACCGAACTAAACCTACAAAGAGTACTAACAGGTATCTTGGCAAGAGACAATGACAACAATGACTTCAAAAACAAGAGTAGAGTACTGCCAAGCAGATCAAGTATTTAAGCCAAGGCAAAAGTAGGGATCCTACAATAGGAAAACAATATGACAAAGATAAGCCAGTACATACCAGTTACAACTATCAATGTAAATGATCTCAATTCACT
Organism: Octodon degus; assembly: GCF_000260255.1. Lineage (NCBI taxonomy): Eukaryota > Metazoa > Chordata > Mammalia > Rodentia > Octodontidae > Octodon > Octodon degus. The sequence goes on along the minus strand of NW_004524701.1, from coordinate 9,018,392 downwards.
AATCAAAAGAAGCAGATTGGCAGAGTGGCTAAAGAAACAAAATCCAACCAATCAGCTGCATACAAAAACACATTTAACTGAAAAGGAAATTAATAAACTGAACATCAAAGGATGAAAAACAATGTTCCATGTGACAGAAAATCAGAAAAAAAAGCAGGAATAGCAATTATAAATATATATGAACCCAATGTAAGAGCACCCAACTATAGAAGACAAATTTCAAAAGACATGAAAAGCCTAATGAGCAATAACGTAATTTTACTGTGGGACTTTAACAGCCCACTGACACAAAGAGATACATCAACCATGCAAAATACAAGCACCCAAATAAAAGAACTGAATGAAACTTGTGAAGAAATGGACTTAGTAGACTTTTACAGAGTATTTCACCCAACAGCATCAGAATATACATTTTTCTAAGGTGCACAAGCCACGTTCTCAAAAATAGATTATGCCCAAGAACACAGAGCATGCTGAAGTAAATGCAAAGAAATTGACACTATCCCACTCATATTCTCTGACCATAGTGCAAATGAAATTGAAAATTATTGACAAAAGCAATAGCAAAAACTCTACAAACACAAGAAAACTAAATAACACCCTCCTTCACAATCAATAGGTCATGGGTGAAATTAAAGAAAAATTAAACAATATTTTCAATCAAATGAAAATGCAGATATAACTTATTGGAACCTGTGGAATGCAATGAATTTCTGTCTTAAGAAGGAAATTTATAGTGATAAATCCTAACATCAGGAAAACAGAAGCCCAAACAAACAATTTCATACTGCACCTCAAACTCCTACAAAAAGAAAAGCATGTCAAGTCCAAAGCCCAAAGAATGCAGGAAGTTATAAAGATCAGAGCAAAAATAAATTCAATGAGGATGAAGAAAACAATACAAACTATTCATGAACTGTGGTTCTTTGAAAGAATAAATAAAATTGATCAACTCCTAGCCAACCTCATCTAAAGGAAACAGAAAAGGTGTGTTTTCAGAGGATCCTCAGGCCTCAGGAATCAGGCAGCAAGGAAGCTGCTGACTACTGAGTGGAACCTACAGACTGGTAGCAAAGCCCTGAATGCTGAGCTCTTTGCTGGGAGGCTGGGATGGGGGGATGTCCTGCTTTCTTGGGACACTTGGGGTGATCAAATGTGGCAAAACCTATGAAATGGAAGCAGAAAGTTAGAGGCAGCAAATGAAGTAGAAAGGAACAGCTTGGGAATCTAGATGAGTGGGGTGGGATTTTCTTTGTCTTATTCTTGGAGATTTCAAATTATTTTTAATCTTTAATTTTTTTTTCAAAAATAGACAAAACTTGGGCTGGGGAAATAGCTCAGTGGCATAAGCGCCTGCCTGGGAAGCACAAGGTCCTGAGTTCAATCCCTGATATAAAAATAAAATCAAAAGAAAAAAAAAGGGAAAACTTAATTTTTGAAAAATTTTACTATAAAAGCTCCTATCAGTCTTCTTTCTTGATGAAATACTATTACTTTTACTTCATTATTGCATGTGTTCAGTCCAGGCTCTAGAAATCATTCCTTAAATCATCCATCTCAAGGCCAATTTCTGAACTGATCATGTTGGCTCTGCCTTTGGACAGACCCACAACACATCTACTTCTCAGCACCTCACCATGACCATCATAGTCAAGGAACCATCACACTTCCTCAGCCTCCATACTGGCCTACTCATACTCACCCCTGCCCAAATTTGTAACTCTCTGCAGCTGCCACTCCTGAGCTCTCAAAAAGCCTTCCAAGTCTTCTAATTACAGTAAAAGCCATACTTTTTACAGTGGCCTACCAGGTCTATATAATCTGTCAACAAAATAATCCCAACCCCCATCCTATTCTACCTGTGATGGGTTGAACTGTGTCCTCCCCAGACCTTCATGTGCTTATGTTCTGATGCTCAGTACCTCAGGATAGGGTTACAGTTGGAAGCAGAGTATTCAAAGAGATAATTAAGACTATACAAGTTCACTGAGAGGATCCTAGTCAGACTGGTGTTCTAAGAGATTAGGTCATGGATAGAACATACCAATGGAAAAAAAGTAGCCATCAAGAAGTCAGTGACAAAGCACTCAGAAGAAACCACCATGAGGACACCTTGATCTCAGACTTCCCACATCCAGTGCTGGAAGAATGTTAATTTCTGTTATTTAAACCACTCTGTGTTATATAGTTACAACAATATCTTCACCAAATTCCACTCTGCTTAGTCACTGGGTTCTGTCCCTCCAGCCTCATTGGTATGCCAGACATGACAGGCCTGGTCAGCTTGGGCTACCTCACTGCTCCTCTTCCAATTAATACTTTCTCTGTCAAATCCAACCTCAGATGTCACTCCTTCTCATCTTTTCTGTCACAGGCTTAAGGTTTCCCTGACTTTCCTATTATTTCAATCTGCCCTCACTCTTACCATTTTCTTTTCTAATTGACTTTCTGCCTCCAATAGAAGGAAGAAATTCTGTTATTCCATTATGAGTCCCCTGCACCAAGAACAAGTACACAGAAGTGATCAGACATTAAATAAGTGAAAGAAAAATGTTCTCACAGCTGTTACCTTTTCAAAAGTACAAAAACAGCATGTGCTGTGCTTGAGTCTAAACCATTAGTGGGCTCATCCAGGAACAAGATGGAAGGATCATTGATCAGCTCCATTCCAATGCTGGTCTTTTTTCTTTCTGCTCCAGACAGACCATGGATAAATTCAGTTCCAACCTACAATAAAACATTGTCAACAGGAATGGCCACAGCCACTAGCATGTGGTGTATAATTCTGTTCCAGCCCTACACATTTATCTTATTATTCTCTTTATTCTCAACTGCATATAAGGGGATACCTAGGAGAAGGAAGTGATTTCTGCTTTACCAGATGAGTAAACTATGCCTCATGTCAGAGCTGCTAAGTGGCTAAGACCTAATATGAAGTCCATTTGTTTAACACTTCTGTATGTACCTGAGTCAAACACTTATTTTTAAAATAGTCAGAAGATATTGAGCAGGATACAGTGGTGCATGCTTATAATTACAGCACTTGAGGCAGGAGGTTTGCCATGACTTTGAGGCCTTGTCTCAACAAAAGAAAGCAAAACAAAAACTCCTGAACACAAAGATGCAGTATGACACATAAAATCACAGTAAAAAGGATAAAAAGAAGCTAAACTAAAATGATAACAAGTTTAAGCATCACCTGGGCAACTTAGCAAGACTTGGTCTCAAAAATTAAACAGGGTGGAAATTGGGGTCACAGCTCAGTACAAAAGCTCTGGGTTCAATCCTTAGTACCACAAACAATCAACCCATCAGGAAAAGGGAAAATAGAGTAATCTATTAATCATCTATCAGCACAACCTCCCCACTGTCTCAGCTATAAAAATCTCCAACTGGAATTATAAGATTAGAGTTGACTCTGAGTCAGGAAATTGCACTGTCTGTAGCCTTTTCATTTTCCATAGCACTTTTGACAGGCACTGCCTATACACAAACTCATCACAGAACTTCAATTCCTCCTCCTCTTCTTCCTTCTCTTCCTCCTCCTCCTCCTCCTCCTCCTCCTCTTCCTCCTCCTCTTCTTGTGTTTTAGTGAAGGGTCTACAGGGTGTTCAGGGTCTCACTATTACATTGGACTTGTAGTGATCCACCTATTTACAGTCTTTCAAGAGCTGAGATTACACTTCCGCACCACTACGCCCAGTCTGTCACAGAACTTCTGATTTACACTTGCAGCTAAATGCAGAAAATGGATGTATAGCAGGGCAACTGACTCTTTTCAACTAGTCAATGTTATTGTACATGGCAAGGGGAAAAGAAAGGCTTAAGGGAGGTTGGAAGTGGGAAACAATTCTGTAACTGATTCCAAAAAGGCCAGGCATGGTAGCCCACAGCTGTAATTCTAACACTTGGGAGGCTAAGGCACAATGGCAAGTTTGAGGCCAGGCTGGGCTACATAATGAGTTCAACTATGGTTACAAGAGAAACCTTGTGTCAACCATGCTCCCCTCAAAAAAAAGTCTCCAAAAAGAATAACTAATGCTACCTGTGGCCTTGCTAATCTTCTATTAGCTACTGAACTATAAGGACATTTGGAAACACTTTGAGAAATATGAATAAATATTGTCTTAATACAGCTGACAATATGAAGATACTGTTCTTTTGGTTGGTTGATAATGGTACTGGTATTTTTATACATGCATAATAAGTGGTCAGGGGGTAAAATATTATGTTTTTTTTAAAAATACTTCAATAAAAAAGTGAAGGTCATTCTGGTTAAGATGTGAAGAACTGAGAAAGCAAGGTGAACAATCTTAATAATGATACTTTTATACCAATTTCTTACAATATTATCACTATGGTAATCAGACTATTTTCTTTGAATTTCTATTGTTTACAATATCATTAAAAAGTATAAAAATAAATAATTATTTCAAGCAATGACATTACACAAATTCTAAGTCTACTTTCCTCTGAATAAAATTTTGGATGCCAAATGACACAAGGAGAAATGTATAAAGCAAGAATCTTTGGATATCAACTCCAGAAATAAACTTCCCAAAAGCAACAGAACAAGGTTCCCTAGAGACAGGCAGAAAGACAGACTACTAACAAGAAGAGAAAAATTAGTGCAAACATATCAAAGAAGTCAGGACCTGAACTATGATCATTTTTTTCTTTGGGGATACTGGGAATTGAACTCAGGACCCTGTACTTGCCAGGCAGGTGCTTATTCAACTGAGCTATCTCCCCATCCCTAGGACCAGAACCATGAAGATGAAGGAGGATCACATGACAAGGGTTCGATGATGCAAAGTTTCACATCATCTCCAAGATTCAATCATTGTCAAACTTTTTCCAGTTTAATTTATGCTTCCTTATTATGTAACTAGTAACTTTTCTCCTCATTATAAGGAGCCACCAATTTGAACACACACATTATGGAAATTTTTGGATTAACATCAGTTGATGCATAAAAGAGAAGTCTCATCACCTGGCTGTGATTCTACCAGCTTTATTTACAGTACCTTGGAATCTGCCACTTTATCCAGACCTAATTCTTCAATGATCCTATTAATTTTCTCATTTTTTTTCTTGATTTGTCATAGTTGTACAAAGTCAAAGAGCTGCTAAAAATTGTAAGTTTTCTCTCACTGTCAGTGTGCCCTTCATGACATTTTCCTTAGAGCAAAATTATATTTTAATGATACAGGCAAAATCTTTTCTATGATCTAGAATATGTAATTTAGCCAAAGGAAATAATATAACCAAAGTAAAACTTTAGCTAATTGTGATTTTCCAATTTTAAGTATTATAGAAACTACATACACTACAGAAAGGTGAAAAATCTGGTGGAATCATTTTTTACCTCACACTTGCACATAGAGGTAATTGTGATGAATATTAACAAACTATTGCAGTCTCTTTTGTACAAGGATTTGCCAAAAGACATCTTACAGGAAACAAAAACATAAAGGAAGGATAGCATCAGACCCTTTTTGACAATGATAAACTAGCTAGATTGATTTGACTGCCTTACACGGATCATATTCCAGATCTTCTTTGCCTTTCCAATTAATTCCACCTTCAATCTAATGGAAGATTATTAAAAGGTATTGTAAAGAGTGGTCTATGAGCATGTTATATAAATAGCTAGAAGCACAATAAATCATATGCCAAGGCAGATGCTCACATACAAACAGAGGAAACAAAATCTCACAGACACTTGTGCCACATAGCCTGAATAACATTTGAAATTGGCAGGTTGTGCTTCTCCATTTATGAGAATATCTCCAGATAAGCCATGTGGATTTTTCCTTGCAGCTAAGACATCTAACAACCTACAAAAAAACATATACATCATGGAGTCTTTTTCCCTACAACAAAGAAGGTATATTTTAGCTTCTCAGCTCATGAGAAAATAAACTTGTCCAGAAAGGTAATAAATATAGATGCACATGTATATTTTTAAAACCCTCACCTACCTTTTCATCATGTGCTACAAGAAAGCCTAGAACCATAAAAGCAAAGCATCATTGGCTTATCCTATTCAGACATTCCAAATGATCCCTCTTGGTGTCTAACTTTGAAGAGCCCGAGCAAGGCAGTGTGCTTCTTTATTTTAATCTCGTGCCTTCACTTAGAACTTCTGTTCCAGCTCTCTCCTTTTAAAATTATCTCCTTGTTCCCCCTCTCTATTCCAGTTATAATTCTGGTTTTTATAGCCCAATCACTTTTCCACATTCGATTAGCAAACCTAACCAAATAAGACTATACTACCTTGTCCTCAAAACAAAACTACAATCTGGCCTGAATGCACATTTTACCAACATCTAGGATGAGCCTAGATGCATAACAAATGCTCAACCAACACCTGCTTGTGTAAAGGTAATTTTTTTTAAGTCACAATGCAATGACATAGCAAAAAAGCCAACTTATATTATCAGTTATACTCACACAGGTTTGCCTGAACCTGGGGGTCCCAGAATGGCATTGAGGCCAGGTTTCATGATCCCACTGTAAGTACAAAACATACTGATTTATTGTTCCACCTTAAATGAAGTTTTATCAACTCACATCTGAACTGAATATACTTAATGAAGGTTGTTGAAATTTTAGACAAAAACAAGAATCAACTTTTAAAGAAAAATAATGGTTATTAATAGAAGACTATACCTGTCAAGCACAAAGTCCTGAGTTTGATTCCTGGCATCAAAATAAAAAGAGAGAGGAGGGATACGGAGGCAGGGGAGGAGAGGGGAAAGGAAGGGAGGGGGAAAAGGGGAGGGAAAAAGAAGAGAGGGAAGGGGAGGAAAAAGGAGAGGAAGAGAAAAGAGGGGAGGGAAAGGGAGGACAGAGAGAGAGAGAGAGAGAGAGAGAGAGAGAGAGAGAGAGAGAACTAATATTCAGAGGATATCAATTGTGACTCAAGAACTATACCAAATGGTTCAGGTCCCCTCTATTCTTTTTTTTGAAACGTCTACAGGATTCTCAGTGTCTCACTATGTAGACTGGATTTATAGGGATTCTCCTGCTTTCAGCCTCCTAGGAGCTGGGATTACAGATGGGCGTCACTAGACTCAGTCTCAATTGCTGTCTCAGCACCCCCTGGGAGCAGGGCCCACACAGCAGGTGGAGGGATCAAATCCCCAGCCGCTGGGCCAGCTTGCAGGTGCTTTACTCCACCAAGCTATCTGGCCAGCCCTTAGGCTTTTTAACACTGTGTCAAGTACAAAAGAGCTTCTGGGCAATGATGATGTCTTTAAAATATCTCCTTACTTGCTACTTTGTCAGGTACTATACAACTACTCAATGAGTCACAGAATATAGATGATAGTGTTCTTACTACTAAAACCTAATCAGATCCCTCCAAAAACACATTGTAAGTAGAAATCTACAGGTGAGAGTAAATTATTCCAGAGGATAAGAAAATTTCACTAGTTCCTAACATTCAAAAACTCTTCCCAATTGGAAAAGGAAATCACATTCCAGATGAATTATTTCCTTCCTTATTAAGTGTCCCATAAGAGGACTAGAAAGTATTTAGTTTACAAGTGGGAGGCACTCTTCAGTAGGGAATCCCAAGACATTTAAGAATGTAAAGGCACGGTAGGCTGGCCTGATAGCTCAGTGGAGTAAAGTTCCTGCTTGGGAGAGTGCAGCAGCCCAGGTTCAATCCCCAGCATGCTGTGCAGGTCCCACCCTCAGGGCACGCTGAGATGATATGGAGACTGGGCGTGGTGGAGAGAACCTGTAATCCCAGCACTTGGGAGGCTGAAAACAGGTGAATCATTACGAGTCCAATCTATGTAGTGAGACCCTGCAGATCCTGTAGGCCCTGTCCTAAATAAAGAAAAACATAGCTGTGTGGCATTGGTGGTATAGTGGTGAGCACAGCTGCCTTCCAGAAAGAAACAGCTAAAAAATAAAAAATAATAATGTGTAGGCATGGCGTAGATAAGACTATGTTTCAAACTGTGCATGTGTGAGGGTAAATAATATTCTGATAGAGTAGGTGAATGAAAGAAATTACAGCAGAGCTGACTGTGCTAAAACCCAAGAAGAATGCAAATATTTGATATATGATGCCATAGGTCACAGATGGGTGGACTGAATAGATCAAATTGGAGAAAGCAAAATTAAGACTAGTCCATTACAAGTAGACAAGCATAAGGAAAAGTAGACCTAACAGCCTTTTTGAGCCCTGGTGTATATGGCCAGTCTTTCATTATACTATATAAATAGGTCAATATGTATTACACAGAGAAAACAGTATATATTCCAAGAGGAAGGTGAACTGGAAAGCTATTTTGATCTCAGATAATATTTAATCCATAAGGTCAATCCTATAATTATACAGTTGTCATAAATGATAAAATTTCCAATGTAATTATACTATAATGCATAATCTAAAAGGACATTAGCATTTGTCTGTGCTGGGATCAACACATTTTGTCTGTTGACCCAGACACATCACAAAACCATTATACAACAGTTCTGGGGAAAAGGAGAAACATATTTTGCTTTGTTGAATAACTGAGATACCACTCACTGAAATACTGGATAGAAATGACATTCAGTAAACCTAGAACACACTGTAGCACAGAAAACACTCTTATTTTGGGATGGTACATGCCTTCCCACCAATGCAAAGATATACTGAGTAAACTTTCAAGGTCTAATTATTTATAGCTCTTGATGCATCTTCCTTATTAGTAGCTACTTGCTTATTAATAGTAACTGCTTCTAAAATGACCAAAAATAAAGTTGGTATTCACTAAGGTGTCATTGCCAGTAAACTTTTCAAGGTTTTAAAAATACTTAGCCAAAGAAAATGTGCCATTTCAGATGGTATATCTGTATCATCAATATTCACATTAACAGATGAATAAAGAAAATGTAACATTTATTCACAGTGGAGTACTACTTTGCCATAAATGAGTCATTTGTAGGAAAAATGGGTAACATGAGATTGTAACATGATGTGAAAGAAATCAGACACACTGAAAAAAAGAGGACATGGTTTCTTTTATCTGAGAAACTCAAAGTATAAATAAAGAATAAAACAAAACATAGATAATAGGAACTGGGAAAGATCTTTTGCAAATGGAAGGTGACCAAGAGTTGAAGGAAAGGGAGGGAGAGAAGAGAATGGGGATGAAAAAAGAATTAAGATGTGGTATGAACAGGCATCAACTCCCCATGAGGAATGCAATCATTTTGTATTGCAAATGTGTTCTAATAAAAAAAATGGAAAAAGTGAGAAGAAAAAATATAGAAAAGAAATAAGTTTATTCATCTTATATAATGACAACTGGGACAGCAGGTAAGCTTCCAAGGTAGGAATCACTTGCTCAGGGTAGAAGATTAGGGCTTTTTCCATTAGAAGGATGACATAGGGAAAAGGGTCTGGGTTAGCAAAAGTAGGTGTCTTAGAAATGCTTTAGTCTTGTTAATCTTTTAAGAACACCTATAGTTACTGGAGAGATGGCTCACTAGAATAAGCACTTCCCTGGCAAGCACAAGAGCATGAGTTCAATCCCTGGTTCCGCAAAAAAAAAAAAAAAAAAAGAAAAAAGAAAACCTATAGTGCTACTAAAGCTGTACATCAAGCTTACAAATAGGTCATTTATGCCAGTCCTTACTCCTCATCATAGAAACTCTTTCAATTTTAGCTGGAGTTATCTACATAAACTCTTTCAAAAAAAATGAGTCCAGGCTCGCTGGGAGGAATGAATTTTATATTAACTTTCATTCAACTTCTAGTCAACCTTAGTTCGGTATGATTACCTAGTGTGCGTCAGAAAAGAAATTAGGACACAGATACTTGAACCACCCTTTGTCACCACACTAAACATTCCAGAATGATTGAAAGAGAAATTTAGCATGAATGTGTTAAAAGAAAAACTAAAGGGTTGCTTTCACAGTTTTACAACCTAATATTACAGATGACAGTAATAAACCACAAATGCAGTTTCAATCTGGAGTAGTGGTGAATTCTATCCTCATTCACTCAACACAGCTACTAAAAATTTGTCATATAAATGTAAGACACTACTCTAGGAAACAGGATAACAGCAAAACAAGTACAGAAACAAATGGAAAAAAAAAAAAAAAGTCCTGCCCATCCCCCAAGTTTACAATCTTGTCCAGCACAGCTCTCATATGCTGCTCATCTGTTCTCCCTATTCATGAACAACATGACTGGAACAAAACTATGCTCACTGGTTACATAGAGTCTACAATGGCTTTCATACTACAAAGGTTCATACAATACAGATCTATACGCCTCAAATAGCTGAAAGTACTTGTCACCTATCACTTTACAAAAATAATTTGTTGACCACTGTTTTAGTCCACAATATATGCTTTTGTGCTCTCCTTATCCTATTTTCTACCCTTCTATCATCACTCTCAAAACATTGTCTTTTATTGCTTTACAGAATCTGTCTACATTAGTTCTCCCTCATTATACTATTTCCAAAAACATGCTCATACTCCACTTAATTATGCCATGACACACAGCACCCTGAATTGTGTGAACACATGAAATTAAACTTACCAGAAGTACCTTGTCATATGTCTTCACTTTAGAGGATAACAGTCAATCCTTTGCTCTCTTTTTTAATAGACAAAAATATGAATGTTATTTGTGAGCATGACATATCTCTGCACACACATGTGAATACCTCATGATTTTCTTAATCTCTATGCACTCAACCCTCCAGTGCAGGATTAGACTTCTATAGTATCCCTTAATGCTGCTACTACAAGAGAAAAATATAGTGAAAGTGCACTAGATTTCTGAATTCCCCCATTACATTATATGATTTCTGAGAGCAAGAGAACATACTCTGGACCTCTGGTCATTTTGACCAATGCCCTACACCTTAGGGGTTCAAAATTTGTCGCGTAAATGAATTTATAAATTTTTAAAAGAATTACTTTCAAAAAAACAAATCTTCCTCACAAAAAACAAAAGTTAATCGAGGAGAGAAGTGGCAACATGCTGACAGGAAGATACAGAATCTAGATACTGAAAAACAACAATCTAACAAAAGATAGAGTCAGAGAGACGGAAAAGTAGAGACAGATAGACTGATTGCCAGGAACTGGAAAAGCATTGACAAGAAAATTAAAAGCTATAGAGTAGTTGGAAAGATGATCTACAGTGCATAAAAAGAAGGAAACAATCTGGACAACTCCTAAAGGGCTTGCTTTGGCAGAATGCAGAGGCCAGGTTTGATCCCTGGTGGGCCTTGCCAACCCCTCCCTCAGGGCACACTGGGAAGGTGACTGAGACTGGGCATTGTGATGCAGGCCTGTAATCCCAGAGTTTGGGAGGCTGAAAACAGTAAAATCACTAGGAGTCCAATCTACATAATGAGACTCTGTACACCCTGCACACCCTATAGACCCTGTCCTAAATTCATTAAAAAAAATATCTAGACCTCTCCCCAGCTCCCCTGACTAACTGAGGAGGAATCCTGGCCCCCAGAAGCAGAAAAGTGGCCAAAGTTGTGAGGACTAGGGAGAACCAGGAGCAGAGCCCATTGCCTGCAAACTGCAAAAGTGGCAAGGGTTTTTACTACAAGGGGATTCCTTTCACACAGCAGACACCCAGAAAACAAATCAATGATGTGTTTGGTGGACTCACAGAAAATATAACTAATCAGGTAGTGGAGGTGAGAAACAAATCAATAAGGGAACTTAGAGAACATATTGATAAAAAACCATTTAAGCTAAACAAAAATGATACAAAACATAAAAGACCAGTTTATCAAAGAACTAGAGTCTATGAAAAGGTCCCTAGCAAAAATGCATGGGATTAAAATTTATATTATAAGTATGGAGAGCAGAAGTGACCAATATAAGGAAAGACTATCAGAATTACAAGATGCTCTCAAAGATTCAGACACCTTGAAAACAAGAAAAATGAAGAAACAGATTCAACCACTGACAGACAATGAAAAGACTATTCTAAAATTAATTTGAATAAGTAAAAAAATCAGAAGGCAGCCCAAGGGACACAAAAAGTGCTTACAGAAATGACACATGAAAACTTCCAAATATTGGAAAAAATTAAACATACAGATAAGTGAACAATATAGAACCCTAAATAGCCATGACCAAGAGACCATTTCCATGTCCCATCATGTCATAATACCAGAAGTTTAACATGAGGACAGATTCTTAAAAGTTGTTAGAAAAAAGCAGCAGAACACTTACAAACATAAATCAATTCGAATTACACAAGACTTTTTTAATGCAAACCTTAAAGGAAGTATTTCAAGTGCTACAAACTTATCTATCCTGCAGAATGTCCTTTCAAATTTTATGGATAAATAAGGCATTTCCATGATAAAAAGTACCTCAAGAAATTCTGGACCACCAAAGTAGTACTTAAAAAAAAAA
>NW_004524701.1:9003450-9005878 GCF_000260255.1 Octodon degus | reverse complement strand
AAGAAGAAGAAGAAGAAGAATGAACACATGAAGCAGGATGAGTAGGCAGGCAGGGAGTAAAAAGGAAATTTGCAATAGTAAATTAATGCAGTAGTAAGAATAAGTCAAAACCTTTCAGTAAAAATTTGAATGGTCTAAATTCCCCAATGAAAAGACAGATTGGCAGAAAAGACCAAGAAAAATAATCCATGATATGTAATATATAAGAGACATGCTTAATCCAAAAGGAAATGAATAGATAAAACTCAAAGGTTAGAAAACAATATTCCATGCAATGGAAGCCGAAAAAAGGAATAGCTAACCCAATTTCACATAAAGTAGATTTCAAACCAAAACTGATCAGACAAGACAAATAATACCAGTACATATTGGTTAAGGGAACAATTCAAGCAGAAGAGAAAATAATTATAAACAGACATGTACCAAACATCAGAGTGCCCAACTTTATAAAATAAAAACCACTGGCCATAAAATATCAGACAAAACCAACACAATTATAGTGGGGGACATGAATACCCCACCATCACAAATAGATGAAATAAACAAAAAATTAAAATCAAAATCAGAGTGCAACCAAACCTTCAAAGAACTGAAATATAGTGTATTCTTCCTGACAAAGATAAAAAACTTTCTTCTAGCACACAGGGCTTTCTCCAAAATACACCACACACTACCCCATAAAGCAAGTGTAAGTAAATGCAAAAGTACGAAAACTATCCCATGTATATTGTCAGATTACAGTACAATGAAACTATAAATGAATGGTGAAAGAAACTACAGAAATTATATAAATATATGGAAATTAAACAATGCTCTTCAATAATCAGTAGGTAACAAGAAATTATGGAAAACATTGAATATTTCCTAAAGTCAAACAATAATACCATTACAACACAACAGAACCACAGTAACAGCAGTCCTATAAGGGGAATTTACACCTGTGAGTGATCATATTAAAAAAATAGTGATCCCAAATAAATAATCTGATCATGAACCTCATCATTCATGAAAAATAAGAGCAATCCAAATCCAAAATTAGTAACAGGAAGGAAATAATGATATAAGAGCAGAAATTAATGAAATTTAGACTAAAGAAACAACAAAGAATCAACAAATTAAAGAACTGATTCTCTGAAAGAATAGATTAATGCTTAGCCTATCTTACTCAAAAAGATTGACCCAAATCAAAATCATTAGAGCAAAAAAACACAAAATCATAAGAGACTGCTGAAACCCAGAAGATTACTGGTAACTATTTCAACTCAACTATTTGGTAACTCATAAATAGGAGAATTCAGCAGAATTGAATAAATCCCAGATACATACAAATTGTTAAAGCTGAACTAAAAAAGATGTTAAAAACTCTGAACAATCCAGAATCAGGCAATGAGATAAAGAAATAATAAAAGAAACATTTGGGAGAGCAGCTGAAAATGGAAATTGATCATATGTGGGAGGGCAGGACAAGGTCTCACTGCTTAAGCGGTTAAGCTACCTCAGATTTGAGAAAAAAAATCCTGCGTGGACAATTGCACCTATTAGTTCTGAGGCAACTTTTTATCTCCTGATATTAACTTGGGAAAGGTACAAATACACGCCCCTACTGTTGTTCTTGGGATCCTTTGCCAATCAGGTAAACAGACCTCCACCTGACTTAGTCTTGTCTATCTTTTCCCCTTCCTGCTGCCCTTTCTTGCAGCAGGGTACACTGATTGCCTAACAAATGCCTTTAAAAAACTACCAATTTAGAAAATTCACATGCTGATGGATTCACTGCCAAATTCCATAACTTTAGGGAAGAGCTAATGCAAATACTCCTCAAAATGGGAGGAGTGCCCTCAACATCATTATTGGAATCTAACAAAACCTGATTCAAGAACCCAACTGAAAAAGAGAACTATGGATCATTTTTTTTTTTAAATATATTTGGTTGTTACAGGGTCTCACTCCACAGCTTGGACTCAGTGTCCTCCTGTTTTCAGCCTCTCCAGCGCTAGGATTACAGGTGTAGGTCATTACCCTGGACTATGGAACCTCAGCCCACCCTGAGGGCGGGGTTGGGGCAGCACGTGGTGTAGGAGATCAAACCAGGCAGTCCCTGCATTTGCCTAAGCTTGCCTAAACAGGTGCTTTAGTCTGCTGAACTATCTCGCTGGCCCCCTACAGGTCAATCTTATAGTGAACATTGGCACCAAGTCTTCAAGAAGATACTAGAAAACAGGATGCAGTAAATCATTAAAATGATCATACATCAAGACCAAGTAGGGGCTGGGGAGATAACTCAGTAGAATAAGTGCTTGCCTGGCAAGCTCGGGGTCCTGAGTTCAATCCCCAGTACTACAATAAATAAATAAATAAATAAATAATCTTTGGGGCTGGAGAGATGGCTCAGTGGTCTAAAGCACCTACTTAGAACAAGCTTAGCAAA
>NW_004524701.1:8989393-8998593 GCF_000260255.1 Octodon degus | reverse complement strand
ACTTGAAAGGACTAAAATTGATATAGGTGAATATATATTTTGTGGGGGGAGTACCAGAGATCAAACTCAGAACTTTGCACTTGCTAGGCAGGATCTTATGCCACTGAGCTATCTCCCTGGATCTGGATGGATGGATGGATGGATGGATGGATGGATGGATGGATGGATGGACGGATGGATGGAAAAACATAAGAAAGTGTCTCTGCTAGGGAAAAAAAGCATCCAAATCAATTTACTCCTAGGTTAGCTGAAAGAAATGAAATCATGTGTCTACGTTGTCTGTGCAAACACACGCATGTAAAAGTTGAGGACAGCTTGTGGGTAAAAGGAAAAACCAGTATACTTCATTGTAGGTCAAAAAGGAGCTCTTTTTAAAAGTTCAAGCACATACCTCATATCATATAGTATTTCTTTCTCCACTGTTTTCTGACCAAGTAGAAAACCACTCTTCGTTTTCACTCGATAGCAGATGTTATGAAAACTTAACACCGCCCCTTCAGTACAGGTCTTCAGGTCACTAGGGGTCATCCCTGGGAGGTCTTTGCTGTTTTTATGCAACATTGGGATGAAAAACATGCCATTTCTGGAACACATCTGGAGAGTTCTGCCTTGCTGTAGGAAAAAAACAACATGTAGATAACAGTTCTACTAGATTTGACTGTAAATCCCAGTAGCACATTTAAATCCAATGTTTAAACACAGAGTAATGGATAAATTCCTTACCAATGACCAGTACACATGACTGTGACAAAAACAAACTTAAACACCTAACAAAAGGCAGACATATTTTTGAGTGTACACAGTCCAATTATACATCAATTTTCTGAGAAGTAAACTGGACCTGATAACCAAACAGAGTAGAAATAGTACTCAAAACTTATGAAGCATGAATAAGATGAATGAGGTTAATCTGGCTTGAAAATCATATTATGATACAGTTTGTTTAGGGCCAGACTATGTCTTCATCATCATACCTCCTATATTTTGCTTAATATGGGATTTGTGGCATTGTTAGTCCCAAAAAAGACTTGGGGACAGAAGAAATTCAAAATTATGAATGAAATAGACAGTTCCCAAATGTTCTGGACAGTAAGAGATACTCTAACTTGTAAGAAAAGTGTGGAGGACAGTATTTCCTGCCCAAAATCTATATTTTTAGAATGAGAATGCAGGTTTAAAACTTGCTCTAAAATGATATTGTGTGGCAAAAATATATCTCATTTGAGCACATTTTAAACATTTCAAAAATAGGATCTCTACTTATCATCCCTTCCCCATAGACTGAATTATTAGTTAGAATGTTATTTAATTAAGTTACTAGACTAAGAAACTATCCCTGGTTTGATATTAAAGCATAACAAATAGAAGTTCATGTGAGTGATCTTTTGTAAGCACTTAGGCCATCTTTTGATAAAAATTGATAAATATTTCTAAATCCTACCAACTTTACCTCCTTTCAGAAAAGAAAATAAATTGGCAACTCCAGTTAAGTTCTTTCTAATGTATGAACTTGAGAGTGCACCACTCTTGTACAGATATATTTGCTAGGTCACAAACATTCATAGTGTATCTCAATAGTAGAGTACTTGTTTAGTATGCAAAATGCCTTGGGTTCAATCCCCAGCAACATATAAAAATACAATAAAAGTAACTTCAGGAAGAATACTTAATCCCTAGCTCTTGATTGCAATACATACATATATACGTACATACATACATATATAGATAACCAAATTTCTCTGTACCATAGATGGGTAAGGGCATGGAAAAATGCAAAATGAGCTTGGAACATGTTTTGATAACAGAAAATAGGGAAATGCAGTTTAAAAGATAAAAGACAATGTAAGTATTATATCAGAATGGCATGAGGGCAATTCTGAAAGAACTGTCCTGTTGATAAGAGCCAGAACAATTTGAGTGGCCAATTAAATAATGATCATACCGGGGCTATCAAGAGTGTGATTCAGTACTGATATAAATAGTTTAATAAACAAGGAAAAGAGAAGATCTTCTTTACAGAAAAATTTACAAGTTTCTAGGGAATTAATTTTAAAAAAAAAAAAAAAGACAACACACTATTCAAACAATAAGTCATTGTCCCATGGAAGTGGCAGAGCCAAAATGCAGTAGATTCATATGAAATTGAGGCCCACAACTTCCATGTGGTCACTTTTGCTCTGTTCTCTTCAAACTCAATGTCACAGGGCAGAGAAAATGCACTCCCCTCCCCCAGGAGAGAAGACAACTGGAGATTCACACCATGCAAGACACACACATAGCATGGGTGGAAAGACTGAGGCTGGTGCTGCATGCTGTTTTTTATCCAGGTAAGAAAAAAGCACTTAGTCTTAGGATCACAAAATCAAACCTTCAAAATCAGCAAGTCTAATACCATAGAACAATAATTTTCCACAATGTAAAATTAAAAACTTAAATAAGCTATCAACCTCAGAAGGGTTATTTGAGTGCATTTTTATTAGAACAGGAGCAAAACCAAATTTATTTCTATGACAGCAATTCATTTTTAAACACCAACATTTCAATGCTAGAAATAAAAGAAGCAGTGGTAGCTCTTCATCGTCTAGTCTGAGGACTTTAAGCAAAAACTAATCAAGAGAGACAAACAAGGTCACTACCTATTCATTAAGGGAAAATTCCAAGAAGAAGAGATAACAACCATAAATATTTATGCACCAAACGCAGTTTCACCCAATTACATAAAATGAGTATTAACTGATACATAAAAAACAAGTAACACTAACACAATTTTGGTGGATGACCATAATACTCACTCCATTCTCACAAATAGATAGATCCACTAAACAAAAAATCAATAAAGAAATATTAAATTAAAACCAAACTTGTGAAAAATTGTCTTGGTAGATGTCTACAGTGTTTCACACCAAAACATTAGAATATATATTGTTCACAGCTGAACATAGGATGTTGTCAGAAATAAATGATTTATTAACTGACAAAACATGCTTAAGTAAATATAGAGGAACTGAAATCATTCCGTGCATACAATCTGAGCATAGTAAATGAAACTGTAAATCAATGATAAAGGAAACTACAAAAAAATTAACAAGTGGTAATTGAACAACACGCTTCCAAAAAAACAATGGATGACAGAGGAAATTAAAGATGTAATTAAATAGGGTGTACAATTAAACAATAATGGAAATAAATCATATCAAAACTTTTTGAATACACTCAACAGTGCTGTGATTACAGGTATGCCACCATGCCTATAGAGTAAACCATCACAAACTGTAAGAAGAAAAGGATGGGGAAGTAATTTATGACCTGATAACAAATCTTAAGGATATTCCAAAAACTACAGAGGATCTATAACCTCACACAGGTAATTTATCATGGTAATGTTAAAACTCTTTTGGAATACAATGGTTTCTTTGCAGATCCAATCAGGCTTTCACTTTTTACATCTGTACTTGAGATATTTCAAAAGGTTGACCAAAGCCTTTTTCTCCAAATATTCTTACATAAAAAACATTTGTGTGCTACTCAAGGGACCTCATGGCACCCATACAGAATGCTTTTCACACAGAAGCACCACCCCAATGAAGGCCTCTTCCTTTAAATTTATTATCAATTACAGGAGAATTTTCTCCTCTTCAAAGGAGGGTTCCTTTATTTCATAATGATCAACTTATAAAAATTGTATTTATGGCCAATGATAGCTTAAGAGTACCAATCTTGGACTGGGAGTGTAGATCAGTGTGAAACTTCTGGGCCAAACACACAGGAGGCCCTAGGTTCAATCCCCAGCACTCCAAAAAATATTTAAGTCCCATACCCTTCAAACTCTTGCTGTAGTAAAAACTCCAGTGTCCTTTCTATACACTAGTTTATATACATCCTGTCTCAAAAGACAAAACAAAACCATGTCTGTGACAAAGGAGTATGAAGAGAATTCCAAGATACTTGTGCTGTAGGCTGCTAAATTAGATAGAAATATCATAGGCAGTCAGACAGGGCTAGGACTTCAAGGAGACAGCAGGGAAAGACAAGCTACGCTGCAACTGCGAGAGATCGATGCACCTGCTGTGCGCCAGATGCAAAGAGCAAAGATCCAACAAATGCTGATCTCCCTAAAGAAAACCATTCAGACTGATCATCACCTGGAGGAAGCCAGAAGAGTCACTAACCCAACTGCCACCACGGGCTACCAGATACACTCCTGTTCTATGCTCAAGCCCACTCCTATGTACGTGTATGCTTGCCCATTCTGTTCTGGATTTGAATCAACTTTACCTGAGCTATGGTGCTTGCAATCTCATTGGTCAACCATACTCTGGTCTTGCCTCATGCCTACCTAAGTGATTTCCCATGTTCTCCACACCTCACACCCACCGCACGGTTTGACTCCATAAAGGTGCCTGCAGGAGAGCATTTCCTGGGGGCAACCCACTTGGGTCCCCCCTTCTGTACCTCTCTCAGACAGAAGCCTTCTTTCCCCAATCAAAGTTCTGCTCTTCACCTCCATTTGTTCCTAAAATTCATTCTTCACTTTTATAGAACACGAACTCATCCAGGCATCTCTCAAGTCCGGCGTTTCATTCCCCTATATCCACCGCAAGACCAGTGACCTTAACACACATGTGCACAATGTTGTTCTACAGTCTCCTTTCTTCTTTTCAACTCTTGCAACAACTACTGACCATTTTTGAAGAAATCAAAACAAAACCACAATCATAAAAAGAGGTCCGAACGCTACAGAATGAATGGCATGGAACAAAAAAGCCATAAAAAAAGAAAAAATCAAATTGCAGTTGGGGCGTGGTGACACACACCTATAATCCCAGGAGTTAGGAGGCAAGAGGATCCTCCTGAGTTCAAGACCCGCCTAAAGTGCACTCTGGAGGCGGAGACAAGAAGCTTGTGGCAAAGACAAGCTCACCCAGAACTACAAAGCAAGTTCAAAGGCAAGTGTGATGGCAAAGGCTCAAGGCACAATCCCATTCACGATGCTTCATCTGCCCTTTGAAAAAATCCATACACGGATACATAGAAGATCCTTCGTTTGACTAGGGATTTCACTCCATGGCACAGCACCCATCTGGTAAGTATGAGTGAGGTTCAGAGTTCAAGTCCCACTACCAAAAACCAAAACTCTTCTGGACGACTGACACATGCCTGGGCAACAAGGCCAGCCTGAACCTCATCAAGGGACCCTGTCTGGAAAAAACAAAACACGAGCCAGGCATGGAGGCACATACCGGTAACCCCAGCACTTGGGATTACACTTGAGGGAGGAGGATCCTTGTGAATTTGAGACCAGCCTGGGCTACGAAGTGATCCAAAGGCCAGCCTGAAGCATGCAGCGACACTCTGTCACCAAAACAATAAATAAATAACAAGAAAATAGCACTAAAAGTGAGTTCAAGTTTAACCTGAATTATGTAGAGAATTTGTCTTTCAAACAAAACAAAGCAAAGCAAAGCAAAACAACCTATGTGCTGAAGCTCCAGAGAAGAGCCCTTGCCTGCTAGCAGTTCTTGTTCTGCTTCAAAGCTCCACACATACCTTCCCTTCCCCAAATCAAAATTATATATGGAGCTTTAAATGCAGCCACGATGCCAAACTGCATAAGGAGAGTAAAGACATACTCAGACGCACCCCTCCAAATGACAGAACTGTTTTGAGTCAAACAGCACGACATTGAGAAGATAAGAGCTGGCATGGAGGTGGTTCTTGTGGAAAAACCTCAGGGGCTGTCAGCAAAGCACAACTCGCCTTTGTTGACAGGATAGCTCCTTTTGAGCTATCTGTTTGTTCAGCAATGTTAAATAGTACACAAATGCACTTACTGAACAACACGTATCGCATGGTTGAGGGTCAAAAACCTCAAGAAGTGCTCACAGACCATGTAAAGCAAGCCACTCCAAAGAGGAAAGTGGGAACATGACCAGAGGCCCATTTTGTGCACAGCCTGCCACAGGCAGAGGCACAGGAAGCCCTACAGGCCCTCACCTCCTGGACGCACTTCAGGGACAGCTGCAGCCCCTCCTTTTGGCCCTTCCCGCACATCTCACCGAAGCTCTCCTAGTACTCCTCAAGGTGGTCCAGACAGTGAAGAGCACCTAGATCCATAGCTTGCAGCCACATGGATGTGTCCAGGCCATGGCCCGGGTAGATGAGCAGCTGGTAGCACAGTGCAACCACCTCCAGCTCAATCATGTCGGGCACCCCCAAAGAGCACCGTCCATGTGCAGGAGAGCTCCTCGGTGAACACCGGCGGGCAGGCAGGGCTGTAGCTGCGAGTTCAAGGAACACAGCTGCTGGTGCACTGCGCGAAGGTCCTGAAAAGAGAAGAGCCGGCCCAGCTGCAATCCTTGCCTAGCGGCTCCGACTCTGCGCTTGCGTCCCACACCTCCATCTCCTCCGCGGCTGCTCCCCAGGCGCTCAGCACAGGCACTGAGGCCGCCGGGGCACCTCCACGCTTGCCCTGGCCATGCTCCTGGGGAGCCCTGGGCTGCAGGCCCGCTCGGTGGAGACTCAAGGTCTGGGGACGGTCGTTGGCTCCTGGGAGCCAGTGAGCTGCCGCTGCACCTTGTGGTTGTGGAGGGCTTATGGCCAACTTGCAGGCCTGGATTTCCTTGCAGGCCACGATGAATACAAACTTGTGCTTCTCCCGCACTTCCAATACACAGAGCCGCTTAGCAAGCCAGTGGGCCTCTATAGCGTCTCCAGCAGCGGGAAAGCCATGGAGTCCCCCCGCCCCGACAGCCACGCAGCCGAGCGGGCACCAGCGGATCATCTTGCCCGCTCCCCCTCCCGCTCTGCCCAGTGGCCCGGCGCGAGGACAAAGTGACTACGCATGGATTGAGGGGATTGAGGTCAGCGCCCAAGCCTCACTCCTGGCGCCCAGCTGCCTACCGGGCAGACGCGACCACCTCACTCAGAGCCTCAGCCTCGCCCCAGTGTTACCGCAGCCCGCTGACAACCGTGCTCTTCCAGGGAACTAAACAGGGCACGTGCTGCACGCCTTGACGGTGACAAGGCCGCCGCCCCTGCGCTGCTCCTTGCTCTCGGGGTGCGTTGCCCCAGAGCGCTGTACTGGTGGGGCGGGGGTGGGGGTGGGGTTAGGGGTGGGGGTGAAACGGGCCGGGGGGAGGTGATTTCAAGGGCAGTGTGAAATGCCCAGTGTGATCCCATCTGAAAAAGACAAATAAAGGCTGGTGAGATAGCCCAGTGGTTTACATCGCCTGCTTAGGCAAGTTTAGGGAAGTGCAGGGGTGGTGATTCAATCTCTGCCCTAGCATAGGCTAGGTTGCCACAAAAAAAGAAAGAGAAAAAGAAAAAAAAGGACAAAAGATAAATAAATGAAATATTAAAGCATGAGATGTGGGATTTAGCTCAATAATAGAGGCCTGGCCTAGAAAGGTGAAAGACCTGGGTTCGGGTCCTTAGCACCAAAAGTAAACCAAACCAAGCCAAAAGAATAATAATAGGGGCAGGGGAGATGGCTCAGTGGAATAAACACTTCCCTGGCAAGCGCAAGGGCCTGAGTTCAATTTCCGGTTCTGCAAATAATAATAATAATCATCATCATCATCATCATCATCATCATCATCATCATAATCATAATATAATAAAGCATGCCAGTACTGTTAAATGAGAAAAGCAGTTTGTTTTAAATAATGATAATAATAAATAATAATAATTTTACTGCTTCTTAGACAAGCCCTGGCTATGTAGTACTTCTTGAACTTAACTGCCATGCAGCCCAAGATAGCCTCAAAATGGTAGATATTCTCTTGCCTGAGCCTCTGGAGTGCTGAGATTACAGGTATACACCACCACAGTCAGCTGAATGATAAAAATTTCAAAAGATGCACTGGAAGGGCCAGCCTGATAGCTCAGCACACTAAAGCCCCTGCTTAGGCAGAGTGCAGTGGCTGAGGTTCAATCCCAGGCCAGCCATGCTGGCCCCACACCCAAAGCACACTGAAATGGTGATTGAAAGTGGGCGTGGTGGCATGTGTGTATAATCCCAGGACTGGGGAGGCTGAAAACAGGAGGATCACTACGAATTCATTCTATGCAGTGAGACCCTGCATCCCCTATACTAAAATGCTGGATCCCCTGTACTAAATGCATTTTTAAAAGGAGAGACAAAAAAAGGATGCACTAGAAATTATCTCAACATACAAGAAAAATATTCACACTATGACAAGATGAGGCAGTCATATCACAGGCTCAACCTCACCCTAGAGTATTTAGTGACTTAATGAGATCCTATCTCTCTGTTTCCAGTCTCTACACATTCTACACAGAACATGTATTACTTTTGAAACATTATTTTTTGTTGTTTATTGTTTAATTTTTTGAGGCAAGTTTTCACTATGTAGTCCTGGCTGATCTTGAACTCTGTAGACCAAGAAAGTGTTGAACTCAGTGATCCTCCAATAATTATTTTAATAGTTTCAACACAAAAAGCAATTGGACATCAGCATAAATTAAGGAAAGATGTTGAACCATATGTATTAAGTGGCAATTTACAGATTGTGCATATACAATACTATAAGGGCAAGGAAAATGCCCAGGGTGAGGTTAACAAAACTGAGGCTTGGTGTGGGGGTGCTCTCCTGTAAATCCAGCACTCAGAAGGCTGAGGCAAGAGTAGCACTCTGAGGTTGAGGTCAGCCCCTGCTACACAGTGAGATGCTGTCTCAAAATAAACAAGACAGGTCACAGGTGAAGAAGGTATTCTTTACAATTTTTTACAAAGACAACAAAAAATCAAAACATGAGGGTAACAATGGTTAATACACTGGATACTGTTACCTTCAGGTACTCAGAGTATAAGATACAGGCCTTGAATTGCGTGAAAAGTATCCCAGGGCTGGGGGTGGAGCTCAGTGCCTGCCCAACAAAAAAAGGTCCTGAGTTCAATTCTAATGAACTATGAACAGTTAGCAGTATAACTATCTCACTATCTTGTATATCTTTTGCTTTCTCTTTATTCCTTTCTACTTTCCCCCATTCTAGTTTCTTTATTTTTGAAGTTTCTTTCCCATTTTTTACTATCTACTTTATTTTTTTTATTTTTTATTTTTTCAACAAATAATACACTGCATGTATTCTTCTTAGTGGTTAATTGCTGTACAAGAAGTGGACTTGTGATCCTATTTACAAACACCATTAGAACAAATCATTCTATTCATTAAGAGAAT
>NW_004524701.1:8985470-8988059 GCF_000260255.1 Octodon degus | reverse complement strand
CTTTCCTTTTACTTGTATTATATCTTTCTATTTGTGTTTATTCTTTGGAGTTTACTATCTACTTTAGTCACTGGATCATATTTACTCTTTCACATTTTATGCAAAGCATGTCTGCACACATGCTTCTGGTTTATTGTACTTATGGGTATGGTCTGGAATTGCATCCATATACCTACAAAAGTATCTAGTATACCTGTTTTTTTTTTTTTTTTAGGAACCAGGATTGAACTCAGGCCCTTGCGCTTGCCTGGCAAGCGCTTATTCTACTAAGCCAACTCCCCAGCCCCCAAGTTTATCCTTCTTTTTGGCTGAGTAGCATTCTATTGTATGAAAGGACCACATCTTTTATCCACTGCTCAGCTCTTTGGCATTTGGGTGCTCTCATGATCTAGCTATTACAAATTGTGCCTCTATAAATATGGATGCCATAACTCACTGTGGTATGATGTTTCAGTTCTTCTAGGAAGACATCTTGCAAGAAAATAGCTGGGTTAAAAGGGATCTCCAGGCCTAGTTTTTGAGGAAATTTCACCTTGATTTCCACAGCAATTGCACCAGTCTACATTCCCACAACTAGTGGATAAGGATATCTTTTTACCACATCCACTCCAGCATTTGCTACTGGCTGATTTCTTGATGATAGCCATTCTTTCTGGGGTGAGACAGAATCTCAGTTTTATTTTAATTTGCATCTCTCGAATGACCTGTAAAGTTGAGCATTTTGTCTTGTATTTACTTGCTGTTTATTTTTCATCTGAGCTGTATTCATCTCAGATTCCCATTTTTGGAGTTGGTCTTTCTTTTTATTTTAGGGAAAGATTACTAGATTGGATTCATAGTGAGCAACCTGGTTACAGCCTCCCAAGGGCTGGTATTATAGGCACATATCACCACACCAAGTCTCAATTGCTGTCTCAGCATGACCCAGGGGTGAGGCTGGCAGGCAGACCAGGGCATTGAATTCCTGGCCCCTGCGCCTGCTTGCAGGTGCTTTAATCCACTGAGCTATTTGGCCAGCCCACTGAACTTGGTCTTTAATTTTGGGAAGTTTGATATTTTTGAGCTCTTAATATGTTCTCAGTAGTAATCTTTTGTTTGAGTAACTGCTGGAAAATATTTTTCCCATATTACGGGCTCTCTCTTCAATCTGTTGGTGAGTTCTCTTGTGGTGCAAAACCTCTTCAATGAGATGATATCCCAGCTGTTGATTCTTCATGGTATTTTCTATGGGATCAGGGTTTTATTCATAAAGTCTTGGCCTGTACCAATGTGTTCAAGAGTTGTACCTAGTCTATCTTCTAGCAGACTGTGTGTTTTGTTACTTATTTATTCAGTTAGTTTCTGTTTTAATATTTAGATCTTTGATCCATTTCAAATTTAGTTTTAGCACCTGGTAAAAGATATGGGCCCAATTTTAATGTTCAGTCTCTGAAGGACCAGTTTTTCCAACATCATTCATTAGAGAGACTATCTTTCTTCCAGTGAATGTGTATGGCAGCATTTTATAAGATAAGGTGGCTGAGTGTGTCTGGAATTGTCTCTACATATTCTAATCTATACCACTTATCTTTAGGTCTTTTTTTTTCCACCAGTACAACACTTATTTTTAATCACAGTAGCTCTACCATATAATTTCAAGTGAAGTATTGTGATGCCCCCCGCCTTGTTTTTCTTGCCCAGAATTGCCTTTACTATTTTAAGTCTCTACTGGTTCCAAATGAATTTTAGAATTGTTCTAATTCTGTGAAATAGCCTCTTACAATTTTGCTAAGAATTGCATTAAATCTGTAAAAATAGCAGTAGGATTTTCTGCCGAGTTCCGGGAGCCCCTAGACCCAGTCCTAGCCCAGGTCCTGTGAGTGTGCGGAGAGCTTCCTGCTACACTGCGCCAGCGGGACCAGTCCCAACCCAGGAGCAGAGTGGGCCGGACCCTCTCGCAGCCCCTTGGGCCGCCCCCCACCACTCTGCAGTGCCTCCCCCACCCCGCTGGCCCAGTAGGATTTTCTGCTGAGTTCCGGGAGCCCCCAGACCCAGTCCTAGCCCAGGTCCAGTGAGTGTGCGGAGAGCTTCCCGCTACCCTGCGCCAGCGGGACCAGTCCCAGCCCAGGCGCAGAGTGGACCGGACCCTCTCCCAGCCCCTTGGGCCACCACCCACCACTCCGTAGTGCCTCTCCCACCCCGCCCACCGAGTAGGAATTTTTGCCCCGTCTCAGAGGACCCAGACCCAGTCCTAGCCCAGGTCCTGTGAGTGTGTGTGGAGAGCTTCCTCTTCCTCCTACTTCACCTTGCCCCTCCAGGCACAGTTCAAGCCTGGCATACATGCCTGAGGTGTAATCCTGCACCTGCAATCCCTGAAGGGGAGAGTGTAGAGGATAGATCCAACCAGCTAGTCCAGGAGCAGAACATCTCACAACACGGGCACAACAGGTTCACCCTTAAGGGCAGCCGTGGGAAGGATTGAGCACAGCAGCCAGACCAAAGAAAGATGCAGCTGGATAAGTCCAAACTTTGTAGAGCTGCACCTGAACTTCAGTACGTGCGAAGGATACAACTACAGCAAAGATCTACAACAAAGGTCAGAAGACAGTG
>NW_004524701.1:8974769-8981303 GCF_000260255.1 Octodon degus | reverse complement strand
GATTTGATTTGAAACTGTCTCATTGCTATCTGTTTATCAATAAAACTAAAAACAAATAAAAAAAATAAATCTGTAAAAATAGTTTTCAACGTATGGCCATATTCACTGTACTGGTTCTTCCTACCCAAGAACAAGGACTATCTTTCCATTGGCTCATATCCACTTCCACTTCCTTTTTCAGAATACTGTAGTTTTCAATGTAGAGATTCTTTGTTAGACTGTTCCCTAGAGATGTCATTTTTTCTGGTTGCTACTGTGACAGGTGTTGTTTCCCTCATTTCTCTCTCAGTGAATTTGTTATTGCGGTATAGGAAGGATACTGATCTTTTGAGTGTTGACTTTTATGCAGCTATACTAATGAATTTGGTTAATACACCTACCACTTTTTTAGTGGAGTTTTAGGGGGTCTTTTATGTACTGTCATGCCACCTGGAAATAATAAATTCCTCCTTTCCTATCATTATTCCTTTTATTTCTTTCTCTTATATAATTGCTGTGGCCCAAGTTTCAAAGACCATTGAATAAGAGTGGAGACAGTGGATATCCTTTTGTCATTCCTGATTTTACAGAAAGCTTTAAGTTTTTTTTCCATTTAACATGACGCTGGCTATTGGTGATACATGGCTTTTTTTAGATTAAGAGAAAGACCATCTATTTCACTGTTCCTTAGTTTTTATCATGAATGGGTGCTAGACTTTGTCAAAAGCTTTTTCTGCATCTATCATAGGATTTTTGTCCTTGGCTCTCTTAATATGATATATGACATTCATTGCTTTAAACAGATTGAACCTTCCCTTCATTCCTGGGTTGAATCCCAGTTGGTCATAGTCTTCTTGATCATTTGCTTAATTATGTTTGCCACTATCTTATTAAGGATTTTTGCAGCTATGTTCAATAGGGAGATTGGCCCCTGTTTCTCTTTTTAGTTGGAGATTCTCCAGTTTTATTAACAGGCTTATGCTTGTTTCCATGAATGATTTTAGGAGCATTGTTTCCCTTTTGGTTTCATTCAGGAGTTTTAGTAATGTTGTTAGTCTTCTCTAAATTTCTTGTGGAATTCAACAGTGAATTCGTCAGGGCCTGAGATTTTCTTCGTTGGTAGGTTTTTAATTACATCTTTCACTTTATTGATATTTATGTAGGTTTTTTATATCTTCTTGAGTCACCTTTGATTATTTATATGTATCTAGGAATCTATCCATTTCTTGTTCATTTTCCTGATATGGGTATAAATATGACGCTTAAGACTCCTTTCATTGTGTCCTATAAGTTCTACATGTTGTTATTATTTAATTGTAGACTCTTGAATTTTATTTGTGGTCCACTAGTTGTTCAGGAGGGTCCTATTTAATTTTCACATGTTTTGTGGTTTCCTTGGTCATTTATTTTCCATCTGATGGCACTATGATTTGTTATTCATGGGATAATTCCAATTCCTTTGCACTGACAAGTATATTCTAGGAGGTAGTACGTGGTCTTTTGTGGAAAATGTTTCATGTGAAGCTGAGGAATATGTGTATTCTGATGTTATGGGTGGAATACTCTGTAGACATCTACTAAATCCATTTCTTCCAGTCTTAAGTCAATTCTAATATTTCATTGTTGTCTTTTTCTACTTGACCTGTGTTGTGACAGTGGGGTAGTAAGATCGCCCAATACAACTGCATGAATGCTTATTTCACTTTTAATTTTCATTAATATTTGTTTTATATCATTTGGTACACTGTTATTTGTTTCATATATAAACGTTATTTCTTCCCTTACATTATTCCCCTTACAAGGATTTAGTGGCCTTCTTCATCTCTCCTAATCAGTGTAGGCTTAAAATTTATATTGCATGCATATAGAATATCCACTTCTGATTTTTTTTTCTGTGATATTGCTGTATGCAGTATTGTTTTCCATCTTTTGCCTTTCAGTCTAGGAATTTCTTTTTTAATGATTTTTTTTGCGGTACCAGGGATTGAACTCAGGACTTTGTGCTTGCCAGACAATCTCTTATTCTACTGAGCTATCTAGGCAGGCCTGAAATGCACTTATTGTATGCAGCATGTTGTTGGACCTTGCTTGCTTTTTTTTTTTTTAATCTTACTTGCTCCTTGATCCATTCTGCCAGTCTGTGTTGATTGGTGAATTGAGACAATTAATATTAATGGTTATCAGTGATATGTATTGACTGATCCTCACCATCTTATTTTCCAATTGTTCGCTCACTCCCTTTTTTGTGTCCCTTTTATATTCCTTTTTTATATTTCTTTCATACTTTTATAATTTTGTGCATCATTGTGTAATTGTTTGCTCTGCCTGGCAGATTATTCTGTTGGGGTTCACAAAGTTATAGTCTTTGTTATCTTTTTCTAAAATGTCCTCCAACACATTTTGAGTTGCTGGTTTGGTGGTTATAAATCTCCTTAGACGGTCTTCATCATGGAAGTACTTTATTTCTGCATCAGTTTTTTTTCTTTATTTTTTTACTTTTTGTATTTTAGGGAAGGGTTTCACTACCAGATCAGACTTGTAGTGATCTGCCTGTTTACAGCCTCGCAAGCTGGGATTACAGGCCCACACCACCACACCCAGTCTCAATTGCTGTCTCAGTGCACCCCGGGGGTGGGGCCAGCACGGCAGGCCTGGGGATTGTACCCTTGAGCTGAGCTATTTGGCCACTGAGCTATTTGGCCGGGCCTTCTCCATTTTTTGAAATAAAGTTTTGTGGGATACATCAATCTGGGTGGAAAGTTGTTCTTTAAAATATGAAATACATCACTACAAACTCCCTGACTTGAGGGTTTGTGCTGAAAAGTCAGCTATGGTTCGGATGGGCTTGCCATTTTGGTGATTTGTTTCTTTTCCTTAAGAGCCTTGAAGATTTTATTCTTGCGCTGAATTTCTGAAATCTTGATTGATATGCCTGGTTGTAGAATTTTTTGATCATGCATTATTGGAATTCTGTATGGCCCAATGATCTGAATGACACCTTTTTGTACCATGGAAGTTTGAATTCTGAGTTCACCCCAGCCCTGCTCCAAGATGGCTACCCCAAATCATGGTCTAGCATGGAAAAACTGAGCCCACAGCACTCACCACCAAGTAGTGGAGTCTCTCACTTCCAGTATTCCCCTCTTCTTTTGCAGTTCTCTGTGGAGGCCTCTGCAGTTGCCAGCAGTCATTGTGAGTCTGCAGGTTTGAATAGCTCCTTTTGAGCAGTGAGTCCTATTTCAGGGAGATGGCATTGCTGGCTACCTCCTCTCTTCTTGCTGAAGCCTCTCCTTCAATCTCTCTGTAGCCTTCAGCGTGTTACCCAGGACCCTTCTTGTGTCCAGGGTACCCACTTTCCTACCTCTTTTCTTCCTGCTATTGTTATATTCAATTGTCTTTATGGCAATACTCAGAGAAGGTTTTTCTCTGCTGTTTACCACTCTGCTATCTTGGTGCCTTACGTACAATTTTGTATTTTATATTTCTGTGCATCTTTTGATTTCCTCCCCTACTGAAAATGTATTACCTTACTAGTTTGCATTTCTTTTTTATATATTATTGAAAGAGGGTCTTACTATGCAGTTCAGGCTGGCCTTCAGCTCACTTTGTAGTCCAGGCTGGCCTTCAACTCCCAGCGATCCTCTTACCTCAGCCTCCTGAGTGCTGGGATTAGAGACATGTACCACCACACCTAGCATGATTTATATTTCTAAAGCAATAAAAACAAATACGGCAAAATACTTTCATATTGTACTATGGGAAACCACTCAGACTACTTCAAAACTCAGGGGCATCTAGGAATGTGACCCCACAGGCCTGGGCTGGTGCCCAATGGTATACAGTTATGTAACAGTGACTCAACATGTTAAGTTGGTATGTTGAAAAATTCTTAAGAGTTTTTTATTTTTTTAAGAACTCTTCAAGGGGACAGGGAGATGGCTCAGTAGAATAAGCACTTCCCTGGCAAGCACAAGGGCCTCAGTTCAATCCCCATCTCTGTCAAAAAAAAAAAAAAAAAAAAAAAACCTCTTCAAAATAGATATATTACTATCAGTTTTCTTTTCTTTTTTTATGAATTTGGTACAGGGTCTCACTACAGAGTTCATATTCATAGTGATCCTTCTGTTTTCAGCCTCCCCAGTGCTTGGATTAAAGGCATTTACCACTATGGCTGGACTCAGTTGCTGACTCAGCACAGCCCAGGGGCACGGGGCTGTCCCAGACGTGGGACCATGACTGAACCCTGGTCCCTTGGGCTTACCAAAGCAGGCACTTAGTCTGCTGAGCTATCTCATTAGCCCTTCGCTATTAGTTTTCAAGAGGGAAAAATTTGTTTAACTGTAGTGGATGAACTAGTGGCCAACTTGTAACACACTGCTGAACTGAATCAGCATGGTTCTGAGAAGGCCCAAATGAGGACTGTCACTAATAGCATAAAAAGAGAGCTGAGAAGAAGATGTTGTGCTCTTGATTCTCCTGAAAAACTTCGTCAGGCTGGATTTCCTGATATGAACTTCATTGTTATCATCAATGGAGGAAACTCAGGTCCTTGCTATTGCTGAGCATTGCTGTGTTTCTTTACCTTCAGCATCACTTCCCAGCTCCAGTGGAGAGTCCTCTGACTGCTGCCACAGATCTTTGACCCTGCTGATGCAGATTTTCCTGCTTCCATCAGTGACTTTTGCTTCTTCTGAATGCAGCTTGCTTTCTTTCTTTCTTTCTTTCTTTCTTTCTTTCTTTCTTTTTTTTTGTATTTTTAATATAGGGTCTGCAGGGTCTCACTCTGTAGATAGGACTTGTAGTGATCCTCCTGTGTTCAGCCTCCCAAGAGCTGGGATTACAGGCACACACCACCGCATCCTGTCCCAATAGCCATCTCAGAACACCCTGGGTACAGGGCCGGCACAGCATGCAGGGGATCGAATCTCTGCCACTGCATCTGCCTAAGCAGGTGATTTAATCCACTGAACTATTTGGCCAGCCCTAATGTAGATTCTTGATACAGACTTGCATGAGATGTTGTAGGTTTAGACCTCTAGGTAGACTCATGTAGGAAACTGCCATGTATCCTATGTGTTCAGCTGGACTTGTGCAGGACATTACCATAAGATTCAAACCCTCATCTGGATTTTTTGGGCATTCTAGTGTGTGGAGAGACCGCTTACATTATTCACCATTTGACTTTTAGGGTGACTGCTATAAAATAAACCTATAACTTATGTATCCTGCATTAAATCTATTCCCTTGAAAACCCTGACTACAACAACAACCATGAAAAGTGTTCTACATATGTAATCTCTTCTTTCTAATATCAAACATTTTTTTTCTAATTCCCAAAATTCCTGTTTTTTTATTGAGAAATAAATATGAATGAGATAGTTTCACAGCTGACTAATAGGACAGTTTTGATCATCAATACATTGTACATTGTTATCTTCTTAATGGTTATCCATAGTACAATTCCTGTTATTAAAATAAAAACATTTCTGTTATTAAAATAAAAATATTTTGTAAAATGAGATAAAATAAAAACATTAAAGAATATTACTTAAGTTACTGAGATTCATCTATCACTCTATGTGTCTAAAGTTCCTATTTATTCATTTATTCATTTATTTTGCAGTACTGGGGATTGAACCAAGGACCTTGTGCTTGCCAGGCAAGCAGTTATCCTACTGAGCTATCTCCCCAGCCCAAAGTTCCCATTTTCATTCCTGTATTTCTCCACAACAAAAAATTTATGACAGTATTTTATGTTTTAAGTAGAGAGTTTGCAACACTAGTCAAAGATAAGGGTATGAAAAAAGTGGGATATTTAAGGAGTGTGAATTCCAAACATGCCAGTCCTTTGGGCAGTCTTAGTTAATGATAGCTAGTGCAGATAACAGAAAGTTGTCACAGAAACCCTAAAGATGCAGAATTAGCCCAGTGTACAACTTTATCTTCTGTAATCTCATTATTGATTTATTTAGCTTCAATACTTCTTTCAGAGTATCCATGAGTACACTGAAAAAAATATACATATAAATAAAAATATATATATGATTAACTTAAATACTAAATCTAGCTCATTAAGAAGCAATCAATTAACATATGTTTACTTTTACTAAGTCCCTATGCTGTAAAACCACCTCTGCCCTCTGAGTCTTCTGCTAATTTCCTCCTCAAATCTTATCCTCAATAAATTCTGAGCTTCTGGCAGCCTCATGGCCTTCTGTTCTTTGTAAACAACTGCTCATCCTAAATCCCCAATGTAGTGCAATAAACAAAGAAATAAATAATCCTTTGTGTTCTTTAACAGAAAGTCATTATTTAATGTGAGAAAAAGTCTCATATAAATTAAATTTTTGTAAAAATTAAAGGTATATTTCCCTAGAAAAATTTTTGTTCACAGACAAAAACAGTAAATTAGAGAACATCAGGCTGGGGAGATGGCTCAGTAGAATAAGCGCTTGCCCGGCAAGCGCAAGGGTCTGAGTTCAAATACGAAAAAAAAATAAGGGTGTGAAAAAAAAAAAAAAAAAAAAAAAAAAAAAAGAAATGGGGGCGTAGGGA
>NW_004524701.1:8973145-8974658 GCF_000260255.1 Octodon degus | reverse complement strand
AAAAAAAAAAAATAACCAAAACTCTAGGAAGATAAAAGCCTACTAACTGATAAACTGCTGTTCAATAAAAGATTTTGTTGGACTCGGGAGATTGCCTGGCAAGCACAAAGAATTGGGCTTGATCCCTGGTACCACATGCCATGTGGCCACTGAAACTGAGCATGGTGGTTCACTCCTGTAATCCAAGGGCTGAGGAGATTGAGAAAGGAGAATAACTATAAATTCAAGCTGTGTAGCAAACTCTGTACCAAATAATAAATAAAGAAAAATGGATCTAAAAAAAAATTGGGCCAGTGAGATACCTCAGCAGACTATGATCCTGCTTAGGCAAGCGTGGGGATCAGGGTTTGATCCCTGTCCCACAGGCCACACCAGACCCAACCTCAGGCATGCTAAACTGGTCACTGACACGGCAGGTGGTAGATGCCTTTAATCCTAGCACTGGAGGCTCAAAACAGAAGGATCACTAAAAGCTGCAAAATGAGATGCTGGAACAAACACCTAAAAATAAAAATAAAAATAAATTAAGAAAAAATTTTGGGCCAGGAAGATAGCTCAGTAGAGTAAGTGCTTGCACAGGGTCCTGAGTTCCATTCCTGGTACCACAAAAAAAAAAAAAGAAAAAATTTGTAGAAACAATTGTGATATTGTTTGGGCAATTAAATGCCTATATCTTGTACTCTGAATTACTAAGTTAACAGTAACAATTTCCATTGTAGGGGCCAGGGAGATGGCTCAGTAGAATAAGCGCTTCCTTGGCAAGCATCCCTATGCCTGAGTTCAATCCAGGGTTCTGCCAAAAAAAACAAAACAAAACAAAAATAACATTGCACTAATCATTATTACCCTCCTATTACCTTGTTTTGAAATTCTGTTTTATCTGTTTTGGTGCACAGCTGTAATCTTCCCACTGTCACCATTCTCTACCAGAGTGCCCTCTTGAATACAATTACTGAACTTATCCTGATTCTTCATATCACCTCATGGTTTACACTATAGTCACTAGGTTTTGACGAACACACATGTCCATCATCATAGCATCTCATACAATAGTTTCAATGTGTCCTCAAACATTTATGTTAGAAATTTCATTCCAGGGCTGATGAGATAGCTCAGCAAACTAAGCACCTGCTTAGGCAAATGCAGAGACTGGAGTTCAATCCCCAGAACTATATGCCATGCTGGCCCTCTGCCAGGTGGGCTGGGCCAGGGACTAAGTCTGGGTGTGGTGGCACATTCCTGTAATCCCAAAGTTGGGGAGGCTGAAAACAAGAGGATCTCTGAGTCTGAGCTACATAGTGGGACCCTGTACAAAGTACATACATTTAAAAAAAAAATTCATCCCAAATTCTGTTAATGGTATTTAGAAGTGTGTCCTTTGAGAGTCCAACACTAACTCATGATAAAAACCCTATAGAAAATTGAAATAGGGGCCAGGGAGATGGCTCAGTGGAATAAGCACTTCCCTGGCAAGCACAAGGGTCTGAGTTCAATTCCTGGTTCCGCAAAAAAA
>NW_004524701.1:8940737-8973045 GCF_000260255.1 Octodon degus | reverse complement strand
AAAATCTAAGACAAACCAAACCAAGAGTCAATATCATGCAAAATGGACCACATCTGAAAGCTTTCATTCTAAAATCAAAAAGATAAGGAAATCTCCTGTCTACACTTATTCAACACAGTCTTGGAAACCTTAGGTAAAACAATTAGACAAGAGAAATAAAAGCAATTAAGACAGAAAAAAGTTAAATTATTATTTGTGGATGACATAATATACTACACAGAAGACACCCCAAAGTCCATCAGAAAACTTCTAGAGTTCATAACAAAATTCAGTAGCATAGCAGAATATAAAGTCAACACACAAAAATTAATAGCATTCTTTTTTTTTTTTTTTTTTTGCTCCTTGAATGCCTTCAGGGAACTTTTGGCTGGCTGGAATGTTGTGGGGATCAAACTACAGCAACCTGAGGCTGCCAGCTTTGTGGAAACAGCCACTTAAAGAACTGAGCTAGGGCCAGGCCCCAATTAATAGCATTCTTGTACACAAAGATCAAACTCACTGAGAGAGAAATTAGGGAAACATCACCCCTCACACTAGCATCCAAAATTCAAATACATAGAAATCACTCCATGAAAGTAAAAGACTTTTACATTGGAAACTACAGTACCCTGAAAAAGGAGATAAAAGAAGATAGCAGAACATGAAAATAAAAGAAGAAAAATAAGATATTCCTTATTATTGGGTAGGAAGAACCAATATGGTGAAAATGGCCATTCTTCAAAAATTCTCCTACAAATTTAATGCAATCTTGATTAAAATACCAATAGCACATCTCAGCATTAAAGAAAACAATCCTAAAATCAATATTGACCCACAAGACACCTAGAATAGTGAAAACAAGAGTACAAGAAAGGCAGCGGGTGTCAATTCCTGATGTGAAATTATACTACAAGCTACTGGGATAAAACCAGCATGGGACTGGCAGACAAAACAGTACAGCAAGGTTAGAAAATGCAGAACACTCCAAACACTCAGTTAACCAATTTTTGACAAAAGAGCCAAACAGCACTGGAAGAAATATAGTTTCTTTAATAAATAGATCTTGAGAAACTGGCTTTCCATGTGCCATAGATTAAAATTAAACACACATCTTTCACGATGCACTAAACTAAAATGGAAATGGATCAAACATCTCAATGTTGAAACAGACCACTAAATCTGCTGAATGACACAGTAGGTAGAACTACTAAAGACACTGGTGCAGGCAAAGACTTTATGAATAAAACCATGCTCACAAAGGAACTCTCATGAGGGAGCAACAACAGGGATCTCCTCTTATTAAGTTTTTGCTTAATAAATTAATGGCAAAAGAAACAGCAAGTCTTGGAGTGTAGACTGGTTCAGGCACTGTGGAAATCAGTGTGGATTCGGTGCAAGCACTGAGGAAATCAGTGTGGATTCCTTAGAAAACTAGGACTAGAGTGTTCCACTGAACCCAGCTATTTCCCCTTCTTGGTATCTTCTCAAAAGAATTACAACCATTATAGCACAGTGATATATGCATGTCCAGGCTTATGGCAGCAGTTTGTATTAGCCAAATCTTGGAAACAGCCCAACTTCACATCAACTGATGAACAAATGGACAAATGTAATACACATTGCAGTGTTACTCTGCCATAAAGGAGGATAAGCTACATATTTCTAGCTAAATTAATGTACCTTGAGACTGTATACTTAAGTGAAACAAATCAGAAAGGCATATTCAAA
Source organism: Octodon degus (assembly GCF_000260255.1). NCBI lineage: Eukaryota > Metazoa > Chordata > Mammalia > Rodentia > Octodontidae > Octodon > Octodon degus. The sequence goes on along the minus strand of NW_004524701.1, from coordinate 8,971,338 downwards.
TATCACAGTTTCTCTTCTGTGAGAAACCGAAAATGTAAATGACAAGCATAATGATCAAAATGGCAACAGGTGGTGGTGCATGCCTATTATCCCAGTACTCAGGAGGCTGAGGGAGGAGGATTGCTGTGAGTTTGAGGTCAGCTGAGGCTACAAAATGAGTGAAAGCCAGCCTCAATTGCAGAGTGGAACCCTATCTCAAAATCACACACAGAAAAAAGAAAAACAAAATATAATGACCAAAATGTATAATGGCCAAAGAGCTCAGTGGAATAAAGCACCTACAAGCAGGCGCAGTGGTTAGAGGTTCTATCCCTGGGCCTGCCATGCTGGCCCCTCCTGCAGGGCACGCTGAGATGGCAAATGAGACTGGGCATGGTGATGCATGCTTGTAATCCCAGCTCTTGGGAGGTTATAAACAGGTAGAATATGACCAGTCTGATCCAGTAGTGAGACCCTGAGCACCCTATAGACCCTTCCCTAAAATACAAACAAACAAACAAACAAACAGTAAAATGGATATTAGGAAATGGGAAGAAAATGTTCAAATGAGAAAGGGAACAAAGGAGTTGGCAGGGAGAAAGCAAAGAATGAACAGGGAAAAAAGAAGGAAAAAATGGAAACAAAGCTTCTGCCAAAAGGAAAGGAAGAGGACTTGCAGAAAGAGGAGGGTAATGAGTAAAAAAGGAACATGTCATATATCAGTAGAATCCTCCTGTGATGAATTATCATTGTGTATGTCTAAAATATACAAATAAAAAGTTGAAAAAGGGCCAGGGAGATAGCTCAGTACAATAAGCACTTGCCTGTTAAGCACAGAGTCCTGAGTTCAATCCCCAGAACTGAAAAAAAAAAATAAAGTTTAAAAAAACAGAAAGAAAAAACCATCTAGAGGATAAAGATATAACCCACAATGTGGGAAAACATTTTTGGTCACTCGTTCTCAAACAAAGAACTAATATGTAGAATATATAAAAAATTAAAAAAAAATCATATCCCACAAAATTTAAAGGCCCAATCCAAAAATAGACATCTAAAATTAACAGACACTTTTCAGACAAAAGAAGTAGAAATAGTGAATAAACATGTGAAAAAATATTTAATGTCACTGCCATTCAGAAGATACAAATTAAAGCAACATTGAGCTTCTATCTCACTATAGAATTGTAAAGAACTTAACCAATAGCAAGTGCTGGTGGGGCTATCGGGAAAAAGGAATCCTTCTCATTTGTTCATGGGATGCAGAGTGATGCAATGATTGTGGATGTCAGTGTGGAGATTTCTCAGAAAACTAAAAACAGGGGTTCCATTTGGCCCCTTTTTAATATCTTCCTGAAAGAACTAAAAGCATCAAATCACAGTGATATACGCGTACTGATGTGTATATTCGTATAATCTGTAACAGGCAAACCTTAGAAAGAGTTCAAATGCCCAATATCTGATGTATGGGTAAAAACCGATATTTTTATATAATATATAACATATAGTTTTAACTACTGTGCCATAGAAAGATAAACGACTGGATGGGGTGGCACATGTCTGTAATCCCAGCACTCAGGAGGCTGAGGCAGGAGTTTCAAAACCATTGTGACTTCCAGACCAACCAGCTATACAAAGTGACCTCTTACCAGCCTCAACTGTATGGTAAGATCCTGTCTCACAAAGTCAAAAAAATAAGGGCTGGGGGTACAGTGCTTGCCAGGTAAATGCACATCTTGAGTTTGATCCCTGGATTAAAAAAAAAGAATAAACCTAAAACATTTCTAGCTAAATGGATATACCTTTAGACCATACCTTTATGTGAAAGATACTAAACACAAATGGTGAAATTACACATTGTTTCTGTAATGTGAGAAACTACAAGTGTAAACAAGGACCAAAATGTCTAACAAATATTGGGAAATGGGAAGAAAATGTTCATATGTGAAGGGGAGCAAGAGAGGAGGCACGGGGAAAGGAAAGAAGTGACAAAAATATATGAGATAGGATAAGGGCCAGGGAGATAGCTCAGTAGAATAAGCAGTCGCCAGGCAAGTGCAAGGCCTTGGAGTTCAATCCCCAGTACTGAAGAAAAAAAAATTATGAGGTAGGACAATGTAAATAAAGTTTTTGTAAATAATGAGGAAAAGGGGTTGGGGAGATGGCTCAGTGGAATAAGTGCTTCCCTGGCAAGCGCAAGGGCCTGAGTTCAATCCCCAGTTCCACCAAAAAAAAAAGGAAGATGGGGGGAAAAAGCAGCAGCAAGATACATGATGTATAGGTATAAATTCCCTATGATGAGTGTGTCACTATGTATATCTCAAATGTACCAGTGGGGTGAGATTGTGGACACCGGTAAGCCCAACACTCGGGAGGCTGAAGCAGGTGGCTTGCTGCACGTTTGAGGCTAGCCTTTGGCTACATTGTGAGTTGAAGGCCAGCATGGACTATGTAGTGATACCCTGTCTCAAAAATCCAAAAATAAAATGAAAAAAATCTCAGCTTGATATCAACTACTTTTAATCCCAGCAATGGGGAGATTGAAGCAGGAGGATCACCTTGAGTCTGAGGTCAGCCCAGTCTAAATAATGAGACCTAGTCTCAAAAAAAAAAAAAAAAAAAAAAAAAAAAAAGCAGAAATAAATAAACAAAGGGACAGGGGAAAACGTTCCATTTACTTTATTCCCCAGATAAAGTATTTGGCAGTGATAGTCATTTTAAAGACCATAAAATGATAGTAGTACATAGATATTGCTTATCACTCCCATCCTTTATAGAACATACCTGCTTTTGGTGTTAACAGTTTCCAGGTCATTTTTAAGTGCAGTTGAAAGTTGCATTTTGTAAGGAAAACCCCTGCATAAAACATGAATAACATATTGTACACAAAAAATATTTCCTAAATACAAGTTAAAGACTGATTTCTTTTAAGAGATACAGAAAACAGGATAATAATAATAATAATAATAAAAACACCATATGCACCGCATGCACCGGCCCTATGCCAGGCATGCTGGGCCAGTGATACACTCTGGGCATGGTGGCCTATAATCCCAGCACTAGGGACAAAACAAAACAAAAAACCTTAAAAAAAAAAAAAACAACCACTGTATAGATTGTGCAATGAGATTGCAAAAGAAATCACAGAAATCGGATAGAACTCCAAGGTGTGTGAGGCTACAGCATACAGCTGTGCATGGCCTGCGTGAGGCTGTCTGGACCCATCCCAGTCTTGGCTCCACACAGTCTCTACCTGGGGCAAGAGCAGGGGCAGAGGCAGGGAAGGGCTGAGAACTACAGGGACAGGCAGGGCTGGAGACGGAGGCCTCAGGAATGCAAAGCCATCTGGACTGGAAACTAAGACATGCTGCTGTTGCTTACTTAAGGTGCTAAGGAGCTAAGAGGCAGGTAATAATAAAAACTAAAAGGGGCTTGGAATATAGCTCAGTGGCAGAGTACTGTTCTCAGTACCACACAAAGAATCAATTGAAAAGGCAACAGAGCAGTAATAAATGCCTTTCTTTATAATTAAAAAAACTTTAGAGTTCCACTAAATCTATGAAGAAATTCATCCATGAATACCAGAAATACAAAGAACTACATTAAAAGACATTTAAATTGAGATTATTTGATTAAATCATAAGTCTAAAATTTAACATGTGTCATAATATACTCCTGAAACACAAAGTTAGGGACATATTACAAGAAATGTTATCACTAGGTGATTTTCTCCTTGTGCAAATGTCAGAGTGGATGAAAACTAAGACAGATATCTGGGGCTGACTGACAGGGACTGAACCAGAGGAAGATCTTTTTCCCCTCTGATTTAGGCACAGGCTGGGTGAGGGGCAGCAAGCCACTGACTCAGAATTGCTTTATTGAGTTGCAACAGCGGGGTCACATACCAAGGTGGCTCAGCTGGAAGACCAGGATAGATAAGGCTCTGTGGGCTGTTGTCCCCATGGCTGGTCTGAGCACCCAATTGCAGAGGGAGAGGGGACATCTGGCTGGGGAAGAATGTGCCATTAGCTGTTCTCAGATTGCGTTTTGTCCAAAAGTGAAAAACTTGGAGGAAAAAGAGACTGTGAGTGCAAGTTGGTCCCAGAGGGCAGCATAAGACTGAGTGAAAAGTAAAGGGGGAGACAAGGGTGAAGGAGAGCAGAGGGAGGGGAGGTGGAAGTGTCAGAGGTAGGGAAGAGTGAGGAAGGGAGTCTGAGGAGGAGTTGAGAGTATCAGAAGGCTAAGTGACACCAGCAGCAGTAGCAATGCAGGGATCTAACTCTGAGGACAGTGAGGAGGCTGGGTGTGTTGCAGGTATGGGGAAGGGGTGAAAAGCGGGGTAGGGGAGAAGCACCCTGCGCAGCATTGGGTAACTGGGGCCAGCAGTGTGGGATGAGCCAAAAATATTTGGGCTTCCCCACATGCTGAGAGGGAGCGACACGACCTGAGAGCATCAAAGGCCTTTAAGAGATTTCTGTCCATTTGCTGTTGCCAATTACAGAAGTTTTGAGGGATCAAAAGTCAACTTTTTTTGGGTGGAGGTTTCTGGGACTGTTGGTGAGCAGTGCTTCCTTTTTATCCAATATCTTGATAAGCCTGCTGTGGTAGCCCCTGTTCTCTGGGCTGTGTGATGCCACCCAAAGAAGACAAGAAGAAGAAAGATGCCAGAAGGTCGGCCAAGAAAGATAGGCACAGTGAACAAATCCGGGGATGAGGACAAAAAGAAGTTGTCCAAAGGCAAAGTTTGGGACAAACTCAACAATCTGGTTGTTTGAAAAAGCTACTTACAACAAACTCTATAAGGAAGTTCCCAACTATAAACTTATAACACCTTCTGTGGCCTCTCAGAGACTGAAGTTGCATGGGTTCCTAGCCAGAGAAACTCTTCAGAAGCTCCTTAGTAAAGGACTGATCAAAGCACAGAGCTCAAGTTACTAATACCAGAAACACCAAAGATGGAGATGCCTGTGCCACTGGTGAAGATGCGTGATGCATAGATTCAATCATGTGTACATGTGAAAAAATATGACTTGGAATAATACTTGCATGGAAAAACTATTATTTGGAATAAAATAAAATTTTGTTATTAAATCAAAACAAATATAAAGTTAACTTTTTGGGTTTTATGGCCATCCCAAGGCCAAGAGAGGCAAGGTTATGAACAAGAAGGCACTGCACTGGTGTGTGTTTGGGGGCTGGGGATGAATATTCCCCATAGTGGCTGAACTGAAGGGGAACCAAAAGGCCAGAATCCGTGCAGAGCCACAAAGAGAGCCCTCCCTCCTTCAGAGTGTGACAAGATGAGAAATAGCTGCCAGTCCAGTGAATCCCCATGCAAAGGAAAGGAGATCATCCCATTGTGGGTGGTAGAAAATGAGAGAATGCCCTGGGATAAGAGGACAAGAGGGAGTCCTGACACCGGCCACAGTTTATGAGAGAAAAAAAAAATGAGGCAGGAACTCCAGCAACATGAAGCAAGTCACCTGTGAGGATTGAGGTGGCTCACTCTTGAATGCAGGCTAGCACTGGCAAATAGGTAGGTCCCAGAGAAGAGATGGCTGGCCCATAGGCAGTGGGGCTCGAAACTGGGCTTTGACTCCCAGAAGCCACAGGCCTTGCCTTTCTCAGTAAGTATAGAATTTTTCTTGGGGAAGATGGAAAGCCCCATATAACTCATTTCCACACGAATTAGAACTGCAACCCTAGACGCAGACAGAAAGCATGCATTGTACTTCAAAATGCTGGAAAAAGGAAGCAGCACCAAGCAAATGGGGATGGTAGTCCAAACGTGAACCACAGCCCCTAATGGGCTGCCCTATGTTGGATTTGGCCCTCCAGTATCTTCCAGATTCCCCTAGGGGAAATGAATTCCAGTAGTCACTGAAAGGGACAATTCTGGGACTAAGCCCTTGTTTGCAGCCAGAGAAGTGTGGACTTCCCCATGTGGGTGGTGATGGGGTTGGTGCATTTAAGAGTCAAAGGGATCATCATTGCTTTTATTTCCTGACCTTGAGTCTCAGGAGAGGAAGAGGGGCCCAAAACAATAACAAATGACCTTCCTCCATTAAGGAACAGGTATAATGAACTCTGCTGTCTGAAGAGACAGGAAAATTGTCTTTATGTTTTTATTCTTTTTCTATTGCTGTATGTTGGAGAGTTGGCCTGCCCTGGGGAAGCTCTTTCTATCAGCAGGGAAATGTAAGTAATGTAATTTTCAAGAGGAGAGAACTAGAGGAAGAACTCATTTTAGTCTGTGTCTGAGCCAACACAAGTAGCAGACTCACGGAGAGCTGCTAGCACAGGACAGTTCCAAAGAGCGAGGTAGAGGCTTTGAAAAGTGACCGAGATGTCAACTTGCAGAAAGACTGGGAGAGGGACATGGACACCATTGCCTAGCCATGGCCACACTCTGTAAAGGCAGTGAAGGATCTGGCCTGACCCTGCTGCCTTGACTGCTTCACAAAACAACAGCACAAAGGAAAGGAGCACTTGCTTGACCATTTTAATAGGAACCAGGTTCTCACCCAACAATCAGCAAACTGCCCAGGCCCCTACCCAGAAGAATACCACAGTGTACAGAAAATTAGGAAAATCTGACCAGTTCTCAAGAGAAAGGACAATATCCCACTCTGAAACAAGCCACATAAAGCAAGGAGCTTGGAAAGCACCTACTGTGGAAGCAGAAGCCCTGACCTAACTGCAGCCATACTGCTCAGCAGAACTGTACTCATTCTGTTCTGCACCACTGAACTCAGCTAAATCACCTGATTATTCATCACACTGAAGCTTCTGTGAATGTGCCAAAAAGAAGCTTGCTACATACAACTATGCTCACCACAGACACCCATAGTGCCATAGCCTTCAGCAAAGAGCCTATTCTTTCTAGTAACTCCTATTTGCCACGCTATGAGAAAGACAAGCTCTGTGGAGTTGCGACCTCAGACTCCAGGTTTGTTTTTTTTTGTGGGGGTTGGCTCAGCATGCTCTTGGGGTGAGACAGGCATGGAATGTGGTGCCTGGGATAGAACCACAGTCCCTTCACTTGCCTATGTTTGCCTAAGCAGGTGCATTAGACCGCTGAGCCGTCTCACTGACCCACCCACCTCACTTTGCAGATTTCTTTTCTCTGCTCCACTACCATCAATAACATTTCCTTTCTTCTCCTGAGCTCCTGGCTACTGTTGACTCAGATGCCTGACACCACTAGAAACATTCTAAAAGAAAGAAAGGCAAATACTCTTGACATGAATGGAAAGAAATAAGCTCCCATCAGAAAAATAAGAGTCCAAGGACTTTTCAGGTCATTAAAATGACAATCTGAAGAACAAAGAAAAGGAAAAAAAAGAACAAAAACAAAAAAATAGGAGTCTCAGAGATATGTAACCACCATAAGGTTTTCATGTCTGTGCAACTGGATTGAGCAAAGGAGAAGCAAAGAGGTTGAAAACCAAAATAGACAAGGAAAAGAATGCGAGGAAAGTCACAGCCCGAGTAAAGCAGAGCTAAGGTGCTGAGGAAGTCTCACCCGACACATGCTTAACCCAATACAAAGCAAGCATGAACACAACTCTGGAAGGAACATAGCACTGCGAGCTCAGTTTCTGGGTAATGAGGGCGGTTGATCTTCTGTTAATTCACGTAGGAGGTGGAAGCAGGAAGAGCCACAAGCCCTGACCCAAATGCTGCTCCTGAAGGAACCCCGCTACTTGGAGTCCATCATCTTGGGATCAGGGGCCATGCACGCATGACAGCGCCTGCAGCCCTCACCTGACTGCATAAGTCATTCGTGCTCAGCAGTCCCCCTCAGTCCCAGAGGAGAGCACGCACCCCACAACCCTTATGCGAGCAGTCCCTCAGCATCTGGGGCTTGTGCGCCTTTCTTTCTCCAGAGTGGCTAAGGGACCTTCCTTCCCTGGAGGCTGCACAATGTTGCAAAGGGCACGTGAGTTTAACTGTTTGCGCCCACAGCTCGCCCGCCTGCCTGCTGGCCAGAGCTTCCCTCTCATGCCAGGGCCGTGTCCTGGCAACTAAGAATCACTGCCGTTAGGACTGTGCAGCAGACGGCTGCTCCACGAAGGATGCTCCGCCAGATTTTGGAGAACACACACCATATGTTCCCCGACTGCTTGGGCGGGCAGTTCCGGGGCTAGCTTTGCCCCTCTGCCCTGCCTCCCCTGCCCCCCTGTCCCTGGAGAGGCAGGAATTTACCCCAAGGGCCCATCTGCTGGGCCCCTCACCGCTCCTGCCTGGAGCCCCTGGTGGGTGAATCCCACTTAGTCACCAGTGCCCGAGGATCATTCTCCACATCACCAGAGGCATCCCGGGCTTCAAGTGAGGACTGTGGGAAGAGTTATCCAGAATACTTGCCTTACCTGCAGGCCCTTGTGACCCTCGTGTCACCCAGCCGACTGTCTGCAGCGCAGGTCTGTGATGGGCACAGGCAGTAGCAAAGTCCCCCAGGCCAGCAGTCCCCTTGCTGCCTCAGCAACGGGGCAGCAGGCTGAGCAGAGGAGGGGCGCCCAGGGTCCTGTGGGGGTGCCATCCTCCTTCAGGCCCGTGGTAGGCCGGCGAGACCCGATTCCTTATGTCCCCAGGCCTGGGCTTCTGCCCACAAACCTCCCCAGGGAGAGCTGCAGAGAGCGAGTGGCTCCCTGCCCCCAGCCCTGCGGTGTGAGCTTGCCTGAGCTCAGTGCCATCGCCAGTTCCTACAGCTCCACCAGAGGGCTGCCTGGCCAACTCCAGAGGACTCTAGCCACCGTGCAAACCAGGCAGCACCCCAGGGCTGCCAGAGATCTGAGGAAGGACGGGTCCATCAGAGGTCCGAGGGAGGACGGATCCGCCAGAGGTCCAAGGGAGGCCAGTTCCACCAGAGGTCCGAGGGAGGACTGGTCCGCCAGAGGTCCGACAGAAGCCGGGTTCCAGAACCCGGGTTCGGCAGCAGAAGGTTCCCAGAACACAGGGAACTAGCAGCTGGCAGAGACACTGTTGAAGGAGGAAGAAACAAGCAAGGGTCTTGAGCTCACAATAGAGGGTGCTGTCCCGGGAAGACGAAAGGTCCTCCTCCTGAGGCCTAGGAGAGGGAAACCTCTAATGCTGCCACCGCCTCCCTGACTGAGCTATAAAGTGACCAGGGAACATGTAGCTCTGCAGAAGGCAGCAGCATTCCATCTGATTAACAACACACTGGTTGGTGAGTGCCAGGCCTCCAAGGTGGGCAACACCTCGAGGCCTGCCTGCTCTCCTTGCCTTCCTGCCCCAGGGGCTGCGATGCTCCCCACTATATCTGCAGGGACCAGCAAGGAAAGAAAGTTGCAGGCCCCTGAGGGAAACACCATCACAGAGCCTGCTCCCTCTCCTTCCCTGCCTGTCCCAGGGACTTTTCCTCCACCCACTACTCTTGTAGGGAAGAGTAAGGACAAAACATCAGAGGTTCCTAAGGAGAGTGACAGCACACTGCCAGACTGTTCTCCTCCTATGCCTGTCCCAGGGGCTGCTGTTAGACCAACTACTGCTACAGAGAAGGACAAAGACAGAGTTGAAGGCCCCCAAGGAGAGTGACACCATTCAGCCTCTCTTGCCTGTCCCAGGGCTTAGTCATCCACTCATGATGCCTATGCAAAAGGACAAGGTCAGGAAGTCAAGGGCACCCACGGAGAGTGACCCCACCCAGGCTCCCCTGCCCATCCCAGGGGTTGTTCCTCCACCTACTACTCTTAAACAGAAGGGCAGAGACAGACAGTCAAAGGCTCCCAATGACAGTAACACCACACAGCCTTCCCTGCCTGTCCCAGGGGTTGTTCTTCCACCCACTACTTGTATACAAAAGGGCAAGGACAGAAAGTCAAAGCCCCCCAAGGACAGTGACACTACTCAGCCTCCCCTGCCCATTCCAGGGGTTGTTCCTCCACTTACTACTTCAACACAAAAGGACAAGGACAGAAAATCAAAGCCCCCCCAAGGACAGTGACACTACTCAGCCTCCCCTGCCTGTCCCAGGTGTTGTTGCTCCAGCCACTACTACTACAGGGAAGGGCAAGGACAGAAAGGACCAGGACTCTAAGATCTCCCGGGCACCCCTGCCATCTGCCGCTGGGGCCAGTTCAGACCATCCTGGGGCTAGAAGTAAGCACACTGCTACTGTGCCCCATTTGAGCTCCCAGGCCCTCCCAGGCACTTCTTCCCACTTCATATCCACAGCCACACCTTCTGCTCAGAACATAGTGACTGATAGTGAAGGGACACTAATGGACACCTCACCCCCAGTGGATCCTTTTCTTCTGTGGTATCCTCCTGGTGCTGGTGGACATGCCTTTCCTTCTGTCAAGCTCACTATGATGGCTCCCAGTGGGAGCACCACCACAGCCACAGCCAAACCCTACACTTCATAGACAGAGACTGACAGTGGGGTCACCCCCATGGACACAACACCTGCACCCAATCCTCTCCTGCCTGGGCCTTCTCCTGGCACCAGCAGTTCCTCCCTTCCCTCTTCTCACCTCACCCTGACACATCGAGTGGCAACACTGCCACAGCCGCAGCCAGACTATCAACTTCACAGACACAGACTGACAGTGGCGTGACCCCCATGGACACAACCCCCACACCCAATCGTCCCCTATTGGGTTCTGCCCCTGGTGCCCACAGGACACAGCTAAATTTGATACCACATAGTGGCAGCACTGTTACAGCCAAGGACAAATGCTCTACTTCCCAGACAGGGAAAAAGAAGCGGGTGACATTCATGCATACCACACCCGCACCTAATCCTCCTCTTGCTGGAACAATCCTTGGAACCAGGGGGACCTCCCATGCCTCTACACAGCTCTCTTTGATCCCACCCACTGGCCACACTGTCACAGCCACAGCTAAAATCTCTACTTCCCATACAGGGACTGACAGTGGGGTCACACCCATGGACACAACTCCCACACCCAATCCTCCCCTGTCTGGGCCTCTCCCAGGCACCAGTAGGAACGTCTTCCCCACTACACCACTCAGTTTGATACAATACAGTGGGACCACTGCCACAGCCACAGCCAAACACTCCACTTTCCATACAGGGGCTGACTGTGTCCCAATGGACACAACCCCTGCACCTAATCCTCCCCTGCCTGGGCCTCTCCCTGGCACCAGCGGGTCCTCCCTTCCCTCCACTAACCTCACTCTGACACATCCCAGTGTCAGTGCAGCCATAGCCACAGCCAAATCCTTTCCATCTCAGACACGGACTGACAGTGGAGTGACCCCCATGGACGCAACCCCTGCACCCAATCCTCCCCTGCCTGGGCCTCTCCCTGGCACCACTGGATGTCCCTTCCGTCTAGACAGCTCACATTGATACCACCCAGGGACAGCAAGGCCACAGCTATAGCCAGACCCTCTATGTCCCAGACTCAGACTAACAGTGGGGTCACCCCCTTGCACACAATACCCACAGCCAATCCTCTCTTCTTGGGATCTGACACTGGTGTCCAAAGGACCTCCTTACCCTCTAAACAACAGCTTACTTTCTTACCACTTGGTGGTGACACTGCCACAGTCTCTTCAGGGTGAGCACTCAACTTGGGCCTAGGGGGCACCCGAAAGAGATGCTGCACTTAGCCTGCCCCGGCAAACTCCCACAGGGAGCATCCACCCAGTCCTGTGGTCACTGCTCTGCAGCCCAGCAGCTACAGCCCTGGGCCTGGCCCCACCCATGCTCCAGGCGAGCCAGCCTCCAGCAGCTTGGCACAGGCTGCCCTTCCGAGGTCCTTACAAGGAGCAGCCTGGGAACCACCACAGCTACCGGGTGGCCTCCTAGGTCACCCCGGCTCTCTTGCTTTGTGGGACTTTCACTGCCACTGCCTCTGCCACAGATACAGGTCTCATGGAGAAACCCCCGTGATTATAATCGAAAGGACATGAAGACAAATGAAAAGGCCCAGTGATTAAAATGGGGACAGTCAGCTAAAAACAAAAGTTTTTATGAAAACTGGTTTAGAAGCAATCCTGATCCTCAGGCGTTCAGGCAGGAGGATTAGTGTGGCTTTGTCAGCCTGCCCTATGAATTAACATGGTTAATTCAAAGGCAATATGGATTACAGTGAGATCCTGTCTCTATAGAAAAATAATTAAAAAAATTACACCAAGGGCTTCAGAGTGCTTTAAGCACATTCCACATTCTTGAAGACTGAATGAAGAGAACTTGGTTTAAACAACGTGATTTACAGGGCCAGCAAGACAGCTCAGTAAAATAATCACTTCCCTGGCAAGCGCAAAGGACTGAGTGCTTTCTTTCTTTTTTTTGGAAAAGTTAAAGTTGCTTAATTTTTTATTCCTGGTGCCACTACCACAGTTTACAGGGCAATATACCTGATGTAATGAAAAGAAAGAAAAAGACAAAGCTACAACAGATAAAAGACTTCAGGAAGGGACATCTAATTGACACTACATTGCATTAATCAATAGCTGCACTTTTTGCAAACTGTGGCTATGACAGTCCTGAACCAGAAGGGTTTCTTCTTTAAGCTGCAGTAACTTTTCTGACTATGGATCACCGTTCCTTCTGTGGCAGATTTTTACAGTTCCTCTAATGCATTTGGGACGACTGTCTCAAAGTAACCTGCAGCTTTCCTGACAACTCCTCACTCTCTCTCTTGCTAGGAACTGTAGCCCTTTTCTGTTGTTTTTTAAAACCTTCTGCTACCATATCCACCACTTCCTCCAGTAGATCCATAACCACCACTAAAATTGTTGTTCAGAAATACCACACTATTACTGGGATAGGGACTGCCAAAGCTTCTTTCACCAAAACTGCCCCCCTTCATGGGTCCATAATTTGACTATTGCTGTCCACTGTAATTTCCAAAATCATTATAGTTCCAACACCACCATAGTTAGCACCACCAAAATTTCCTCCTTTATTGTAACCATCATATCCTCCACCACCAACACTGTATCCACCACCTTGGTTTCCATATCTTGGGCCACTACCCCATACCTTCCTCTGCTACGGTAACCAGGACCACCTCCATAGTTTCCACCATCACCTCCAAATTCATTATATTCACCATCACCTTCTCCATAATTACCTCTGCTGCCACTTCCTCCACCACCGTAACCTCCTCTTCCACCAAAGTTTCCACCGGGGCCCAAATTCCCTCCACCACCTCCAAAGTTTCCTCCACAACCCATAAGGATGCCAGATCCACTTCCGCAGCCTCTTTGTGATCCAGCAGACTGCATCTCTTGTTTAGAAAGGGCCTTTTTCACTTCACAATTATGCCCAGTAATAGTGTGGTATTTCTGAACAACAATTTTATCAAGTTTGTCGTGATTATCAAAAAGTTATGAAAGCAGATTCTCTCTTTTTCCCACTCTGCCTGTCTTCCATAACTTCTAGGGTTTCAATCTTGCCATATATTTCAAAGTAATCTCTCAAATTATATTCTTCTATATCTTCTTTAATACCACCAACAAAAATTGTCTTCACTGTTAGGTGGGCACTAGGCTTTACTGAATCCTCTCTAGAAACAGCTCTTTACTCGCCCATCAACTTTGTGTGGTCAAGCACACATTGCTGCATCCACCTCTTCAACACAAGAGTAAGTCACAAAACCAAAGCCTCTGGAGCATTTTGTTTGAGGATCTCTCATTACCACACAGTCTGTGAGTTAGCCCCATCTTTCAAAGCATTCTCTTAAGCTATCATCGGTAGTTTCAAAACTCAGAACACCAATAAACAGCTTCCTCAAGTGTTCTGGCTCCTTTGGATCATGGCCCTCCATTTTGGGACCAGACTCACCTCTTCCAACTCGAGTTCAATATCCAAAGGCCTAAGTTCAATCCCCGGTTCTGCCAAAAAAAAAGTTATTTACCTTGTAGATGCTTCACTAAAAAATAAAATTAAATTAAAATCAAATCAAAAATGACTAAAAACATAAAGACCAGCCAAATAGCTCAGCGGATTGAAGCACCTGCAAGCTGGCCCTTGGGGCCTGCGGTTCAATCATCTGGCCTGCTGTGCCGGCCTGTCCCTGGGGTGAGCTGAGATGGCAATTGAGACTGGGTGTGGTGGCACACGCCTATAATCCCAGCTCTTGGGAGGCTGAAAACAGGCAGATCATTATGAGTCTGATCTAGTAATGAGACCCTGAACACCCTGTAGACCCTTCCCTAAAATACAATAAATAAATCAGTAATAAAAAGAAAAAAATATGATTAAATGTAGATCTTGGGAGGCCAGGGACGTAGCTCAGTAGAATAAGGGCCTGCCTGGCAAGTGCAGGGCCCTGAGTTCAATCCCCAAAACTGGAAAAAAAGAATGTCCTAAATGTGCTGGCTCATACCTGTAATCTTATCACATGGGAAGCTGAGACAGGAGGATCTCTGTGAGTTCTGTCCTGAAATACGCAGTAAGGCCCTGGCTTTAAAAAAAAAAAAATGCACCCTGAAGAAGGATGATGAGGAATGGAGAGGCTGCAAGGCCCAGGAGAAAAAAAGCCTGGAAAGCTAGAGTCAAATCAAGAAGTAGGTCTGTGTAGAAAGATGAGGCCAGTGACTCACAGAAGACAGGAGGACAGAAAGGACAGCAGCGGTGAGCTTTGAAGGGAACAGTGGGATCCCATGCAGGGCCAGGGAGCCAACTCCACAAGGTGGACAGAGCCATTCACCAGGACTCTGGCCTCCTCCTAACGAGGAAGAGTGGCTGAAAATAAGCACAAGGTGTCTTCCCTCATCTGAACCACTGGACGTCCAATTAAAATTTATACAACAAACTAAGATACAACGAAACAAAAAACCTCTAAAGCAAAGAAAAATGTCCCAAACATTGAAAAATTCAAAATATTTCCAAACCTCAAATGATACAAAACAAATCATTAAGTCCATGCCATACAAATAGTACTGTTGACTAAATTACCAAGGTAGGGTGAAGAGATGTAACAATTACAAATAATCCATGTAAAAATGCAGAGGTTCTTCTACCTAAGGATCATTAATAATACTAAGTCAATCTAACCTAGACTTCTAATAAAAAGTTTAAAGGTGCAAAGTGCCTTTTTCAAAATCATAAATGAACAGAGGGTAAGTATATCAGTAATTTCATTCTTGTCAAAATGTATAAATGATAGTCTTTTTAATGGTTAATATTTACTTCCATTGGGGAATTGTAAAATAAAAAGTAACTTAATTACACCTATAGAAAAGAACAAGTTTAATATTGCATCATACTTATTTTTTGTCATTTTAAAGTCAATAAAAAATGTTGTTCTAAAAACAAAAACACAGAGTTTCCTCCCAATAGCTGCAGCCCAGACATACTCCCAGCTGTCCTAGTCCTGGGTGAGGATAGAGGCACTGCTCTGTCCCCAGGTACAAGGACTATGTGAAGCAGAGTAGGTTATAGCCCCATCTCTGAGACATAAGCCAAGAAAGAATAGTCAGGTAACACCAGGAAACCAGCAGAATTCATGCCCAATTCGCATTTGCCACCCACAAAGCTGCTTCTGGGCTCCTGGGCTCCTGGGCTCCGGGTGAGTTTCTTGTGGGCTCCTATTAGGCCCTGGGCTCTTGCATGCCTGGGCAACTGGTGGGCTCCTAGTGGCTCCTGGTGGACTCCATGGCTCCTGGGCTTCTCCTGGGCTCCTGGGCTCCTACTAGGCTGCTGGGCTCCTGGACTGCTCCTGGGCTCCTCTTGGGCTCCTGGGCTCCTAGGCTCCTGGGCTCCTGGAATCCTGAGCTCCAGGACTTTTGTGAACTCCTGATCTCATGGGCTCCTGTGTCTTCTTGGCTCCTTGAATCTCTGGTGCTTGCGCTCCTAGACTCCTGGGGTATGCTGGGTTCCCAACCTGCTAGGGCTTTTGGGTTAGTGGGCTCCTAGAACCCAGGGCTCCTATGCTCCTGAGATGTCTTGGGGGATCCTGGGTACCTGAGAGTTCCTGAGGGTTTCTGAACTCCTCAGATTCTGGGCTTCTGGGGTTCCTGGGTTCATTGGATTCTGGAATTCAAAGTTCCTCTTCTCCTGGTGGCACCATGGTGCTCCTGGGCTCCTAGGCCCCTGGGCTTTGGGGCTCCTGGACACCTGGATGCTCTTGGGCTCCTGGGGTCCTGGGATCCTGGGCTTCTCGGGGTTCCTGGGTGTTCCTGGTCTCCTGGTCTCCCTGGGATCAATCACTTAAGTTGACACTGCAATAATAAGGAAGCAAGACTAAGAAAGGGCACAATAACTTCTGACACAAGAGCCCCAAAGCTCAGGAGCCCAGGCCAGGAGCCCAGGATCCAAGAAGTGAGAATCCAGAAGCTCTGGGACTCTGGCATATCAGGATCTTCAAATGCCAGGAGACTGGGAAACCTCAGGACCCTAGGAGCTCCCAGGAACCCACAAATCCAGGAACCCAGGAGCCCAGGTGCCTTGGAGCTAAGAAACCCAGGGGCCCAGGAGCCCAGGAGCTGAGGAGCCCTGGAGTCCAAGAACGTAGGAACCAAACAGCCCATGAACATTCAGGAAATGAGGAATCCCCAAAAGTCTACATATTGAGGAGTCCAGTATTCCAGTAACCCCAAAACCCCATATCTTCACTTGCACAGAAAGGTGCAGCAAACCAGGAGCCCAGAAACACACCAGCCCAGTTGCCCAGGAGCCCAGTTGGCAAGGAGCTGAGGAGCCAAGGTGCCCAGGAGACCAGCAGCCCAACATGCTAGCAGCCCAGGGGTCCAGGAGCCCAGGAGCCCAGGAACCCAGGAGCCCAGCATCCCAGGAGCCCAAGAGCCTAGGAGCCCAGGAGCCTAGCAGCTCAGCAGCACAGGAGCCCAGGAGCAAAGAGGCCCAGGAGCCCAGGAGCCCAGAAGTCTAGCAGTCCAGGATCCCAGCAGTCCAGCAGCCCAAGAGCCCAGCAGCCAAGCCACCCAGTTGCCCACACACCCAGGATCCCAGGATCCCAGGAGCCCAGCAGCCCAGTTGTCTGGGAGCCCAGGAGCCCAGCGGCCCAGAAGCCCAGCAGCCCAGCAGCCCAGCAGCCCAGCAGCCCAGCAGCCCAGCAGCCCAGCAGCCCAGTTGTCCGGGAGCCCAGGCACCCAGGAGCCCAGCGGCCCAGAAGCCCAGCAGCCCAGCAGCCCAGCAGCCCAGTTGTCCGGGAGCCCAGGCACCCAGGAGCCCAGGAGCCCAGGAGCCCAGAAATCACAGGAGGCCTGGAGAGCAGGAACCCCCCGAAGCCTCGGGGTCCAGGAGCGTAGTAGGTCTCAGCAACACACTCAGGAGTCTTTAGGATCCCCCAGGATGCCTCAGGAGCCCAGGAGCTCAGGAACTCAGGAGCCCCCAAGAATGCTCAGGAGCACCCAAGTTGATCACATTTATTTTACTTCTGTTCAGTATGGTTTTGTTCAGCATAGTTTTTTTTTTGTTTGTTTGTTTTTTTTTTTTATGGAACCAGGGATTGAACTCAAGCCCCAGGCAAGAGCTTATTCTACTGAGCCATTTCCCAGCTCCTGTTCAGCATAGTTTTGAAGTACAGTAACCTGTACTTCATTCTATATGATTAGAGAAGACACTTCCTGTGAGTAGAAACTTTCCAACACTCTGATAATTCCTGGTACCTGCACCCAGGCTCATTCCAGGTGGTCAGAGGGGATAATTAGTATGGCTTCAGGTTTTTAAAATATTCTGAGCCTGGCCTAACATGGGTCTGTCTTAGAGGATGTTTCATCTGTATTTTTCTACTCCTGCATGTGCATACTAGATAACTCTAATCCCTGGCTGCTTTAGAGTTTTATGCTAGTTCTTTTCTATTGCTGTTCTTGCTGGTTCAAATATTCAAGACTGAATTTTGAGGACCGAATTCTCCCACATTAACTGTTCCATTGCATGTTCTTCAGTATTGTCATTCTTCTTCATAGAATTGGAAGCTCTGTGGTTGGTTGCAGGTTTGCTTATGATTATTTTATCTCTTGGTGAGCTCATCCCCAAAAACACTCTGTCTGTGGCACTGCGATCCAATTCAGGACTGCCAGGTAAGTGCTGGATTTTATTACACTAACTTAAGATCCTCCTGCCTTTGTCCTCTCAGTGTCTGAGATTACAGGTGTGTACTGTCATGCCCTGCAGATGCCCCCTTTTTAATTGTTTGATTTTTTAAAGGGAATACAGAATACTAAGGAAACCATGAGAAATGACACAGAATTTCACTAACCGGTATCATATGAATTCAACAGTACTTACTGTGTTGCATAGAGTTGTCTTCAACTGAGTTGTTCCCATTATTAGACACATGCATGTAAAGTTGGAGAAAGTAAGAAAAAGAAAACAAACATTATAAGAAATTAAGAATGGGGTTCCCGCATCTGTAATATTTAAATGATGGAACTAAAAAAAAGGGGATATAGTTGAATGTCCATTTTGTATCTGTGTATTTAGATGGTAAGTATAGGTACATAGCTACATTCTCTCTCTCTCTCTCTCTCTCTCTCTCTCTCTCTCTCTCTCTCTCTGTGTGTGTGTGTGTGTGTGTGTGTGTGTCTCTCTCTCTCTCTTTCTCTGCAAAACTGTGGATTAAACTCAGGCCCTTGCACTTGTCAGGCAAGCTCTTATTCTACTGAGCCATCTCCCTGGCCCCGTAGCTACATTCTCTTAATTCAAGGAACAGAGGGATTTGTTCTAATAGTGTTTGTAAATAGGATATCATGTCTGCATCTTGTACAACAAATAACCACTGGGAAGACAATATGCAATGTTTAATTATTGGAACTGTCCTACCAATTTGATTTGAAACTGTCTCATTGCTATTTATTTCTCAATCAAATTATGGAAAAAAAAAAAAAAAAAAAAGAACGGGGGCCGGTCACATAGCTTAGTAGAATATGCACTTGACTGGCAAGTGCAAGGGCCTGAGTTCAATCCCCGGATCTGAAAAAAAAAAAAATCTGGGAAATTAAGAGAAAAGAGAGGGGAATGAAAAAAGAAGACCAAGGAAATTAGGCCATAACTGCTGCCATCCATAGCCCAGCACAAATCCACAGTACAATTATTCAAGCAATCCTGCATAGATAGATAGATAGATAGATAGATAGATAGATAGATAGATAGATAGATAGATAGATAGATCCCACATTCCTTCTGTCTCATCTATCAGTTTGGATAGATTCATTCCCTTTTCACTGTGTCTATTGTACCTTTCAGATTTTATTTACTCTTGCAGGTTCTATGTGGGTCTGATTTATTTCCCTTAAGAGCATCATCTCTAGTTGCACCCTTTTACCGATAAAAGCCTCCAATTTATCCTTTTCATAGCTGAATAATGTACCATTGTGTTAAAGTACCACATTGTTTTTATCTGTTGCTCAGTTCATGGGCATTTCATTTGCTTTCAAGATTTAGCTATGACAGATTGTGCTGTTATAATTGGGTGAACATATATCACTGTGGTTTGGTGGTTTCATCCTTCTGGAAAAGTACCCGCGAGGGGAATAGCGGAATTGAATTGACCTCCATTTCTAGTTTTTAGGGGATCTCCACACTGATTTCCACAGTGGTTGTACCAGCCTTCACTCCATCCAGCAACGGGGAAGGATTCCTTTTTCCCCACAGCCTCTCCAGCATCTGTTATTGGTTGACTTCTTGATGACAGCCATTCTTCCTGGGGTGAGTGTTGTTTTAGTTTGCGTTTATTGAATGACCAATGAAGTTGAACATGTTTTCACACATTTATTTGCCAGTTGTACTTCTTCATCTGAGAAGTGTACATTCATCTCAGCTTTCAATGAAATTCTTAATATACTGGATATCTGTTTGAATCTGTTACATGCATTCTGATTCTTTCCTATATTGTTCATTCGGTGTTTCCATTATTTTTCTATTCCCTCTAGTTTTTTATACCTACGTCTTCTTTAAACATGCTGAGTAATTTTTTTGTGATTGCTGTTATGTTCTTGTTTGACCTGAGAGATCATTTCTGCTCTTATTTCTTCTCCAGCCCAATGGACTCATTTCTTTACTTCATTTGCTCTCATTTCAGAAGTTCCAGGTGTGTGACTTCCAAGTACTATGTTTTTCTATAACCTTGTCTCCTGGACATGTTCTGGGTGCACTGGAGGACTGAGATTGCTTTCTCCTCCTTTGTTTTGGCATTTTGGAGGCTCCCAATGATCACCCCAACTCAGCAGCGGTGGAAGAAGGGTGGGGTAGGGGTTAGTAAGTTTCTTGCTACAGTGCAGACTCTGTTCGAAAATATATCTTTTCTTGTCTCTTGTCACAGTGTCTAAGTTAAAGTGAGTTTAAATCTTGCCATCATTCCCTAGTTACTAGTCATGAGGAGTATCTTTTTTATCCTTTCACGTTCATCCTGTACCTATTCTAGGCTCTAAACTCCATAGCTCAGTAACAGCACAGAGTTAATTTTGTTATCATTCCCCATCTCTGCCTTTGACATTGAAATTTTATCTCATAAATATTTATTTACTCTGACCTTTGTCTTTCAGGTCTATTTTTTTTTTTTTGACAGGTGTTGTGTATCAGGAATTGAACTCATGACCTTACAATTGCCAGGCAGGTGAGTGCTGCTGAGCTATATGTCTCTCTTGTCCCGTGTCTTTATTGTTTCCATTTATTTCCTCCACTATCATTTTGTGTTTTATGTTGCGTTTTGGTAGTGTATCACTTGGGACCACTTTTTACTTCCTCTTCTCTATATTTTTAGAGGTGGGTATTGGCTACCATATTATCTTTCTTCTAATATGACAAATGTGTTGAAAAATCATGAAATACATCCCCTGGTTCACAGTTTGCAAGGCTCCAGTGCAGGATAATTTACATTTGCCTTTGGCAAATAGCACACTGTGATGGGTGTATGTGGCAGAGAAAATGCACCCACCTGTGAAAGAAGTCACAGTGGAAGAGCAGGGGAAGAGGCTGCAACCCCTTTCCTGGGCTTGCCCCTGAGACCTAAGTACCTCTCACTAGGCCACAGCTCTTAAAGTTTCCACCCCTTCCCAGTGACACCACCCTGGCATGGCTTTTACCATGAGGGTCTTTATGTGGCCTTCTACCTGCAAACTGTCCCAGCTACCCTGAAGGTGCTGATGACATCTGAGCTAACAATGTCATTTAAATTAGTACAGAATAAGGTCTGATCCTTGACTTAGAGAATTCTATTCTGAGTATTCTGTTTTGCTTGCAGACTGAGAGGGGGAAAAGCTATGTCCTCCTTGTGCGATACATCTTTCAAAACCTGGGCAGGTGTGGTCACATCCTGGAAAGAAGAGCAGGCCCAGACCTGAGGTGGAAGCATCCAATACTGATGGGCAAATAGCATGTGCTGTGACCTGGCATGAACACTGTGGTGCCTCTGGGTATTCTACTGGGTGAGCATTTAGCTTGTGAGACGAAGACACTGGCATGTGTTCCTCAGGACAGCCTTGCCCTTCCTGCCATGCCCAAGAAGATGGGGCATAGAAGTACCCTAAGTAAACACAAAGACCAGCGCTACACTCTGGTGGCTAGACTCCGCAGCTCCTGCAAAAGAGATGCTGATTTTGGGATATCTCGCTAATAAACCTGCTCTTTCCCCAGGACTACCAGAGAGAAGATCCTTAAAGAAGGAAAGCACAAGTGCCACTCAGATCCTGACAGGTTGGAAGAAGTATACTGATGCTGCTTTTTAAATAATACTTCTCTGTGATATATAAAGATACTGTTCATCATCGAGAGTGGTACATGCACATGACGCATTGTATTTCTTTATAACCCCTGCTTCTCCCCCGTTTCTTGGCTCCCTTCACATTTGCAGAAGATCCTATTTGCTATCATCTATCTTTTATGCCTTGCCCATATTTGGATATGATCTTGTATTCTAGGAGCCCTAATATAGACATGGTAGATATATTAGTCTTCTATTCGAGGTGTAGATCCAGTTTTCTTTCCCATGCGGTACCTGTGTCACCACGGAGCAGGTTGCTCCCTTGGCTGTGCAGAAGCTTTTCAGGTTGCTGTGATCCCATTTGCTAACTCTTGATGGTTTTCCTCAGGTGATTGGGTTCTGTTCAGAAAGTCCTTGCCTATAGCTAGGCCTTCATAAGTCTTCCATATTTTATCTTCCAGCATGTGAAGTGATTCCGTCTTAACTTTTATGCATTTCACGCATTTTGATCTTAGTTTGGTTCATGATGAGCTATACAGCCAAAGGTTCAACCTTCTGCATGTGGACAGCCAGTTTTCCAAGTAGCATCACTAAGGAAGCTGTTTTTCCACCAGCAAGTTTTTGGCCCCTTTGTCAAACATCACATGGCTGAAGGTGTCTGAGGGTGTGTGTACATCTTGTGTTGTCTTCCACTGATTCACAAATCCCTTCTAGTAACACTACAGGATGCTTTTATCACTGGAGCTTTGGGACTGTGGTACCTGGCACATTGTGTTCTCTTGAGGGATCAGAAGCTTAACTGGATGGGCTCAGTGACTCCACACTAGGGTGTGGTGGCCCTGCCCTTGGGTGAGGGCCTGCCCCACAGTGACTCAGCACTTAAGGGTATATAGAGTGATTAAGCCTCCTTGGAGGAGCTTGCTGGACTCAGGCACACAACTCTGAGGAGCTGGGATCTTTGTAGCACTCACCGCCACTTCGTCACAGGAGCTCTGGTCTTAGTAGTCTTCATGGATGGAACAGAGAGTGGCTTGATAGACGCTGCAGCTGCTGCTTGTCCTCTGCTCTTCCTTCTTTTCTGCTGCCATGAACTACTTTTGTCTACCATGGAGGCAGTGGAGTATGGAATAAAACCTCCACTTACTGTGAGCTAAATAAACCTTGTGTTCCTCCATTTTGAGTATTTGATTGTCAAGTATTTGTTCCAACAAGGAGAGAAGAGTAATTGAGACAGGGAAATAACTTGGAATCTGGCATTGTGAGGTCTCTCCTTTTGTTCTTCTTGTCCAGGATTTCTTTTTTCTGTTCTTGGATAGATAGATAGATAGATGTCTCTCCTTTTGTTCTTCTTGTCCAGGATTTCTTTTTTCTGTTCTTGGTCTCTTCTGATTCCACATGAATTTTAGGATTGTTCTCTCAAGTTCTGTGAAGCATTCTGTTGGTATTCTGATTGGGATTTCACTGTAGAGGTCTTTCATTTCCTTGGTTAACTTAATTCCTAAGTATTTAATTTTCTTAATCCTGTTGTGAATACTACAGTGTTGTTTTCCTCTTTTTTCATAGGCTCATGACCACCATACATGAACATTACTGATTTTTGTGTCCTGATGTTTGTATCCTGCTCTATTTTGACTTTGGTTACTAAGTCTAAGAATCTTTTGGTGGCTCTATTCTTCTCCCCCCCTTTAATATGATGTTGGCTGTTGGCTTGTCATAGGTGGCTTTTATGAGATTGAGATCATGTCCTGCTGTACCTGTTGTCTTCAGCATTTTTAATATGAATGGATGGAAGATTTTGTCAAAAGTTTTCCTGCACATATTGAAATAATTGGGGGCCAGGGAGATGGCTCAGTGGAATAAGTGCTTCCCTGGCAAACGCAAGGGCATGAGTTCAAACCCTGGTTCCAACAAAAAAATAAAAATAAATAAATAAATAAATTGAAATAATATTCCACTGCTGAAGAGATAGCTTGGCAGTCCAAGCACCTACCTGGCAAGTGCAAGGGCCTGGGCTCAATCCCTAGTACTATATGCTATGCCAGGCCTGAAACCCTAAGTGTGCTGTATTAGTCAAAGATGCCAGGTGGAGCACACCAGCTTTCTCTTGATTAATACTTGAAAATTAAGAATGAGTAGAAGGCTTTATTTTAGCCCCTCTTAGACCTTTAAGAATACACACTTAAGCTGGGGAGATGGCTCAGTGGAATAAGTGCTTTCCTGGCAAGCGCAAGGGTCTGAGTTCCATCCCCAGTGCTGAAAAAAAAAAAAAAAAAGAAAAAAAAAGAAAAAAAGAAAAGAAAAGAGAAAAAAAGATACACACTTGAAAATGTCTCCTGTTTCAACCTTCTGTCTGGATGTTAGGCCAACAGGAGCTCTTGAGTAGGGACCGCTTGGACTCCAGTGAGACCTGGTTGTTCCTCTGGCTATCTTTTTTGTTGAAAATTATCATTATATTTATCTCCAAATGTAGCAGCAGTTGGTAATGCTCTTTGTATCTCATTAGAAAGCAAAATTTAATTTCAGATTAACATTACATCTTTTCATACTAGTTTATAGGTCTGGAAATCCTCTCAGGACAGCAAGTATGTACTGACCACGGTCATGTGCAACTTCTCTAAGATTTAACTTCATTTGTTTAGATCACTGAGAGAAGAAGGCACATGAACTCTGGAAGCTTCAAATTGTCCATTTACTTCTTGTACAGGATACTGTCCTTGAGAAACTTGCATAAACTTACCTATGGGGTATAGTTCCTGTAGAGGCCTTGTATTACAGCTGACCTGGAAGCTCCATCCTTTAGACTAGGAGGACGAGTAGGGGAAACCTTAGATTTGGTTGTGGTGTGTGAGGCTGTCTTCTAGTTCCAAAGCTTGGGGAGGAGCAGTCTCAGGCTCTGGGACAGTGAGTGCCTTAGGAGGCTGAGGTATCTGGATTTCCTGTGGATCACACCTACATTTTGAAACTAAATAAGGACTATTTTGTAGTGGAAAGAAAATCTGAACATAAGGTATTTCTATTTTCTTTCTTTTCAACAGTATCTTTTAGTTGAAATACAGCATCCTAATCAATACTTTCCTTTGTATCCCATTTTGGATCTAGGGAGTCAGAGAAAACATCTTCCAGCAACTTTAGCTGTGAGCATCCCATATCAAAATAGAGTTTGGTCATTGCCTGCTTATTTCTAATTGATTTTTATACCCTCAAGGCATCCCTCCAGTATATTCCTCTCCAGAGCAGCTCGATCCATCTGCACAGAGCGTGGAAATGCAAATCTGACCACCCTATCCGTCCTTAAACTGATGTGCAATTTTATCATCTCAGGAAGCTCCTGATGTGTGTACTTACTCATATTGGATATTTATATGCATAAGTTACTATTATTGTTGTGACAGGCATATCTGAAGGAAGCATAATGTTGTAATAAATTATTGTATATAGAAAAAGATGTTCTAATTGATCCTTATACCCTCAAGGCATCCCCTGAGTACACTGCACTCCACAGCAGGTGGATGGCATCTGGGGAGAGATCTGAAGGGCACCTCTTACCAGCCTGTCCACCCTTGAGCTGGCACGCAAATGTATCTTCCCTGAAAGCTCATGAGCTGTGTGTTTACTCCCATTGAATATCTATAAGCATAAGATACAATTAGTCTTGTGACTGGAGTGTCTAAAGGAGGAAGCCTAATTTGTAACAAGCGATTTCATATATAAAGGTCATTTGGAAGTAGAGCACCTCTCCTGCTGTGCTGAGAAGCAGAGCATCTCTAGTGATGGATAGAAGGGACAACTGACTTTAGGAAATCTGCGCTAGGCCTAGGCAAGAAATCTCCAAGACACTTGTGTCAGTTACATGTTGGTAAAGAAACATGAGTTAAGGCTGACTAAAACCTCTTTCTGTTAGTTAGCATTCCTAAAGTGCAAATATAAATCATTACCCTGGAAGCTGCTATGAAATATAAATTGTTGCCTCAGCCTAATTTCTGAAGGGAAGGGTAGTTAGGTGGTCTTATTTAAAGCTTAGGGAGAACTTTTAGCTGACTAGCAGAAAGGCACAAACAGGATAGATCAATGGAAATGTTTCTGTGGTCAGGAGCCAGTTTCCATGGAGGATCCCCTAGGTGTCCGCCTCAGAGGAGCCCTAGCCATGATCTCGCCAATGTTCTCTGCTTCTCTTGGCTCACACACCCAGAGATCAGGCTCCAGAAGGGAATCCAGCTGCCTCTCAGGTCCACATCTCATGAGTGATGGGCTTAAGTGGGCATTCACCAGAGATGCTCCGGAAACCTGTCTTCTGCTTTAAGAGTGACAGCACCTCTGAGAGCATTGACCTTCTGGCAGGGTAACTGCTGGTTGTCTTCTAAAAGCCTGAAGATTACCTAGCACTTTAAAAGCTTACAGTAAAGGTATTAAAGTCCACAAGTTATCATAGTATTTTCCCTAAATACACAAATGATAGCAAGTCCTAGGAGAAGAGGAAAAGTTGGAGATCCTTAGACTAAATGGGTTTTGGTCCCATGAGAATCCAGTTTTGGAGATAGCTCCTTCTGGTGCCACCCAGAAGCCAGTTTTCTCCATTGTGTCTCAGGTTCACCCTCCTGAAGAACACCTGCCCAGAACACTAAACTGCAACATGGCTATTATGTGTATTATCCTGGACAGGCAAAATGCTGATGTCCTCTCTTAATCAGAGACCAGGTATATGTCCATCCTCTAAGATGACTTCCCTGTCTTCATCGTTGACAGAGGCTCATTTTTTCTTCTAAAAGCAAAGTATAGAGAGGTAGAGATGAGCAGTAAGGCCAGACAGATGCAGGCACTGGGTTTGATCCTCTACATGATGTGCCGGCCCCAACCCCGGAGTGCTCTGACAAGACAACTGAGACTGGGTGTGGTGATACACGCCTGCAATCCCAGGGCTTGTGAGGCTGAAAACAGGAGGATCACTATGAGTGTGATCTGTGCAGTGAGACTCTGTAGACTCTGTACGAAATACATTTAAACAACAACAAAAAAAAAAAGGAGTAAGGCCAGAGAGAGGAAAGTGAAGTAGAGGAGGCTTGACTTTTCCTCTAGAGGAGGATGGGAGTCAGTATGTCCCAGTGGAAACTGTCAACACTCCAAGTCTTAAGAACTGCCACTAACCTTATGCCATTTTCTATTTTTTATTTATGTACTTGCTACAGGGTCTCACTTTGCACCTCAAACATGTAGTGATCCTCATGTCTCAGCTTCCCCAGCACTGGGATTACAGCTGTGCACCACCACGCCCAGTTTCTGTGGTCAGCATGGGGCCCCTGGGGTGTAGCCAGTACAGCATGCAGTACCTGGGATCAAATCTGGTTCCTTGCACTTGCCAGGCAGGCACTTAGAACACTGAGCTATCTCCTCAGCCCATCAATTTTATTTTTTAGACAAAATCTCACTGTGTAGTTAGACTGGCCTTGAACTCACTATGTAGCCCAGGCTGGCCTCGAACTCATAGCTAGCCTCCTGCCTCACCCTCCCAAGTGGTGGGATTACAGTTGTGCATCTACTGTCATTTTTATATGGTGGACAGAGTCTTGTGTTTTATGACCTAGGGATATATATTTTCTAAGTCTGAGCTAGATTTAAAAAGACTCCTTTGTAAATGTATTTGGTACAGAGACTACACGGTCTCACTACACAGATCAGACTCACTGTTTTCAGCCCCCCGAATGCTAGGATTACAGGCACGCACCACCACACCCGGTCTAAGTCTCCCTCTCAGTGCACCCTGGGAGCTGGACTGGTCCCTGCATTTGCCTAAGCAGGAGCTTTAATCCACTGATCTACCTGGCTGGCCCTTGGCAATGTTTAGAGAGCAAATCTATAAGGTGAGGTGGGCCCAAGATAGGAAACATGGAAACACGCTAAGTGGGTATGAGGTACGAGAAAACTACTTTTCTAAGTTTCCATAAAATGACAATTTCCTCATCTCCTTTCTACACACTGTTATTTCTTGTGTCCTACATCGGGCCCAGAATCATGTCTGTAGGACACATTCCTACAGAGAAACTCAGCATTTAGCAGTAACTACAGGGTCGATGCCCTAACTGAAGAGACCATGCCTGAGTGATGCCCTTGCAGCAGTGAGGTACAATGCTCCAGGCTGCCCCAGGTTGCCCACCCTTTCCAGCTCATCCTCCACATGCACAGTGGCTGGCATGGCCTCATCCGCTGCCCATTTCCATCATTTAAATATTACAGGTGTGGGAACCACATTCTTAATTTCTTATAATGTTTGTTTTCTTTTTCAGTTGTGACCTTAACAATACCTTTCTCTGAAAAGCATCTATATCCAAAGTAATATTTTGATAGATAGCTCCTTGTATATGTTGCTTGATTAGTCAGCAAGCATGAAGATATTTGTTATATGGTAATGGAGTGATACAAAAGTGTGACATATTATAGTGACATTTTAAACCTTCTTGTAATTGTAAACTTTCCATTTGATCTCCCATCCAAAGGACAGCTATTTCTAAAATTCTCACTTGCCTGGGGAGAGTCACATGGAGAAAAAAAAACAAACATTTTCTCAAGCTTTCACAGAGAGCAAATTGGTCAAGCAAGGGCCATGACTCATCCTCATGTCAGACACTGACAAAAGGATGCACAAAAGGCAGTACAGGGCTACAGGATAAATCCTGAGAGTACTCGGCTGACCTTATCAGCTACAAAAGTTACATTTCTTGGTATATAGGTCTTGCAATATCTTGGTCTTAACCATCCAGCAGAAAAGTATAAAAATGAGATATATAAAGTAAATCCATATTAATACTATGAGCTGTAAAAGGCTCAAGTCAATAACTTCTGAGGATAACCCACTAATATTATAGACTGCTATACAGTATTAGATTGTTCAGTTGAATTCAAACACCTATAGTATTTAGATGCCAATAGAATATTCACCTCTGACAGGACAAAAAAAAGGACATAAAGGAAAGATCATTTTGTATTTGTATATACAAAATAGGATAAATTTACAGTTACTTTTGCTTAATTCAATGAGAAGAAAGAGGTGTACTAACAGTGTTTGGACAGAATATCCTGTCTGCTTCTTGTACTATGGATAACCACTAAGAAGATAACAATGTATAGTGTATTGACTATCAAAACTGTCCTATTAATCAGCTGTGAAACTGTCTCATTCATATTTATTTCTCAATAAAAAAAATAAAAATGCTCACTTGAGTCTGCAAGTTAACATCACTTTCTCTTTGAATTTTCCAGCTGTTATCAGCAGTTCTTGTCCAATTGTCTACAAAGTAAGCAGAATGAACTAATGCCGCAGAGCCAATGGCTGTGCTGGCTATCAATAGCACTAAGGAAGTTATCCCCACTATAATTAATCCTAGTATCCTCTTGGTCCATTTGCTAAATCTTTTAATTAAGGTCTCTATCAAGAGGCAAGTGGGTGAATGATACCAAGGCTCAGTTAGATTGACAGGAAGTCAAATTCCAGGCATTCTGCTCATGATTACTACCATGAAGTGGTTTGAGAGGTGTATAGGCATGATGCATTGGGTTAGAGAACAATTAGTACATGAGAGCATATTTGGTTGCCAGTTTACCTTTCTATTAATAATACTTGAGGATCATAAACACATCTATTTACTTTTATGTATTTATGATCTTCAATATTACTTTGACCTTTCCTCCATTTTACTGGCTGCAGATGCCCAGTCTGTAGCTGTCCAGCATGAAAAGGTAAGGCTAGCTTCCATAAAGAATGGGCCCATTTTTGTCACTGATAGTGAGTCTGGGGATGGGAGGATTGAGACCTCTACCTGACCAGGTAACATTGGACAAGGCAGATGGCAACAGTAGTGTTGCAAAAGAAATCTGGTGCCAATCTCAATCTTTCCCTAGAAGGAATCCTTCGGGGAACCAGTCTACAAGGAACAATTAAATTTGCATGTATACCATCCATGATATGGATCTCCGCAAAAGAAATCTGGTGCCAATCTCAATCTTTCCCTAGAAGGAATCCTTCAGGGAACCAGTCTACAAGGAGCAATTAAATTTGCATGTACACCATCCATGATATGGATCTCTGCAAGTCTGCCATGGGCCCAAATCACCTTCCTCAAAGTGAGGGGCATGAGCTTCTGGAACACAGATAGGAATGTTAGGTTTAAAATTTCTTACAATGTTGCCCTCTATGGGAATAGAACTTAAAGTTAATAGGGCAAATTGTCCTTGATGAAAGACAAATGATGAAAGAAGCAACACTTTCCCCCAGTGCAAAGTAGGTCTTTATTAAGGGGGTGGAGGGCACTAGTTGAGTCCCTTCATCTTCTTCCACATGCAGATGCCACTGTGGAAAGATGCCATCAATGTGACAGGTTCCCAACTGAACACAACCTCTGGGCCTTCACCTTGGGCTCTTCAGCCTCAGGAGCTAAGACAACTAAGTTTCTATTGTTCCACATGCATAGGTGTCAGGTAGTTTGTTACAGCAGCACAGACAGGCTAGAGCAGATGGCAACAGTAGGAATAAACAAGAGTATGCACTGTTGGAACAGACATGAAGAAATTGGAATGACAGTGAATGGCTGATGGGGTTTTAAAATGCCTCAGCCATTTTAAAAGTAGCTTGAAATTTCCTTGAGATTTTTAGAGTTTCTATATGTCCCCACTCTTACATACAAAACCAAGAGCAAAAATATATGCTCAAACAAAAGTCATAGATGAATATTGGAGATAACATTATTTCTAAGTGCCAAAGAATGGAAAAACCCAAATGTTTAGCAACTGACAGATGGATAAATAAAACATGGCACATACAAAAAATATATGTCTCAGTTACTCTTCTCTTGTTGCTGGGACACATACTCTACACTCAAAATGAAGAAAGGAAAGGCTCATAGTTACTGGACATTTCACTCCATACTCTTCTGCCTCCAGGGCTGAGCTGCACAAGGCAGAGAGCATCCATTCATGGTGGCAGCAAAGAACAAAATGGACGAGTAGCAGCAACAATGGCTATAGAGAGCAAG
>NW_004524701.1:8922649-8940172 GCF_000260255.1 Octodon degus | reverse complement strand
ATTTTAAATTGTACATTTTTAAATGAGTAAGTTTAAGGTATATCAATTGCATCACAATAATGCTGTTCTTTTAAAATTTGACTTATTGGTATAATTCAGATATACATAATGATTACATTAATCATAGGGAATTTGTATCTGTATATGATATATCTTGGCTCCTTTTTTTTCCCAATCCCCTTTATCCTTTCCTTCTTCCTATTTATAAATATTTATCTGCATTTTACTTTTCTTTTATCATTTCTTCCTTTTCCTTTTCTTTCTTTCTTCTTCCCCTTCCTAGATTTGCGTTCCCTTTGAACAGTTTCTTCCCATCTCACAACATCAGCTGTACATTTTGACCATTATTTGCTTTTTCACTTTGTCACACCAGGGAGTCATTTTTGTATATACATATGTATATGCAATTTATTTCACTTAAGAGAATAGTGTCAAGGTGTATCCATTCACCTAGAAATGTCTCACATTTATCTTTCTTTATAGTTGAGTAATTCTTCATTGTATAAGAAATATCTTTTTTTATCCATTTCTTAGTTGATGTGCATTTGGGTTGTTTCCAAGATTTAGCTATTACTTCAGTGGACTAAAGTGCCTGCTTAGGCAGAGCACAAGCCAGGTTCCAACCCCTGTGTGCTGTGCCAGCCCCACCAGCAGAGCGCGCTGAGATGGAGATTGAGACCGGGTGTGGTGGTGCAGGCCTGTAATCCCAGTACTTGGGAGGCTGAAAATAGGAGAATCACTATGAGTCTGATCTATGTAGTGAGACTCCGTAGACCCTGTAGAGCCTGTCCTAATTATAGAAAATGAAAAGATTTAGCTATTACAAAATGTGCTGCTATAAACATGGATGTACATATATCGCTGTGCTGATATTTTTAATTCTGTAGGGAAGATACTCAGAAGGTGAGTCAAATGGATATCTAATCCCAGTTGTTTGAGGAATATTCATACTTATTTCTACAGTGAATGTACCAATCTACACTCCCACCAATAGTGGAGATTTGTTCAACTTTCCACACAGCCCCACCAGCATTTGTTATTGGTTGATTTCTTGACAAAAATCAGTACTCAAAAATCAGTAGTACTCCTGTACACAAGCACCAAGGTCACTGAGAAAGAAATTAGGGAAACCATACCCTTCACAATAGCATCTAAAACATGAAACAAGAATCAATCTAAGGGGCTGGGGATATGGCTCAGTGGAATAAGTGCTTCCCTGGCAAGCACAAGAGCCTGAGTTCAATCCCCGGTTCCACCAAAAAAAAAAAAAAAAAAAGAATCAATCTAAGATACATTTAAAATTATAGTACTCTAAAAAGGAGATTGAAGATATCAGAAAGTAGATATCCCTTGCTCATAGGTAGGAAGAACCAACATTGTGAAAATGGCCATACTTCCAAAATTGGTATATAGATATAATGCAATCCCAATCAAAATACCATTAGCACACTTCACAGAACTAGAGAAAACATACCTGAAATTTATTTGGAACCAGAAGTGACTAGAATAGCAAAAGCAGTTCTTCACAACAAAGGCAAGGCAGGAGGCATCATAATCCCTGACTTGAAATTATACTACAAAGTTACTATAATAAAAACAGTGGTACTGGCAAGCAAACAGACCCAAAGATCAATGGAACAGATTGGAAGATGCAAAAAACAGCCCAAACACAGTCAGCTACCTGATCTTTGACAAAGGGGACAAACATGTTCACTGGAAGAAAGATAACCTTTTTCATAAATGATGCCAAAAGAACTGGCTTTGCACGTGCTAAAGATTAAAATTAAACCTATATCTTTCACCATGTGTTAAAATAAAGTTGGAAAGGATCAAAAATCTAAATATTAAAACAAATGTGAAATCTACCAGAAGAGAGAATAGGAAGAACTCTTGCAGACACAGGTTTAGGCAAAGAGTTCATGTACAAAACTCCGATTACACAAAGAATGAACAACTGGGATCTCATCTTATTAAAAAAAAAAAAAGTCGATTACACAGCAAAAGAACTGATACAGTGCAGAGACAGCTGACAGAGTGGGAATAAAAATTTTGCCAGCTGCTCTTCAAAGACTAATATGTAGAGTATATAAAGAAAAGAATCAGGCTCCCCAAATTTAAAGACCCAACCCAAAAATGGGCATCTGAGATGAATACATACTTCCCAGATGAAGAAATACAAATGGCAAATAAATACATGAAAAAGTGTTCAATATCACTTGTCATTAAAGAGATACAAATAATGTTATTCTTAAACTAAACTAAAAATAATCATTCAACTCAGGGCCCTTAAAATGCTTCTTTTTTTTTTGAATAGAGAACAATTGGTAGTTTAAAAAGATTTACACATATAATGAAAGAACTTGGTAGACGATTTTAAGGTTATTTCCAGATGTTTAATTTAGATTTTTATGATTTCATAATATCATATGAAAATCTGAAGGAAATTTGATCAATTGTGAGTCATATGTCTCTACCTGAAATTCTCTTTTTCTTTCTCTCCGCTCTTATTTTCTCTGGTTCTCTTTATGCATTTGACTCAATGTGAATAAAGATATGCAAATAAGGGATAAAATTTCAAATTAGTCTGTTCTGTAATATTTAAAGTACACTACCTATTAAATAAATACATGATAAAGTTAGTAAAGAAAATCCAATGGAGAACACAGATTTGCTCCAAGAATCAAAATAAAAGCATTGACAAATAGTACTATTATTATATTTTTATTAATTTAAAATGAAAAGAAATCAGTGTATGTGTATGCTTATCCATGGGTGATATTTGATTTCATCTAAAGGTAATTGTATAAGTAAACTTCACTTACTGCAAAAGACATTATAGAGGTCAACTTAGCTAAAAATAGCTTTCTAGCTAACATCATTACTTGGAAATATGCTTTAGACAGTAGCAGTTTCTCTTGATTAATGAGGTTGTAAACCAAGACTCAAATCAATCAATACATTTACTAAATGGCTATTACTGTGCTCTGATGTAGAGAATATATTAAATATTAAATAAATGCTTTTTAATGTCAATAATACTTATTAGTTTATAAGATCCTTGCCAAACTCCTAATTATTTAAAATCCACTCTAATTTTCTTTGAAGTCATTTTAGCTTTTCAAAATCAGAAAAAGTTAGGTGTACCATATCTTTTATTAAAGTTTATTTTGAGTATATTTTTTATGTGTCTGTCTGCTACTTTAGATTTTGAGCCCTGGGTTTGCGATCTTATTATTCACTTATTGCTATCTTCATGTGACATATTTAACAAATGCCACTAACAGATCAAGTACATAATAGTAAAAGTGGAAAACACTCTTCTTTACCACAGAATTTTCAGTTTGAGGCTGCATAGGAGTGAACAGTATCATAAAGTCCCTAATTTATTGTTCATTTCTCAGTGTGTAAATGACAGGTGATTTGTTTTCTGCAGAAGATCATACTTCAGAATATAAAGCCTGAGTCTCTCAATTTCTTCTAGTATAATCTCTGTAGCTTACTTTAGACCTTTTGTAGCATAACATTTCAGTCTTTCATCCCTTTTTTCTAATTCCAAATGATTTATGGATATAAGGGGGAGTTTAAATTTTGTGGAGGAGCCGGGGAGATGGCTCAGTGGAATAAGTGCTTCCCTGGCAAGCGCAAGGGCCTGAGTTCAATCCCCCGTTCTGAAAAAAAAAAAAAAAAAAAAAATTGTGGGAACAGAAGGAAAGGGATTTTGCATGCATATTGAGGCATGCATATGAAACCACGCTGTTTTTGGTGAAGCATGGAACCTTACCAAGCCCCGACAGGTGTCCACTGGGAATGACAGCTAACTAATGTATTGAGACACTGTGCTGGTGTCTACTCCAAAGTCTTAAGTCCCTGTTGTTGAAATCCTGAAGGAAGCCTACCATTCCAGCATCTGTTGGCCCATTGGTCTTTTCTGTATGCTAAACTCTAGCTTGCATGAACATTTCCAGGTTTAGATGTTCAGAACATGAAGACTCTGGCATATATTTAGATGTACCTGGCCCAGTGCTCCCCTCACTAATGTTCTTGGTGTACACAAAGATGTGTTCCAAGCTGAACAATAGGCTTCTCTTGGAGTCTCTGAAGTGTCTGCAGAGTTATGCCAGGAGGAAGGACACCATCATCTTTGGTGTTCTTATATGGATTAATTTCTTCAGGACTAGACCCTATTGACAGTTGTCATATGGCCTCCTATAAAAGGAGACCCCTGATTACAAA
Source organism: Octodon degus (assembly GCF_000260255.1). NCBI lineage: Eukaryota > Metazoa > Chordata > Mammalia > Rodentia > Octodontidae > Octodon > Octodon degus. Next base: position 8,935,939 of record NW_004524701.1, on the reverse strand, counting down.
CAAAGAATGATCTTATCCTTAGTTTTCTGAATATAATGTCAATTAAGTAAGCATTTATAAGCTCATGTGATAGGTTTTTAATAATCATAGGATTAGACCTTGTACTTAGTACATTTTTAGCCTTAACACTTAAAAAAATTCAAATGATTTTAGGTGTAGAGAAAAATTACAAAAATTATACAAATATATATATATACACACACACACACACACACACACACACACACACACACATTCTTTTCACATAGCACATATCTTACCCTTAGGCCAACATTTCACTTAGCTGAAGTGAAAAATGGCCGATCCTAGTAAATTAATGTTTTGATGATATTAATGAAACTACAGAATTTATCTAGACCCTGCCCCCCCTTGATTTTTTCTTTTCTCTTTTTTGTACAGGGTCTCACTACATAATTTAGACTCAAAGTGACCCTCCTGTTTTCAGCCTTTCCAGCAGCTGGCATTAAGCCATGTGCCACCAAGCCCGAAATCCATTACCGGCTCAGCGTGTCCTGGGGGCAGGTCCAGGGCAGCATGTGGTACCAGGGATCAAATCCTAGTCCCTGTGCTTGCCTAAGCAGGCACTTAGTTTGCTGAGTTATCTCATCGTCCCTCCTCTCCCCCCTTGAAACAGGGTCTTGCTAAGTTGATAAGTTATTCAGTCTAGATTCCAGCTTTCCACCCTACTGCCTCAGCCTTCCAAAATGCTGGAGTTACAGGCATGTACCACACACCCAGCTCCACTATTTCACTTATATTTTTATTTCCAGGATTCGTTCGGAGGCTCTACACTACACAGAGCTGTTGTTTCCTTAGTGTCTTACAATCTGAGCTAATTCCTCAGTTCTTCATTGGTTTTTATGACCTCAACTCCACTGAAAAGTAAGTTGTTTTATAGAATTTTTTAATTTTTCAGTTTCTTTCTTCAATCCTATTAAGATTATGCATTATTAAAGATTATCTCTGAGGTGACATGCACTTCTGAATGCAACCTATCAATGATAAATGATATTTATATGCTTTATTACTAATGATATTAACATTGTTCACTTCGTGTGTGATTTTTTTCACCGTTTATTTATTTATGTATTTATTTTATTTTAGGGAAGGGTCTACAGGGTGTTCAGGGTCTCACTACTAGATCAGATTCCTACTGATTCACCTGTTTACAGCCTCCCAAGAGCTGGGATTACAGGTACACATCACCATGCCCATTCTCAACTGCCCTCTCAGCATGCCCTGGGAGCAGGGCTGGCACAGTAGGGCTGGGGATCGAACCCCTAGCCCCTGAGCCTGCTTGCAGGTTTAATTTTTTAACATTAAAAAAATTTAATGTTATTGGTACAAGTTAAATATCTATAGTGATTCCAATGATCATAGGGAATTGTACTAATGTATAGTATATCTTGATTCTTCTTTTTTCCTAATTCCCTCCCCTTCTTTCAACTGTTCTGCACCTCCTTATTTACAAAGGTTTGTTTCTACTTATCCTTCATTTTTTTCATTTTTTTCCTTTTCCCTTCCTTCCCCCCTCCATTGCTCCCTAGTTCACCTTTCCTTTTGTACAATTTCTTCCTATTTCATAATGTCTATTATACATTTGGTCCTTATATACTTTCAGTTTCTCACTCCAGAGAGACAATGCAATATTTGCATATATGTGTCCAGCGAATATGGTTTAAAGTGCGTCCAGTTTTGCAGAGTCGTTGTTTTCCAATTTTTAATTACTAAATATTTGGGGGAAGATACCGCAAGACTTTCATGGACTGACTGCTGGTTCCCCACACATTTATATGCTAAACTCTAAATATCCAAAGTAACTGTATTAAGAGGTGAGGCCTCTGGGGGGCGCTAGGTGTTGAGAGTGAAGCGCTCGTGCGAGGGTTTAGTTTCTTTATACAACAGACTCCAGAGCGATCACTCGCTGCGTGATGTGTCACGTGAACTCATAGGTTGCTCCCTCCATGGGAAGCGTCCCTCACCAGGACTAATTTCCTAGCACCTATGTCTTGCACTTCGTAGCTCCAGGAACTGTGAGAAACAAATTTCTGTTGTTGATAAGTTATTCAGCCATTCAGCCTATGAGAATTTGTTATAGCAGCATGAATAAACTGAGGTAGCCACTACAAAATCCTACTTCTGCTGAAATTTTATTGATCAATATTAGCACCTACCACTGGATGCTGCAAAAGGTGATTATTACTGTGGCGTTCGAGTAGCAGTTTCCTATTTTTGCTAATCCTTCCATATTTTTAGTAGGGAAAATTTTATAAGGACGTCTTGCCCCTTCTCTGTTTTTACAATTTCATTTATTGATTCATTTGTTTATGTTAGCATACTTATTTAGCTCTTTGGTTTACAATTCAATATTACTATTTCATTTTTCAAATTGCTGTCATTTTGGCTGTTTGATTTTGTTCAGATTACATCTTCTGGACTTTCAAAAGACCCTGATCTTTGATTTATTTCTTATCATCCTTATACTTTCTAACATCAAAAACTATCCTAATCATCTCATATTTTTCTTCACCCAGCCCTGGAAGAAACCAGCTTTATTAAGAATTGTATTGCTTATTACTGAAAAATAACATTTAAAAATAAAGCTCATTGCTGCTGGTGATACTTCTAGTAGCTTTTAGTGTGTAAAACTAAGGAATACTATATATCCCAACTTATACCTACAAACATATCTATATTTACTTCTTTTTCTCTTATGTTGTCAGGTATTAAAAATCATGGTCACTTTATAATACTTCCATCTCTAATTTAGTACCACATGGGTCATTTTGGCAACCACTCTTTCCTTGCATGTAACTTCTTTTGACAGAAACCCAGATGTCATTGTCTACAACATGTATTTATTGGCCTCAATTTAATATGAAAATAAATAAATTTCAAAATTACTAGCTCGTACCTCTTGTTATGGTTTATATCTGGGTGTCTCTCCAAAGCCTCGAGTGTCTATACTATGGGTGGGGCTTTGGGCAGGTGAAGGATTATGGCATCTGTATCCCTGACTTGCTCTTAGGAAGGGGTGTGGTGGGAAGTGGCGGGTTTTGAAGTGCGTGACCCTGAAGGCTGCGTCCCCTTCCAGCTCCTCGCTTCACTGTCTGCTTTCCCTCTGCTGTAACAGGAGATGTTTCTCTTCTGCCATGCCCCTCTTGCATGCAATCTTGTCTTGGAATGAGCCAATAGTAGACTGTAAACAAAATAAATGTTTCTTCCTTTAAACTGTGACTGTTGGGTGTTGTAGCTCGGCAACAAGAAAAGTGACTGAGACAGCTCAGTAAGAGGCAGATCTCAGAGATATATTCTGCTGCTAGTTCCTAGGTCACAGCTAACCTGACACTTTTTTTTATAAATAGTTGTATCAGAATGAAGCAGTGTTCGTTTGTTTATTTGTCTGGAATTGATCCTGTGCTTCAACAGCAGGGTTTGGCAGTTGTGAGTAAGATCATAGGGCCCATCCCACCTAACGTATTTTCTACCTAGCCTTTTACTGAAAAAGTTTGTCAACCCATCAAACCAGAACACACTATTAGTGTAGGTCTCTTTCTGTCTATAGCTATAAAGTGTCCAGTCACATAACTGCTGACCAAAGTTACACACTTCGGCTCATTTCTTCCCCATCTCCTCTAGTGCGATAAGGAGATTTCACCTCTCTGACAGCTAAATTCCTCATAATCTGCTTCCCATTTCTCCACATGTCCAGTTTGATTTTGTGTACATTAAAGTGCAGTGAAATTCCCTCTTTGTGATGCAAATCCCTATGAGATTTGATAAAGTCAGTGAAGCATTATCTACAGCCACTGATCTTTCTCACTCCCCAAGTCCCTGAATGCTTCACCCCTTTGCTATTGGCAACCATTATACCTCTTTTTTATAGTTCTGCCTTTGTGTCATACAAATCTAATAGAATAAAACATATGTCCTCTAACTCTGACTTCTTTCACTTAGAGGACTGCATTTAAGATTTCGTGTGTTGCTGTGCTAAAATATTTATTGTGTATTCCTTTACTGAAAATGTTTACTAACCTTATCATGACGAGTAGAATAGAAAGGAGAAGAGTGTGGATGATATGTTAGCAATTTAATACGGTAAGTCAATGAAAAAAATAACTGTAGTTCAATAATTTTGAATTTGAGTTATTGACAGAATGTTTTACCTTAATAAAAATAAGGCAACCCTTCAAGAGTTTTTTTTTTTTGAATGGCAACAGACATTTATACAACTTACCACTATGTGAATCTAGAATAATGCTCATTAAGTAGTTATGAGTTGACTTAATGGTGACTCCTATCAAAGTGGCAACTCCACCAGTTCAAATTTTTAACTGGAAGGCATTCAGTGGTAAGAATCAGGATGCAAACATAGAAAAAAAAATAAGAGTTTCTATATCATTTTCCTGAATGATTTTCTCTATTTGTGTAAGGGATTATTTATTTATTTATTTTTATTTTTTTAAATGGTCAATTCTTTATTAGTATACATGTCATGACGATGGGCTTAGATGGTTAACACAGGAATAAATAACAGTTAATTCAAAAGAAGCATAATAAAATGAGATCAAAGAGCCCTGATCAAAAGGAATACTTATAATTTTCAGCTGAGAAGTGTAAAAATTCTATACATACATAACACTAGGAATGTACAGTATTACTGGAAAAAGTGAGTGATTCACAGTCATAAGAAATTATTTTAATAGTAGTATGTACTTTTCCTTTTTGTAGTTATACATAACATACATATGGTTTCTACCTTATACAAAACAAAGTAGAAAACTAAATTTTATCACATTTATCCCAAACAGTATGCCCCAGTTAATCTGGTCCAAAATATTCAGTTCTACAGATAGGCCATGGTATTAAATGCAAGGTTATGATAACAGTATTAAGAAAGGCATATATTTCCAGAAATTATGTTAAATACACAAATATCAATTCTATAAATAACAAAAATCATCACAAAAATGTTAGGTTATAACATTTCCAAATTCTTGTTTTAAGTGTTTTAGATATATGTTGCTTGAACAGTTAGTTTGGTTACAGTTTTCAACTAGCAAACCATTACCCTACAAGAGGACTAAACTAAACTACAGTGGCCGGGGAGATGGCTCAGTAGAATAAGCACTTGCCTGGCAAGTGCAAGGGCCTGAGTTCAATCCCCGGTTCCGCAAAAAAATAAATAAATAAATAAATAAATAAATATAAACTAAACTACAGTGCTGCACAAAGTTAAGGGATTATTTAAAAGTCTAACAGTAGAATAATTCCTTTATACCTTTTTTTTTAAGATAATATATAGTGATTGTCAATTTTATGTGTCCATTTTGCTAGGTCCAGGAGTGACCTGAAAGCTGGCAAAACATTTCTCAGTGCATCTTTCTGGAGGGGGTTAATGTCTGGATCAGCATGCTGAATGCAGAAGAGCCACCCTCACCAGTATGGGGTATCACAATCTGGTAAGGACCCAAACAAACCTGAAGAGCAAAGTCTCTTTTACCCCATTAGCTAGGTTATCCATCTCCTCCAGCTCTCAGACCCTGGAAATCTAGAGCATTCAGGCCCCGGGAATTACAACTGTGCCCTTCCACCCCTTGTCATCATAGTTTGGCTCCTTTGGTATTCAGCCCTTCGGATTCTCCTAGCTTTCCTGAATCTCTGGCTTGCACGCAACCTATTGTCAGTCTCTGTAACTGCACCAGCCAATTACCATATAATAAATCTCCTCCTATATCTACATGTATGTATTCCTATTGGTTCTGTTTCTGATAGAAAGGAAGTAGAAGTAACCACGTTATCCCACATCTTCTAGAACAAAACACTAGTAACCTGTTGGGTAATTTCTTCAGGATTCCTTAAATAAATATAGACAAAGATATACATGTAGATGCAGCTATGTTACAATACTCTGCTATGGACTACTTTTAAAATACTACAATAGCCCCGCCTCGCTCCTCCCGGGTCTCAGCCGGGCCTCCGGCCAGGGCACGGCGTTCCGGCGAGTCAGCTGTTCGCCCCAGGCACGGAGGCGGAAGCCCGTGAGCGAGGGGAGGAGCTTCGCGCTGGGTGAACGCCCGCCCTACGTGCTCGTCCGCCTCGCGACCGCTGCGCGCGAGCCCAGTGTCCCCGCGGCGGGTGGCGGCTGCGGCGTCTGTGCAACGCGAGGGGGCGGAGGGAGCCCGCGGCGGCGGCCACAGCGAAATGGCGGAGACCGTGGCGGACACCCGGAGACTCATCACTAAGCCGCAGAACCTGAATGACGCCTACGGGCCGCCCAGCAACTTCCTGGAGATCGATGTGAGCAACCCGCAGACGGTGGGGGTCGGCCAGGGCCGCTTCACCACCTACGAGATCAGGGTCAAGACAAATCTTCCTATTTTCAAACTAAAGGAATCTACTGTTAGAAGAAGATACAGCGACTTTGAATGGCTCCGAAGTGAATTAGAAAGAGAGAGCAAGGTTGTAGTTCCCCCGCTCCCTGGGAAGGCATTTTTGCGTCAACTTCCTTTTAGAGGAGATGATGGAATGTTTGATGACAATTTTATTGAGGAAAGGAAGCAAGGCCTGGAGCAATTTATAAACAAGGTCGCTGGTCATCCTCTGGCACAGAATGAACGTTGGCTTCACATGTTTTTACAGGATGAAATAATAGATAAAAGCTATACTCCATCTAAGACATGCTTGAAATTTGGCAAAGGCAAAAATGTGGCTATCCATGTTTCATATGCACCATTGAAGACGTTCTAACTACCCTTTAGCATGCTGCACAGAAACTATGACATGCCTTCAGTATAGTAGCACTCGTGCACAGTTTTGTTTGGCGGTTGACAAGTTAATTTGCTTTAGTGAAAATCTCTCATTCCAGCCTTTCTCTATAAATAGCTCTTCCTTGCTGTTTTAATGTGGTATGTATACACTATAGCCTCACAGACCTTCCCATATAAGCTGCAGTGTCCTAACTAAATTTTCTGACTTAGTCTTATTTGCAGTTTTTGTGTCATGTTTGCTTCTTCAATCATATTATGTAGAATAACCTCCCCCCATGTATAATGTTACTTGATCTAATTTATGTGTAGGAGCAGTACACTGTTCGTTTTCAGTGCCGCACATGAAAGATACACACTTGTGTGCAGAGCATATTTTCCTTCCGGCCTATAATTCCCTTCATATGGAAAATTAATGATGGAAATCTTTATATTCTATATAAAAACAAAGTCATGTTTATATACTAAAATCATTTGTCTAAAAGTTTAAGTTGTTTTCAAATAAAAATGCATTTCTGATTAAAAAAACTACAATATATAATCTATCATTTTTAAGTAATTTTTTGTATTATTTTTCATGATTGCATAACTTTCTATTACATAATTATGATTTTTATATATAATTAATTCATTTTGATATTAATGTGTTATGGGTCACTCAGAATAGGAACCAGATCAGCCAGGTTGGAATTTGGAAAGCCGTTTATTACTGAGCTCAGGGCCCCCCTGTCTGCTCTCAGCAGGAGAGGACCGAAAGGCGGCAGCCCAGGAAGCAGGAAGAGGTTTTAAACCCTGGAACCACATTGAGTTTGATAAGCAAATTTATTGAATGACCACATTCAGTTTGGTAAACAGACTCATTGTCTGACACAAAATAATGCTTTCAGAATGATTGGGACCACAACTCAAACTACATTTCTGGGGCTTTTGTTTCAGTTTCTGGCTAATTTGCACCTGAGTACCTGCTGGCAGCCTTGCATAGCCTGGAGGTTACAAGAATTTAAAGCCTATTTAATTTTTTTTGAAGTCATCTCTGTAAGCTAACTTTGGTAACAGGAATTGGTGAGGGTTATAGGAATTTTATCTTAGCAAAGAGCAAGAAACAGCCACTAGTTACTAAACAACTTAGAACAGTGGTGAGTATACATTTACAACAGAAAGCACAAGATTTATATTTATAATCTAAAACGTGAGTTGACTCATTACAAATGTAGATGAGGGCACAATGCTCAGTGCTAAAAAAAATGATACACTGTTCTATGTGCAAATTTTTTGATGGAACCTGGGATTGAATTCAGGCCCTTGAGCCTGCCAGGGAAGTGCTTATTCTGCTGAGCCATCTCCCTGGTCCCAGATTAAAGCTATCTTTTATTTATTTATTTGTGTGTGTGTGTGTGTGTGTGTGTGTGTGTGTGTGTGTGTGTGGTACTGGGGATTGAACTCAGCACTTATTCTACTGAGCTATCACCCTGACCCCTCACCCCGACCCCTTTTATTCTTCAGTATTTTCCTAGCTTAAGTCTACCTAAGCAGTATTATTAATAATGCATCCTCATTTCTGAATTCTATCTGGTTTTTCTTACTTTGATGAAATATTTGGTTATTTATCTAGTTGCTAAATTAAGAAAAAATATATTAGCTTTTCCTCTTGTGTACTGTTTCTGAGAGCCATCCATACCTCTATATTCTCAGTATTGCTTCTGGTATATTTCACTTTTAGGCATGCATCAAATAGCCTCCTAATTGTTCTACTTGACGGTGATTTTACACAAATCTAACTAGTCACCTTATTACAGCTAGAAACTTTCTAAATGAGAATACATTTCCTGATATTTTGTTTTGCTATGGCAACAGAAACACCAAAATGACACCCAGGATTTGGGAGTTGATTTATTTATGTCAATGGGCACTGATTGGGATTATTCTCTGGTGGTCTAGGGTTTACATGGGATAAGCAAGCAGGAAGTACAGAGGCAGAATAGCTTGTCAATTGGTGATTGGTTGTTACAATATGCATCATACTGACCCACAATGCATCACAGTTACCAGCCTATCCTAAGAAGCAAAAGTAACAAGAACTGTAACCAGAACTATCACCTGGGCAAGTAACAATCTGATGTTTACTACCTGGGGGTGGACATCTTCTGTTACAGTTTAAAACTGGTTAATGTCTTCCTTTTTGGGGCAGAATTCTGCAGCAGGACATTTGAAACTCCAGGCTGTAGTCACTATTTCTCCCTAAGCCTTATTCAGACATTTCTGCTCCTATACTGCACATACCAAACATTCCAAAATATTAGTAGGGCTCTATATACCATATTTCTTTGTTTTTTTAATATATGGTATAAAGTCTGAAATCATATCTCTTTATTAATGATCTCTTAGCATCTAGTAAAATCAAGAAGATTTTGAATACCCCAAGCCCAAGTTCTCTTCATTCTCTTCCTTCTCTGCTCTAGCAAATACATTCAGGTCCTTAGCAAGCACCTGTTCTATCTTGGGGACTTGGAACACACTTGTTTATTGCTAAGTTCCTGGCTCCAGTTCCATGGAAGTTTGCAAAATTTACTATCTCGAGTGAGATGATCACTTTCTCAAGTAGGAAGCAGTGGTCATATTACCTGCTTGTTCCTTACATAGCTTGAACCCTGCAGCCTCTGGTTGCTGTTTATTCCCAAGCACCACCTTCCCACATGGCCCTGAACAATGCATGGTGTTGCCTTCCATGTGATGTGAATGCTTGTGATTAACAGATCTTACCTGTCCAGAATAGTGTGCCATGTTTCTAGCCATCCCCAGTAGGCCAGGGCAATAATCCCTTCCTTACCAATGGGATAAAAAAAAAAAAAGAAGTGAATAAAACATGTATTTGTTATAATTTTTGTCTTGGAACGAAGTTATTTATCTTCTTTAAAATTCTAGTTCAGGGCTTGGAAGATAGCTCAGAGGTCTAAGCACCTGCCTCTCAAGCTTAAAAGCCTGAGTTTAATCCCTGGTACCACATGCTATGCTGACCTGGTGCCAAGCTGACTACCGAAACTGGGCATGGTGGCACATGCCTGTAATTCCAGCACTGGGGAGACTGAGACAGGAGGACCACTATGAATCCGAGCTGCATAGTGAGACCCTCTACCAGATCAATAAATCAAAAATTAAAAATTCTAGTTCACCAGTGTGACTCAGTACTGTGAATAAAATGCCTTGTCTCTTTTAAAAATCCAATCTCTGCACCTTAATTAAATTTTAGAGTTTTTTCATGCCTGATTGTCATACTGTATCTACCTTAGAAGATTTTATCAGAGGAGGAGAATGTGGCCATCTCCTCACTTCACGCCGGTTTATCTTTCTTGACAGCACTCTGTCATGAGCCTGCTGTGTAAATTTCATGATTTGAAATCTCTGGGAGATACGGAGGCACACAAAATATTTAACCCAAAAGGAGCACATGTAACTTGGTGTTTGAGGTGCTCTAGGTTTGATAAATGGCCAGTATTTATAAATTTTTCCTTGGATATTTTTGTAGATTTCTCCAGTACACTTCTGTCATAGCCTGCTTTTCATCACTCTAAGCAAATGTCTGAGGTAATCAATTTATAAAGAGAAAAGGATTATTTCAGCTCAGATTTTGAAGTTTCAAGCTCATGATTGGTTAGTTCTTTTGTTTGTGCCTAGAACAAGGTGACCGACCTCACAGCAGCAAGTTTGTGGAGAAATAAAACTGTTCACCTCGCAGCCAGAGAGTGAAAGAGAGGAAGAAAGGGAGACACCAAATTTCCCACCAGCCCCTTCAGGTGCGAAGTTCTGATAACCCAAGAATGCCCACAAGGTTCTGACTCTTACAGGTTCTAACATTTGCAAACAACAGCACCCCACAGGTTGCGTCTTTAATAAAGGTGCCTGCAAGGGACATTTAAAACCCAAATAATAGCATTTCTTAAAAAACACCCTGCGAATTCTGCTTTTTATGGATGAGGAGCATTTCTCTGTTTACCTACCTGCCTTCCTGTCTCCCAGCAACTTCTTCATGAGAGACCTTCAATTTTATTTTGCTATAAGCTCCTTGATCCTGACTGCAAAACCTCTTGGAAAGCGCAATTTCCCGAAATTACCTATCTTGCTGTCTTCAAAGCCTAGAACTCACCATCAGAATCATGTATCTCTGACTTAGCACTGATAGAAAATATAGTTATCTCATTACTCTGCAAATCTGGGTTTAGATTTTGAATTTCTCAGGAATGAACCAAATTTCTAATGTTTATGCTTTGTAAACTTAAGTAGACAAACATCAAATTCTCTGAGCAAAACCTTGGACAATTCACTAGCTGTGATGTGAAGCACCTTGTGCCTTACCCAAAGAATAGGTTAGGTAAAGTGCCAAGGTATTTGGATAAGTTATCCATAAGATATCCTTTTTCTTAGGTTTTTTCTTTAGCTGTTTACATCCTTAAGTAAGAAATCGATGACTGCAAAAGTATTTTTCACTAGTTAGTTTGCAGTTCTATGTAGATTACTTAGCAAGATACTTTGGAATATGAGGCAGATGGCCCATATGGCTCTGTTTTCCTTTAGTATCTGACATAAAACAGAAGCAGATGAAGGTCTATTTGAACAGCCTGCTATGTTTTGAATTTAAATTTTATTTTATATAACATATTTTCTACAGTTTTAAGTAAAGGAAATTAATTGCTGACTTAATAAACCAATGATTTTTCAGTCCCCTCAATAATTTGTTTTAAAACATGTTGAATATATGTTTGTTAAGGCCATTCATAGTCATAATGGAAATAGTAAGGTTTTATGTAAATTCTGTGTCTTAGAATCATTTAAAAATAAATTACTATTTCAGTAATTTTTGAGATGGTTCTTTAAAACAGGTTGGATCTTGTTAGGCATTTTAATTTCTATGCTTTGGTGACAACATCTAAGAAAAGATGTTCTCCTTTATCATAAAATGACACTGTCTCTTGAATGTGAGCCTTTACAATGATTTCTCTATGATTTTCCAAATAGCTCATGAAAGACACTAGGCATTTTGAAAAGGCCTCTAAAGCTTCCAAGTTTATATGCAAAATTGTGCATAAATTTCAAAGGTATTGTAGTGTAACTTAATCTTAGAAAGATGATCATAAAATGAGATCATTAAAAAATCAACATTTCTTTGGTGAAAGAACACTAGGTGCTGTAAAACAAAGCAAACCAAAAATTCAATATTGATTATATAACATAATAACAATTCTATGCAGTGGCAGCATTATTCCACAAAGAACTTGATTTATAGAAAGGAGAAATACATTGGATAAAATGATACTTTTAAATGTTTTCAAAACTTGGAACAGGCTTTCCTTAGCTCCTTTAAGAAGTCACAGCAAGGCAACACAAATTAGGATATTAAACCCAAAGTTTTCTTTTATGAAATCACCTCACCAGTGAAACTTTATGCTCAAAAATAATTGAAAAGGATTCCATAAGCAATGGAGACCAAATAGGGTCTGAGTAAATGAGTATTGCAAGAAATTAGGTAATTTTAATGATCTCAGAAAGGGGATTATATACCTCAAAAAAAATAAAGCAATAATAATAAGAGTAGTAAAATTTTGTAAGGTAGACACTTTGCAGGGAAGGGATGAGTCAGGAAGTTCTCACCACGATTAGACTAAAAGGTATAATTTTCCTACCATAAAAATAACTTCTAAAAGGTCAGTAAAGAAATAATCATCAGTCAAATAGAAAAGGACAAATGATAATGAACAATGAGCAAAAAAAGGTTGTTTATGATAAAAGTTGTCCAGTTTCAATTATAATACTGTTATGAACATGCTATTCTTTACCAGTCAAATTAGCAAAGATGAGTGATAGCACACCAGTAAGAATCTGAATTAAGGATACCTAAAATAGTTGTAGAAAGAAATTCTTTAAAATTATAAATATTAACTCATGTCAAATAATAACGTATTTGTATGATTTTTCTTTGTACTGCTGTCTGAAGTAACAAAAGATGAAAACAACACTGAATTATGGTGTATTCCAAGAACAGAAACCAATCAGCTTCCCATATGTAGGGTTCTGCATCTACAGATTGAACCAACCATGGTTCAAAACTATTCTTAAGAAAACAGTTACTGAACATGTACAGACTTTTGTTAGCATTATTCTCTAAACAATATAATATAACAACATTTATGTAGTATTTGCATTGTCTTGGGTATTTTAAATAATCTAGAAATGATTTACACACAATGTATAGGAGGATATGTTTAGGTTGTGTAAAAATACTACATTATTTTATAGAAGGATTTGAGGAGCCACAGATTTAGGTATCCAAGCAGGCTTGGAAACAATTTCCTGTGCACATGTAAAGAAATAGCTATGAATGAGAAAGTGGAACTGTGTCTACATATATTGTTAATAATAGACAAAATGGAACCACATGTGTGGCCTGCTTCTATTTTACAAAAAAGGATGAAAGAAAAAGCTTATGCAAAATGGCCCTAGTAAACCATGAGAAGACTAAGGAGAGATTTGT
>NW_004524701.1:8910058-8921253 GCF_000260255.1 Octodon degus | reverse complement strand
GCTTGCCAGGCAAGCGCTTATTCCACTGAGCCATCCTCCCGGCCGCTTTTATTTATTTTTTATTTATGAAATATTTCTGCCTGTGAAATATTTTAGTAAAACATTTCAAACAAGCCCCAAAACTGCTGTTAACTTTGTGCCATTATAGGACACAGGGTACTACTGAGGGCAAAGAAATGGAGACAGGCGTGATAGCATTGGAAATACGAACCGAGACTTCGGACCATGGCACTAGGATTCCAAGAAATCCAATATCTAGGAGAATATTTTATTTGTATTCGTATCATTGCCCTAGGCTATTTCCTCCACCTTTTAGGGTCATCTCTGACTGGAAAAAACTCATCATTTAGTTTAAAAGGCCTGTGGGGCCCTAGCTGTAGGGCCTTGGATTTACCACTTTCTTTAAATGATCATATATTAGTGAAACATTTTATTAAAATTCAATGATTATTTACTCCATAAATTTCAAGTTTGGTTTATGGCACATGATTTATAACCTTAATCAACTAACTATATATAGACATATATATATATGTATACATATACCTACACATGTACACATATGACAGATGTCCATGTTACATATATATGTATACATACATACATAGATATATTCATAAAGTTTTGCCATTATTGGCCTCTGTCACTTTTTTATCATCCTAAAGGGAAATTTATTATGAACATTATATATGATTTAATGGAAATTATTCAATTTCTTCAGCACTTTAGTAACTGAAAAGGAGTATTTCCTTAGTAATGGACTATTGGGAGAAAAGTTAATGAAATGTATCCAAAATTTCTAATTTGTTAGCCACAAGTAACTTTAAAAAGATTTCAGACCCCCTGCCTGTAGATGCAGTTACAAGAGAGACTGAAGCAGGAGGATCACTTAAGCCCATGAGTCCAGACTAGCCTTAGGATTGTAAGGAGACCAGTCTCAAAGAAAAGGAAAAAAACAAAAATCCCTGGTCCCACCACCACCACCAAAAAAAAAAAAAAATCAAAACTAATAATATTGTATTTTAAGAATACAATTTTCAGTGCTCGCTTTGGCAGCACATATACTAAAAAGAATACAATTTTCAGTCCAGAAAATGAATAGAAATTTCTACAAAATTGTTTTTGCAGGTGCACAATTTTTATTTGTTTTTAATTAGTAGTCTTTGAAGGGTACCACATTAAGAAAAACAAATGTATTTTTTCAATTTTGAAGTTGTCCTGACTGGACAGGAAATTACAAGGTCCCTCTGGGATTATCTCATTTAGGTCAGCAAGCTCTGTCGGTAGACGGCAGTATCGACAATGCTAAGAAGGCCAGCAGTGGGCGGACCCACTCGGCAAGGGGGTCACGCTGGGGAACGGTGACGGTGGCTTATTCATGACCATTTGTCTGCTTCCCACAGACTTGTATAGGGCCCCAAACTAGAATAACTGATTTATACAAACTTCTAAAAAATTAGAAATGTAAAATATCATAATGATATTTTTTCTGTCAGTTAAACTTGTCCTACATTCCTTCCATCGAAGTTAGACAGAAACTACAAACTAATAACAATTGGTGGGATGGGGAGACAGTTCAGTGGCATAAGCACCTGACTGGCATGGGCAAAGTCCCAAGTTCAATCACCAGTACCACAAAATAAATTAATTAATTAATTAAGTAAATAAATATAAAAAATAAAAACAATGATATAATTCTACTAATATACTGAGGATAATACTGCAGAAAGGTAATTATAAATTGTAAAAGACAAAGATTCATAGCTTCAAACTCAAAATTTGCTGTGTAGAATAGTATTGAAATCCAGAAATGAATATAATAGAAAAATGTTTGGTTATTGATAGATTTAGTATAAAATTAAACTGCATATAATTTAGTTCTAGCAGAATCTTAAATAGGGTGATATTTATGATCTACAACTGAGTTACCAAATAAATTTAATTGACTATGAATATTCTTGTACTCATATGTTAGTCATTCCATATATGTAGTTTATGAATGTTATTGGTCAGTCGCAGACAGAAGTATTTCACACTTTAAGAAAAAGTGGTTTGAGGTTTGCTGGGAAGATGAGTGAGTGGCCGGTGACAACTGCTCTGGTGTCTACCTTTTCCTGTGCTGTCAGGTCCTAGTTGGTGCAGTCAGGGCACAGATGCCTGTGTTCCTAGCATGGTCTTTTATTTATTAGAAGTGACAGGGAGAGTAAAGGACGATAAAATGTTTTTTTTCTGTTGTTGTTGTTTTTCTTTTTGTATTTTAGGGAAGGGCCTACAGGGTGTTCAGGATCTCACTACTAGATTGGACTCGTAGTGATCCACCTGTTTACAGCCTCCCAAGAGCTGGAATTGCAGGCACGGGCCTCCACAGCCAGTCTCAATTGCCTTCTCAGTGTGCCCCGGTGGCGGGGCTGGCATCCCCGGCCTGGGAATCAAACTCCCAGCCCCTGTGGCTGCTTGCAGTCATTTTAATTCTTTGAGCTATATGGCCAGCCCTTGATAAAATGTTTTTGAGGAGAGAAATCTAAGTATTTTAAATTTTTTGGTGAACATAAAAATGTTACCTAGAACAAAATGGTAATTGTCTCTCATTTGTAATGTTTAGAAAGGTTGGAGGAAATAAAGATTTTTTTTCAGCATCTGAAGAATAAACTGACATCAAATGAAAGAGAGACAGCAAATACCTGTCCCCAAAGCTTGACCCTAAAAGGAAATCAGAAGCACGGGATAAAAGCAGGATCCAACCCAGAATAGTAGCTCAAAGCTGCAGCTATTAAGAAGTTGACTTGAGTTACAGCTATGACAAAACTTCCTTTTCACAGCATAGGAATCGGGAATAGGCAATTAAACTGGACATCCAGACTGTGAGGTCCAGGTGGGGGCTCTTCACAGGGTGAGTCTGCCCGCTTCCTAGTCTGCCCTCACCAACAGTGTCCAGGGACAGACCACCCAGCTGCTACGTGTTCTGACAGTGTTGCAGTCTTTTTCCTCTCTGTGGTAATCTGACTCTTGAGTGCTCTTGGACCTGGACCTCCTAAACTTCCACTTTGGAAATGAGCACACTGTTCATCTTTGATAAAAATAGGTCATTTTAGCTGCAGGTTTTCCTAATTGCCTCAACTGTAAGTATCCTTGCTTTCTAAACCTAATTTCATGCTTTGTGCCCCATTTGATCACGTAAAATGTTCTTTTTTTGTTTTATTTTATTTTATTTTGGTCTTTTGAGATATGGTCTTTACTATTTAGTTCAGGCTGGTCTTCAACTCACCATGTAGCTCAAATTGGCCTCAAACTCTAGGTGATCCTCTTGCCTCAGCCTCCCAAGTGCTGGGATTACAGACATACACTTACAGCATTCTATTTTGATTGGAACTCCTAATAAATCCTTTCTCTAAATGGTAAACCCTTAGAAATACCATGTATTTTATTATTCAAAGGATAAGACAATTTTGCTGGTAAACGTTCACAGAGTAATTACTAGATAATCATGATTGCAGAGTTATTAAATACATAATTATTATTTCAAGTCATTATAAATACCTAATTAATTTATGGGAACTATTATTTCAAGTTGATTATTAAATCTAAAAGTCATTAATCTAAAAAAAGGATAACTGAGAAATGGGAAGAAGATGACAGGGGGGGAATTACTTAATAATTTAAACCTCTGCACACCATGCCCCATGATATTTTGGTTTTGTTTCCTTTAAATATATCTGAATTTTTTACTAATATAAACCAAAGTCTTACAGTAGATAGATTAAAAGATGAATAGTTTTTTTGTTTTGATTTTTTAAGAACTGGGAAAACCACAGTCAGTGGAAGAAGTCTCTTTTCATTTTGGCCAGGGGTGAATAAGACTAGGGTGGCTGTGAACTGTAGGATTCTCATCTTTAGAGCTTTTGGGGGTGCGGGGGGAGAGCAAGTTTGCTTCATCATATGTGACATTGATAAAAGGATCTGCACAGTGTCAGTGGGTAATAAATGCACAATAAAATGTGTTTACTTTGCTGTTGAGTTATAAATGTCTCGGAAAGAATTTCCCAGTTATAACTATGAGCCAGCAAGTGAAATATGTATGTATCTTACAAGCCATTAGCTGTGGAACAGAGTCAAAGGATTAGGGAGGGTCATAAATGGGAACCATAGAAATGATGTTTATTTCTTGGTGTATGCCAGGTGACTGTACGTGTTTTACAAGAGAATAGAAAGTCAGCTTATGGGAAGTTTTCCTGCCCACTGAAATTAAAATTTTATTGCAAATATTAACATTAGAGTGCTGTTTTAATCAGATCTCAGAAATGGTTAACTTTGAATATAAGAAAGTGTGCCTAAACATCCACTTTGATTTTTTGTAAAATTTGACAAGAATTTTAGCAAGTTATTAAATTTAAATGTCATTTTTAAATTAGTTAATGGGAAATTATTAGGATTTGCCGGTTTAGGCTATTATTTTAGGATGAAATATAGATGACAATTATTTAAATATCTATCTTCTTAGAAAAAGATTTCTAAGAAGAAATACAAAATGATTTTCTTTGTAATCAAAGGAGTTATAGCATTATAAATATAAAAATAGAATTCATTAATATCTAGATATTCTCTGGGCACTCAACAACTCTTCCTGAGAATGATTTAATTGCATTTTCCCCTTTGTACAGTAGATGTCATCAAAAACTAAAGATGCCTGAATAACAGGCACTCTTACACATAGAAGTCTGTGTATGTATTGTTTGAATCTAGTTTTAGAAAGAGACCAGAGAAGAAACACAGGTTTTTTAATAGACTGTGTCACATAAATGACATTTTCTATAAAATACAATATTTCCCCTTCATATTCTAAAACTCTGAAAAAAAATATTGTTTGTTTTTTTTATTGGGAAGGGTCTACAGTATGTTCAGGGTCTCACTACTAGATCTTACTTGTAGTGATCCACCTGTCTACAGCCTCCCAAGAGCTGGGATTACAAGCGCACGCCACCATGCCCAGTTTCAGTTGCTGTCTCAGCACACCCCGGGGGCAGGGGGCAGTGCCGGCAAGGCAGGCCCGAGGATCAACCCCCCCGACACCCCCCCGGCCCCTGTGCCTGCATGCAGGTGCTTTAATCTGCTGAACTATTTGGCTGGCCCTGTATTTGTTATAATTGTCCTTTTTCACACTTTGAAATTCTCTTTGTGGAATTAATATGTAGTCTGCTGGTTCTAAAATTAAAGTTATAGGGCTGGCTGAATAGCTCAGCTTATTAAAGCTCCTGAAAGCAGGTGTAGGGGTCTGGGGTTCAATCCCTGGGCCTGCCATGCCAGCCCCGTCCCCAGGGCACACTGAAGCCGTGATTGAGACTGGGCATGGTAGCATGCACCTATAATCCCAGCTCTTGGGAGGCTGTAAGCAGGCGGATCACTACAAGTCCAATCTAGTAGTGAGACCCTGAATACCGTGTAGACCCTTCCCTAAAATACAAAAAAAATTAAAATTATATAATTCATTACAGGTTAACTAGCTAATTTCTAGAAACTTTGGATTTTCTCAAGTGGAGGGCATTATTCACAATGGATTATTGTTATTTTTCTTTTGTGCAGGACCAGAAGACTTTCGCTACGCTTCCAATAACACCAGCATCATTGTGCTCAAATGGTATGGTCTAATGCTCGGCTAGGATTGCTGTGGGAAGCACAGAGATAGGACAAGTTCTTCCTGTGCTCTGCTTTCTCATTTCAAAAAAAAGAAAGAAAAAGAAAAGAAAACACCTTTCTGGGTCCCACCTTGCCCTGATGATTTGAACCCAGGACTAGAGCTGCAATGTATATCAACTCTTAGGCAAAGGAAGAAAAGACAGGGGCAAAGAAATTTAACCTCCCCAACTTTGGAAAAACGGGCATGGGAGAGATCAAACTTACTTCCTACTGCCCCAAACTTTGTAGAAAAGATAGAGCTATTAGGTGGTTATGGTGTCCCTGTGGGGTCTCATGACAGGCCTTTTTACAAAACCACAGATTGTAGTAATTTCTCCACTGGTTTGGATTGAAAATTTGGTTCCTGCTCCTGGAACCATATTTAAAGTGCCTCTGAGCTCCAAGCAAGTCATGTAAGTGTATGAATCAGTCTAGAGTCTATATCCCACCATAAGGTAACTCCATGTACTTTCAAAAGCACACTGCTTATAGCAGTCCACAGATTTAATGCCAAGTCCTTGGCTTTTGATCTTACTTTAATTGACTTTGGCTTTCAAGAAAGAAAAGTTCAATCTGATCTTACTACATCTAATGAAATTCTTGCAGCAATTTCTACACATAATTATGGGTAACATTACAAAGGAAGGAGAAGTTTTACTTTCTCTTCACTAAGAACTACAAGACTCTCGTTAGGACAGTTCTGATTCTGAGTTTATTGCCTGGACCTGTGCCAGACCTTACTTTCTTTTTCATAGAATTCCAAAACATTATCAACTGATTCAGTTAAACATTTTGTCAAGCTTGAACTGTCTGAGATGATAGCCCTGACCAAATATTTTATTTCACAGCACATTTATAATCTGAGAATATTTTAAAATAAATTACAATTCAAATTCAGCCCAAAAAACTAATATTTGAATATGAATTATTACTACATTCTAATAGAGACCTGAATAATGGTTGCCACTATTACTTTTGCTTCAAATAAAGAATATGTACCTAAAGAGCATACATATATGCAGTTTACAATAAAAAAAAATTGGGTACAGTATTTGTAGTATTTCCACTTGAAAGTTTTTTTTTTCAATATTCTCTTCTATTTTTTGAAGCTCTGCCATTTATTTGATAGTTCTACTCTCCAGATATGGACTTGCATAGGAAACCACAGTGGGCTCGAGGCCTTTAGCTGGATCCTGTGGATCTACAGCACATAGATAGGCTTTCACACTCTTCCAACCTGACTGCAGTTAGCCATTATAAGCCAATCTTATAAATTCTTATATATTTGTATATTGTACATTAAACCTGATTCTCTAGTGAGCACTAACTGGTCTTATTTATATTTATATTTATATTTATATTTATATTTCCTTTTTTCCCTGGAGTGATTATGGTATCATTGGATCAAAAGATAGCAATGTTTATAAGATTTTTGGAATGCATAGCAAGATTACTTCTAATTTCAAACATTTTGCATATATACATTATCAGTATAAATAATTCCTTTTTCCATTTTGCACACTTGTTGTGAGGCATGAGGGCTTAGGGCAAGGCAAGGAGGCTGGACATAGGCTGTGACTAGACAGTCATGGAAAACTGTCAGATCACAGCAGGATGCATGTCCAGATTATTTTCAGAAAACCAAGGTCTGACACCAAGAGAAGATACAGAAGTCTGTGACCTTTGACTGCACTACTGCTGTGCTCTTGTTCTTATAGTGGCCATCCCATGTGCAGGAAAATTTCTCACTTCTTCATCTCTTATTTTGATTTTTAATTTTTTCTTTTATTTTACTCACAAAATACAATTTCACACTGAAGTAATATGAGAATAATAGTAGTTAATACATTGTGCATGACTATCTTAAAAGTAGGTACACTGAGTACAAGGTATGGACAGAAAAATTCTCCAAAGGATATTAACACAAATCATGACTTTCAGTGAACTAAAAGAAATGAACAGTATAACTATCTTATATTTTCCCCCTTTCCCTTCCTTCATTTGCTCCTTGTTCCTACCTGATTTCTCTGGTTTCAAATAATTTCTTCATATTTTACAGTATCTGTTGCATATTTTGGTCCTTATTGACTCTTAAAGTTTCTCACATGAGGGAAAAAATACAATGTTCATACATGAGTCTGATTTATTTCACTCATGAGTATGGTCTCAAGCATCCATTTACCTATAAATGTCTCAATTTTATCCTTCTTTATGGCTGAGTAGTACTCTATTGTATAAAAAGATGACATCTTTTTTTTATCCCAGTTGATAAGAATTTGTATTGCTACAAACAAGAATGGTGCACACATATCATGATGGTATGATTTTTTAATTCTTCTGGGAAGATACCCAGACAGGAAATAGCCACGTATAATGGGACCTTTAATACTAGTTTTTGAGGAATCTCCACAGTGGTTTCCATAGTGATTGCATCAGTCTACACTCCCACCAGCAGTAGGGAAGTGTTCTCTTTCCCTCTTACGCCCACCAGTATTTGTCATTGATTGGTTTCTTGATGGCAGCCACTTTTTTCTGAAGTGAAATGGACTCTTAGTGTTTTAATTTGCAGCTGTGAATGATCTGTGATGTTGAATATCTTCTCATATATTTATTTGCCATTTATATTTCTTCATCTGAGAAGTATATATTCCTATCAGATGCCCATTTTTGGATTGAATCTTTGAATTTGGGGAGTCTGATTTTCTTTAATTCTTTATATGATCTAGATATTAGTCCTTTGAAGAACACTGGCTAAAATCTTTTTCCACAATATGGGTTATCTTTTTAACTCTATTGATGATTGATTTTGTTGTGCAAAAGATTTTTAATAAGGTGAGTTTCCACTTGATTTTTTTGTGTTATTTTCTGTGTGATCTGGATTTTCTTCATGGAGTTGATGCCTACACCTGTTTCTTCAAGATTTTTACCTATTTTTCTCATCTAGTATATTTATTTTTTCTGTTTAGTGTTTATACTTTTGATCCATACTGATGTTAATTTAGTGTATGGTGATAGACATGGGCCTAGTTTTAACCTTTGACATGTGGAAAGCTACTTTTTCCATCATCATTTATTAGAGAGGCTATCTTTCTGCCAGTGAATATGTTTGGTCACATTGCAAAGCTTCTTGAAATAAATGATGATCTTCTGGATTTTCACAGGATCTGCTGTGATCCCCCTTTTTTTTCTTAATTTCTTGAATTTGAACCCTTTGTTCCTTTTTTTAATGAATTTGGCTAAGAGCCCATCAATTGTACTTAATCTTCCAAAGAACAAAGTCTTAAACTCATTGATTCTTTATACTGTTTTCTTAACCCCAATTGAATTAATTTCTGATTTTATTTTTATAATTTTCTCCCTTATGGGTTTATTTTGTTTTTATTTTGCTAGACATTTGAGATTCAGCATCAGGTTGTTTATATGAGTTTGTTCTGTTTCCCTGATGTGAAAATTCTTTGCTATAAATTTCCCTCATAGAGCTGCTTTCATTGCATCTGATAAGTTCGTGTATGTTGTATTCACATTATCATTTAATTGCAGATACTATTTAATTGCTTCTTTAATTTCCTCTGTGACCCATTGGTTGCTCAGGAGGGTGCTATTTAATTTTCATGTGTTTATGTAGATTTTGTGGCTTCTTTTGCTGTTGCTTTCCAATTTCATTGCATTATGGTCAGATAATGTGCATGGGATGATTTCAATCCCTCTGCATTTATTTAAGCATATTTTATGGGTTAATATGTGTTTCATTTTGGAAAACATCCTTGGAGGGGTTGAGAAGAGTGTGTATTCTGATCTTATTGGGTGGAATAGTCTGTAGATCTTGATTAAGTCTATTTACATATTTGGCTTAATTCTGATATTTTTTGTTAATTTCTGGTCTTTAATCTATTTCATTGTAAGAGTAGTATATTAAGGATGCCCATTGCAATTGTGTTTTAGTTTGTATTTGATTTTTCATCTCTGTTAATCTTTCATGTGGTTGCATGCACCAGTATTTGCTACATATATATTTATAATTACTATTTTTTCTTTTTGAAGTGCTCCCTTAATAAATATGGGGTGACTTTTGTCTCTTTTCATCAATTTTAAACAGAAGTTCACATTATCTGCAAGTAGAATAGCTACCCCTGTTTTTATTTTGGATTCTTGTGGCATGACACTTCTTTAGTTGTTTTCTATCCTTTCACTTTCACTCTATGTATTTCTTTTTGAGTTAAATCTTGCTTCTTGATCCATCCTGCCAGTCCCTTTCTTTTGATTGATAGGTTGAGATGATTTCCATTGATATTATAACTGATTTGTATTGTTATCTTTTAATTGTTATTTTCCAGTGGTTGGTTACTTGTCTTTCCTCTTTGTTTAATGAATGAATCACTCTGCCTGGTGATTTCTTTCTATTGGTGTTCTTCTGCTTTTGGTCTTCATTTACTCTTTTAAACTTATCCTTCAGTGCATTCTGAAGAACTGATGTAGTGGCAATGAATTGCTTCAGTTGTTCTTCATCATGGAAGTATCTTAATTCTCCAATGATTTGGAAAGATAGCTTTGTGGGATACATCAATATGGGTTGAAAGGTGTTTTCTTTTAGGATTTGAAGTTCCTCATTCTAACCTCTCCTTGAGGTTTATGTTTAGACGTTTGCTGTGACTCTGATGGGTTTGCCTTTATAGGTGATTTTTTTTTCCTCTAGCCACTTTTTTTTTCTTTTTTTTCTTTTTTGTGGAACCAGGGATTGAACTCAGGCCTATGCGCTTGCCAGGGAAGCGCTTATTCCACTGAGCCATCTCCCCGGCTTCTTCTAGCCACTTTTAATATTCTGTTCTTTTGCTGAATTTCTGAAAACTTGTTTATTATATGCATTGGTAAAGATTTATTTTGATTTCGGCTATTTGGGGTTCTACATGCTTCATTTATTTGTATGTCTAATTCTTTATCCATTTAGGGAAGTTTATGGCCATTATTTCTATGAAGAGTGTTTTTATGATATTTACACTGTCTCCAGATTTCTCACTGAGTCCAATCAATCTTCTGTTGTTGCTCTTGGCTTTATCTTTTAGCTTCTGAATTTCTTTTTGTGATCTCTTGCTATTTTTTTAACTCATTATTAATTTTACTGAAAATCAGTAATAATTGTACAGCAAATTAAAAATTGTAGACAAACACTGATATGTGAAAGATGTAAACAGAGTGAATTTTAGAAAAATATTTCTGAAATGAATATATAACATGAAATTAATAATAGATTCACAGTGTAAAAAAATATTTACAAACATAAATGAATATAACAATAAAAAGTTGTCTAAAAGAATCATGAAGAAGAAAGTTTACAGATAAGTCATATGATAGTTCACTCTATGCCAAAATCAAGAAACTTATATAATTAGAATTCTCAAAGTAGAAAAGGGTAGGCAATAGAAATTTAAAGATTCAAAATTCCTGAATTTAGTTAAAATTATAATACCACATTTCCAAGAAAAATGAACCTTTTGCACAAGAAATATGAATTAAATCATACCAAGATA
>NW_004524701.1:8894153-8909355 GCF_000260255.1 Octodon degus | reverse complement strand
TTAAGTTAAACATTTCAAAATAATATTCCAAAGTTAAAATTAAATTGTGAGTCCAAATAAGAGTCCAGAATGTAGTGTATCGTATATATGAATCTGTGATCAATTCAGAGTACTCATATAGTATTTGATTAGGTTAATATATACAAAAATATCAACTAAGAAAGTTTTCATGATAGTAAGGAATTACTAAGAATAAAACATAACAAAAATACTGGAGTGACAAGTATATGTCAGCACTTCTAACACTTTGGGGATAGGGTATCGTACAAAGTTCTAGGATGTGGTGGACATGGACAGTGTCGATGATGCTACTGGTGGCCAGGTGTCACTTGTGGGACTAAGCTACTGCTTTTTCCTTGATATCCACCCTATAGACCCAGACAGAATCATGACACATAGAGGGCAAGAGAAGTCCATTTGTAGAGTATTTTGATGGAAATATTTTGCTGCTGTATAAAATATAATTGAAAGATTGCTGTTGTATACTTCTTCTTCTCCTGTGTTTAATTGTTTGTCCTATTTGTTGGATTCTTTCCCTTCTCATTCATGGGGTTGTGGTCATTTTGATCCTTCTCTAGAATATGTTTTAGTAGTCTGTGTAGTGTTGGCTTTGTTGTTATGAAATTCTTTAGGTGTTCTTTGTCATGGAAGTATTTCCTTCTATATTAAACTAGAAAGAGTCTTGCGGGGTATATCAGTGTGGGTTGGAATTTGTTTTCTTGGAGGACTTGAAGTACTTTGCTTCATGCTCTTCTTAACTTGATAGTTTGTGAAGAGAAATCTGCTGTTATTCTGGTGGGTTTTCCTTTAAATGTGATCTGTTCTTTTTGTCTAGCAGCTTTTAAAAGTATACTGTTTCTATGCTAAATTTCTGCAATCTTGATTATTATATGTCTGGGTGTGTTTTTAATTGGGTTGATGTTACTTGAAGTTCTATGTGCTTTGGTTACCTGATTGCCAGATTGTTTCCCCATATTTGGGAAGTTTTCTGCTATTACTTCCATCCATCTTCCTTTTATTGTAGATCTTTGCTGTAGTTATAACCTTCGCACGTACTGAAGTTCAGGTGCAGCTCTACAAAGTTTGGACTTATCCAGCTGTGTCTGGCTTGGGTCTGGCTGCTGTGCTCAGCTCCTTCCTACTGCTGCCCTTGAGGGTGAACCTGTTGTGTCCCTGTGGCAAGATGTTCTGCTCCTGGACTAGCTGGGTGGATCTATCCTCTACACTCTCTGCAGGGATTGCAGCTGCAGGGTTACACCCCAGGCGTGTATGCCAGGCCTAAGCTGTGCCTGGAGGGGCAAGATGAAGTAGGGGGATGAGGAAGCTCTCCCACACACTCACCAGACCTGGGCTAGGACTGGGCGTGGGGGTTCCTGCCGTGGCAGAAATTCCTACTTAGCGGGCGGGGTGGGGGAGGTGCTGCTGAGCGGTGGGGGGTGGCCCAAGGGGGTGAGAGGGTCTGGCCAACGCTGTGCCTGGGCTGGGACTGGTCCCACTGGCGCAGGGTAGCAGGAAGCTTTCCCACACACTCACTGGACCTGGGCTAGGACTGGGTCTGGGGGTTCTCGGAACGCGGCAGAAATTCCTACTCCCATATTCCTTTTATATAATTTGTATTGACTCCTTTCTCATTGATGCCTATTAGTCTCACATTGTTCATCTTTGCATTATCTTGCAGGTGATGAATTATTTTTTCCTGCATCCTAGTTGTTTTTAAGTGATCCTTTCTTGCCTTTTCACTAGCTGTAATCATGTCTTCAAGGTCTGAAAGTCTATTTTCACTTTCATTCAAATGGTTTTGCCAGCTTGTGATTGAGATTTTAATTTCCTGTATATTACTTTGAATCTGCTTCTTGCATTCTATTTCTTTCTTATATTGCTCATTCGAGGATTCCATCATTTTTCTGTTCTCCTCTATCTTTTTATCAGGGTCTTCTTTAGAAGCAGTTAGTACTTCTTTCATTATAGTTATATCATTTCTTTTCTTACTTCAGAAATTATTTCTGATCTGATTTCCTCTATACCTTTCTGCAATTGTTTCTTTATTTCCAATGCTATTATTTCAGAGATTTCAGGTTTGTGATTTCCAATTTTTTCTATGCGGGTGTCTCCTGCATTTGTTCTGGGTGGGCTTGGAGTCTGACAATGCATTTTGCTCCTTCTCTTTGTCATTTTGTATATCACTGTCTCCTGGCCTTTGGTGTAGAGCTTTGGTAGAATTATTACCTTAGCACCAGGTCCAGATCTACCAAGTTCTAACTCATCTAGGTGTGTGTGGCTTAGGTCTGGCTGCTGTGCTCCATTTCTTCCTGTTGCATCTCTTGGATGTGAACCTGCTCTGCCACTCTGGAAAGATGTTCTCTCCTGAATCAGCTGAGTGGGTCTTGCCTCTAACCTCTCTGCAGGGAGTTCTGCTGCAGGTTTCCACACTGGGCCTTTCTGATGGAAGAGTTCCACTCACATGCTAGGCCTGAGTGCTGGCTGGAGTGAGGGTCCGGTGGTCCCGGGCAACCCCACTCACCCTCTGGGCTTTCCTGCTGACTGGAGTCTCTTGCTATGTTTAAGACATCTTTCTTTTCGTGGTTCTAGCTACAGTCCAGTCTTCTAGATATGATCTTCTACCCTCACTGCATTCAGTCTATGTGCACACTTGCACTGGAGTCTTAATCTCTTAGATTTCTGTTTGGATCTGTTTCACGAGCTCCATTTCCTTTCTATGTTGAGCATTAATGTTTTCCATCATTTTCTTGAGCTCCTCTATTTTTTAAAATCTGTGTCTGTATTAATGGCTTTTAATCATCATTTCTTTTCACACCTTAAAGATTATATTTTTTGGTAGCCTCTTTCATTTGTATTTTTACTTCTGTTGCTATCATTTCAGAAAATTCCAATGATTGGCTTCCAATTTCCTCTGTTTCACTGTGTTCTGGACTTGCCCTGGCTGGGCTAGGGGATCTAAGATTGTACTTAGCTTCTGCAACTTGTCATTTTCTATTTTCTTTTTATTTTACTTTATTTTATTTTCTGTGTTGATGCTTGTACATTTCTTATGGTAAATAGGTTTAGCCCTGGTATCAAGGCTTCCCTAAGAAATGTCCATTCCTTAACTTCTAGATGTAGATGGTTCTTGGTCTTAGTGTCTATGACAGTAATCTACCTTTCTGATGTATTGAGGGTGAGAAGCTACTATTTGGCTCAGCACCTAGTTCTTTGGTTCTGGATATGGTGATGGTTAATGACCTCCTACAATCATAGTGTCTTCATACAATGCAGAAAAACGTACAACAGGTGTGACACCCTGGTTAAATTAGTATGGTTAGTAATAACAATAATCTCAAGCACATCTTATGACAATTTTATCCAACTATTAATCTGATACCTTTAAACTATTTTTACTATTATTTTAATAACTTTAATTTGCACTTTTAACAGGAGCAAATTCTACAGTTATATAACAACATCTAGCATATGACAAGAATTTGTATCCAATAATTTTCCCCTTAGTGTACTGATTTTACTCTGCTGTAAGAGTGGGAGGGTTAGAGGGATAAGATAAGATAGAGAGATGAATGAAGCCAAATATAGTAGGAGCAAGGCTGGAGGGCAAAGAATGATCACTAAAGTTTTGGGAGACTGGAGGACACAGATGGGAAGAACATAAGAGAGAGCAAAAGAGTATTGAAGTGAACCTGAAAGAGAAAGACAATTTTTATTCACATGAAAGTATGATAAAATTAAATTGATAGTTGAGGGAAGAGAGGAAGAAAATGAGTAGAAGAAACAAAAGGTAAGAAACCTGAGTCATGAAAGAGAAAAGAGATGCAAAAAGTAACCACAATAAAGCAAAATAAAATTTAAAAAACACACTGGACAGAAAAAAGAAACCAATCAAATAAACAGAGAAAGACAATAATTAACAGAGAAAAATAAACAGAGAAAAATAAAAGCAGAAGTCTCCTGCTGTATATAATTCTTTGGTAGGTGCAAGTTGGATGCCAAAAATGTGTTGTGTATTGTAGCCAAGTTTGGAATCTGTGCTGGTGCATGGGGCTGATATTGGCCTCTAGACGTGTGGTTGGGACTGGGTATAGCTTGTTGGAGTTCTCCTTGAGCCCTTTGATTAAAAAAAAAATGATGTCCCCACCTGTCCACTTGTGTTCCTTTTGTCAGTGTGCTAAACACAATGCTGGTCACTTAACTTACTTACTGCTGGCTCATATTTTCATTGTTGCTTCCGACTTTTCCTCTGAGCTGCTCCCACCTGTCATGAGCACTTGTACAAGGGCCTTGCTGGATCTCTGATTCCACCTGGGCTGGGTGTGTGCGCCTCTTTTTATTTCCAAATATACACTAAATTTAGAAGTTCTTGAATTGCCCATCTAATTATTTGATCAGGACAAAAGCCTGGAACAACTGGGCACTCTAGTGTCTAATAACTGTTTGGTGTAATATGCTTTCCAAATTTATTTTCATGTTTCATTAACTTTTTAATGTATTTACTTACTAATTTTTCCCAATACTGTATTTGCTCACATGTTTTTATTTTGACTTTTATGTCTTTTCCTGAAAACATTTCATTACTGTTTCTCATTTTATTTTAAGTGTGATATTTTTATTATAAAGACATAATAAGTTAATACATAGGGGAATATGGTTTTTTGTTGTTGTTGTTGTATCATTTCTCCTTTTGATCAAGACTGTATAAAAAAAGACTATATCAAGAGGTACGTAAGCCTAGATATCTCCAAGTCTTCTCTTAATTAGATTATATGATTCGTCCTTACTGTCAAGCTGTGGGTAATTTTCTTATTTAGTTATTAATCCATTGACTTTGTAGGAATGATGTGATAAAATTTAAATTTAATAGTTCTCATTAATTTTCAACATTTACTTCAATTATACTGTTATTTACTCTTTTAACTGATGTCATTGGGAGTAACTAAAAATGAAACGTATCTTAATAATTGAAAATATAGTAAAATTTAACAGAAAGGGAGGGAGAGAGGGAGGAAGGAAAAGAGATAGGAAGTGAGGGAAGAAGGAGAGAGAGAGAGAAGTACTATTATCACTATTCAGTATGAACGATTTATCTAAAAATGTACCCTTTGGGAGGCTGTAAACAGCTGGATCACTATGAGTCTGATCTAGTAGTGAGGCCCTGAACACCCTGTAGACCCTTCCCTAAAATACAAAAATAAATAAATAAATAAATAAATAAAGTGTAACTTGACTTAGTATAATTGTCTTATGTATCCTATATATTTTTTGGTCTATTAGTCTGGCTTTCAATCTGTATACATGATAATAAACTTTATAACGTCTTATATGATAAATGAATATAAAGCTGGAGAAATAAAAGTGATGGAACAAAGGAGTAAAATAATTAAAATGTGTTACGTATGTGTATCAATTCCCTATAGTGAATTCAGTCATTATGTACTGCAAACACATACTAATAAAATTTTTTTAAAAAGTAGAGTGCTTCTCAAGTCTGTGAATTTTAGACTATACCATTTTCCCTCTTGCAATTTAACTTACTATTTAATTTTACATACTAAGAAACCAATTCTAAATTTTTCCCTAAGATAACAAAACCAAACATTGTTTTACAAAGCATAGATTGTCTTTAACCAAACAACTGATTTTAATACTGGAGTACTATCTAATTAGTTGTTAAATTATTAACATTTGTTTTCATGTTAATTTGCTGTCTTTTTTTCAATAAGCCAACTGAAGTCACGTGATTTGTGAATTTGCCTAGACACAGGTGGTCTTAGAACATTCTTTTTGGTGGAAGAATGATATATTTTCTTTATGTCAGAATTTGATAAGAAAAGATCTCATCCACTTCATAAATATGAAATGTTTCTACTATTCTATTCCTAATTCAGTTCAGGAAACATTTTATGCAAAGAAGGAGTAATAGTTTGCTTAGTGTTTGCAAATGGCCCTCCAACATCACTATTAATATTTTAGTATTAATATTATTAGTGTCACATATTTATGAGAGTAAAATAGGCTGAATATTTGAGCAGATCTTCTTTACACATGTCAGATATAATTTTTTCTGCTTGGTCTCCCTTGTAACATTTAGTAAACTCCAAATAAAGAGATAAAGGAACACAAGCATGGAATACATACTTCATAAAGGTCACCTACAAATCAAAGTCCACAAAAAGCAAAGTACAACTTAATGGCAAGATGGGGTAGGACTCACCACATTTCCCATTAGCCCCTCTACCCTCTACACTATTAGGACCACTGCCTATTTCACATTAGGCAGTCCATTATTTATTCTAAGCTTGAAACTCCATGAGAAAGCACTCATTGTCATGATCCTTATACGCCATTATTGCTCATTTCTAGAGTTCACATAAGCCCCTTACCCATTAATTCCTAAGAAAGCACCACAAGAGAAAGATAATTTGCAAAAAAATCCACATGATTTATTTTTGCCCACTGAATTTGAATGTGAAAAGGAAAAACCCGAAAGAAGCTGACACTTATAGTGTTTACAATTATTGCTCACATCATGAACATTTTATACTCAAAATGATGACCGAATTCCTGGATAAGAATGTGTCCTAAGAACCCTCTTCTTAAGGTACACCAGTCTCAGAGACTTGTGAGAAAATAAAAATGAAATCTATCGAAGGAAATTCTGTAAGCATCCATGGAAGGGCCTAGAAACAGGGAAAGATGACATAAATGACGTGAAATAAGACAGGAAGCTACTGAGAGTAGAAGACACAGGTTTCCATGCCACAGTCTATGACCTACTAAAGGTGGAGACAGCTCTTTTTTCTCTATCTGCCCTTGGTAATGTCACCCTGTTCTCTACTTCTATTACAAGGACCAGTTGCACTGTGATAGCAGGGTGGACAGCAGGATGTCTCCAAGAGCTAGGATGACCAATAACCCATACTCTATAATCAGGAACCCCAAACAGAAGGCCTTGTTCATGACTCAATGGAAAAGTAACAGTCCCTTGTCCACCTGAGAAAAGTCAGGAAAACTAGTTACATATTTTGTTTATAATCTACCTTGATCATCAGAGCTGTAACTACTTTAGTTCCTCCAGAGAAAGCCCCTTTATTATTATCTCTTTTCAAGCATTTTTAATTTAAACCTTAATTTTTATTGGTGAATATTTGCAATACATAATGATTCCATTCCTTAGGGAAAGCCTGGAATTATAATACACCTGAATCTTAGCGCTGCCTAATAAATCTGCCTAAGCTTTTCACCAATGTATACTACAATCTTTTTTTCTCTATGGTGAAGAAAATGGGGTCTCAATTTTCTTTTGCAGGGAGGAACCTCCTTGGATCCCACCTTGTCATGTGCCAATTTTGTACTTTCCACCTGAATTGAGTAAAAGTGCCCTTGGCTGATTTGTAGCAAGTAGAGAAGCTTCAAGCATCTAGAGACCAGTTTCAGTATAGTTTATGCCAGAAATCTTAGTTTAAAACCACTTTATAAAGAGTCCTCAGCATTTATTTCCTTCATTTTATTAGTGATATGAAAGTGCTACAAAATAGATGATTCATAGCTTCATTGAACTATTGAACCCTGCAAAATGCTCAGGGTTAAGGGTGAAGTCACAGATGTCTTATGCTGGCAGCTTTGCTTGGTTATGGAATTGTGTTTTTGTTTTGTGAGTAAAACTTGCATCTTGCAAGCTTTTAATTCTTATAAATGGTGTAATTCCCATATTTTCTTTCAGAAACTGAAATAATTTTTATACTTATCCTCACATTCAAACAGCAGTTGGTAACATCTGAAAAATGCTTGGTGAATAATTCTGGATACTGTTTCATTCATAGTAATACTTTATCTTCATTGAAAATAAAGTTTGCTTTATTATCTTTTCCGTTTTTAGGAATGTTTCTGGTTTATGTCTTGTACTAGGTAACTAATTTGAAGATACACAGTGAAATAACTATTGTTATTCTCTTATTTGTTTATAAATTTTTGGGGTTTTTAATATATAAAAAAATTAAAATTCAAGGACATAGTCCTGAGTTCAATCTCTGGTACCACCAAACAAAAGGAAGAAGCTATACAGCTAAATTATGACCATTTTTGTCAAAGTTTTATTAGAGAAAAAATTCAAGGAGAAACTCAGTGCTTTGTTTCTTTAACAGTTACACCTTAGCCTCTCAGAAGTCTAATAAATTTACTTTTTTAAATTTAGAATATCCTTTCCCAGGAACATTGCCCAGAATAAGCAATTCTTTTTTGGTTCTTAGTTCCATTATAGTGTTCTAGCTTTAGCACTAATCTCTCCTTGTAACCCAACTTCATATTCCTTCAAGTAGTTAAACAAGATACAATGCAAGCACATTTTCCATACTTAAAAAAAGAATCTTGTTTTGCTTTGGTTAACTGATTGTGTATGAAAATTTCTTCATATTCCCCTGTTTTCACTAGGCTTCTAGGTTATTGTCCAGCCCCCACATGTAGGTAGAAAAAAACTATACTGCCAGTTGCAATAAGAATCTTTTCTATACTCCTGTTCATGGATCATTGCATCTTGGTCTCAAATTCATCTTCAAATAACCACTTTATATCTTCTTCATTGATTTCCCTCTTTGTGACAATTTTATGCCAACTTCACTGGACCATGGGGTGTCTTGATCACTAATTAAACATTATTTCTGTGTGTGTGTGTGTGTGTGTGTGTGTGTGTGTGTTTGTGGCAGAGCCTAGCATCTGAGTTGGTGGATTGAGCAAATGTAATTGTCCAGTGAGTGGTGGACTTCATTCAGTCTACATAAAGCCTGAATAGAACAGAAAGGTGAAGGAAGGGTGAATTAATTCTCCACCTGGGCTGCTTAAAATGGAATAGACCTACTACTCCCAGAACTGCACTGGCCCTCTGTTTCTCAGGTTCTCCTTGAAACACCACTGATAGCTTCTCCTGGGACTCTAGATTATGGGATGTTTCAGCCTCCATGACTGTGCATATATTTTCATACACAGATATATTTTTATATCATGAATTTGTGTTCTATCTCTCTAGAGGACCTGATTAATATATTTAATCCTGGTCATAGGATAACAGTTTGTCTACCACGGGACCAATTTCTGTTGATTCTGAAATGCCCAATTTCCTTACATGTGTTATTGACCAACCTTCAACCATCCCACTTTGAATGACTGAATTCTTTTCAGCATTTTGAGCCCCATTTTGAGAGTGTACTCTCAATATTTTGAGCATATACTGTGTATGAAAAATTAGACTACGTTCACTCAGACAAAATATTGTACGGAGATGTCATGTATACTGAGCCTTTAAAATGAATAGAATTCGAAGATTTGAAGAAAAAAATTCCTTGGGTGAATGAAGCAAGAAGATAAAGTAATGCCACTGTGAAGGGCTGCAGGCTGGTATGTTAGAGGAACAGCTCATGAACTAGACAAACTGAAACACACGATTTGGGAAGGAAAATAATGAGTAAAATACTGAATGTTAGTTTAGGGCAGGTTGAGGTATGTGTGCATGTAGGTGTGATTGTTAAAGAAATCTCAAACATACAAACTTAAAACTTTGCAGGTTTAATACAAAGATCTTATGTTTTCTTTAATTATTTGAGAGTAACTTACTGGCTTCATATTGCTCTACTCCAAGTGCTTTAGCATATGTTTCTCTTAAACAGGGAGCTCTCCCATGCAGCCATTCAACTGCCCAGATGTGAAGCAACTACCCCAATATGAAAATGAAGGCTACTAACTAACCCTTGCACCTCATCCAACTTTTGCCAGTTATTGCAATATTGTGCTATGTAGTGAAAGAATGCTGATTTGCTTTGGAGTACTTCTAGATATATCAGACACATGTTCTAGATCCTTCAAACTACCAAGAAGTGTTGTCTCTTTCATCTGTGATAAGTGGTGCTCAGATCAGTGTGGACAAGAGTTTTGATAATGCATTGTGTGAGTGCCCTAGGAAGAAGGGATTAGGCTCTGGCCTGAAAGGCTTACTTTGGTCCCAAGTCATTTTAACATTGTGTTTCTAGTATATTGCAAAGCTTCTCTGCAAAATCAGTTTCTTTTTTTATATAAGAATTTTCTATCGATGACTTTTATAGGAAACCACAAGATCCTGTCTAGATATCAAGGTGAGGACAAATATATCAGCCTCTCTCCTCCAAAGACAAGCAACAAAATTTCTCTCAGAAGGCTGGGAAGGTGAACTCTTGGAGATGTATCCAGATGAATGAATATGTCTGAAGTTGCATAGTGACAAAGCAGACGTCTTTCTCCAGCCTGTTTGATTTATCTGGGCCAAAGGTGTGAAATTTTGAGCCACCTGGGTTGTAACTTCTATTTAAACAAATGCATGCAATGGAAATATAATGATGGAATTATTCTGGAGAAAAGAATGGAATGCCCTTTGCTACCTTCACTCTCCCTGGTCCATGGTCACCAAAGGTGAACACATGACTCAGAGTTAGCTTCGATCGTGACAGATCTATGTTTCACCCCCAGATAGGTGCTCACCAGGCAGCGCAAAACAATGGTGACTCCCCCTCCCTTCAGAACAACCCTATTCACAATGTGGTCTCCCAGTGGGTTTTGTCAGGACCAGAGTCATTCTGTGAAGTGTGGTGGGACTTCAGATCATTCCAAGCTTTTGTTTCAATTTGGGAAATGTTTCCATTTACAAGATGAAAAATGATGAATCCTTAGGACAGAAATAGATTGTCCAACTAGCATGTTTGAAAATTAAAATAATTCGCAGCATAACTAAAAATTGTAACTCTCTTAAAACATTTGAATTTTGATTGTATGGAGTTAAATAAATTTTAAACTCATGTGTGTCTCCATGTGTGGTTATGGTAGTTACGTTACTATTACAGAATTTTTCATGGCCTTATGCATTTCCTCACTTTCATCTGATTCTGCTGGAAAAGGTACCCAGAAGCATCAAAAGTTTCATATCATAGTGTACTTTTATCAGATTGTGTGACTGCCTCCTTCTCTCTAACTCATTAGTAAGAAAGTGGCTGTTTTGAAGTTGACTACAAAACATCCTGCTGATTCCGTTCCCTGCTGGTGCAGTTGTATCTTAATAAGGACAAGAGGGAAAACAACAGAAAATTATCCATGACCCAAATCCCTGTAACAATAGGGGAAAAATGTTACCAATGGAACTTTCATGATTGATTGCCAAGGTACACACATACTTGCTTAAATAACATTGTATTTACTGTTTAAAGTACTGCTACTTTTGAAATACAAATATATGTGAAACATCACCTTCTGCAGATGTTTATGAAACATATGAAGATGAACACAGGAGGGGGTAATGAGAATATTCCAATTTTCTCCAAGTTATAAGTGTAATTCTCAATGGCCTAAGTGTTTGCTTGGCAAGTGCAAAGTCCTGAGTTCAATCCCTGGTACCACAAAAACAAAACAAAACAAAACAAAAAAAGGTACTGTTGGTAATAGGGATCTGCAATGGGAAGATCAAGGAGCAGGATTTCCTGTGTGGTTTGCAGGGCTGTTCCATAAGGACAATGTCATTCCATTATGTTAAACAAGTCTACACTGTTCCCAACTTTTGACACATACTAGTAGAATACTGGGTCATAACATAGCAATGGAACACAATGCTTGTTGTTTTATTTGACTGAATGGAAATTTGTCACTCATTGTGTTTGTTTTGGATGAAATTTACAGTATAATGTGCAACTTCTGGTAACAGGGCTAGCAAGGTATTTTTCTGACATTTAACAACAATTTGATCTTAATGTGCATACAACATTTTAGTACTATTTTTTTACTTCATTTTTCAGTTTGTCTTCCTTACTTTTCTCTCATTGCTGAAACAAAATCCCAGACACCCAAAGTTGAGGGAGGAGAGCTTTATGCAGTTCAGTTTGTAGAGGTTTTAGTCTATAGTTGGCTGGCTCCAAGGCAGGATGGTGTGGCAGTCAGGCATCACAGAGGAAAAATGGTTCATGGCAGGCAGAAGGTAGGAAGATAAGCAAGGAAAAACTCCAGCTCTTTCTTTCCCTTCTGTCTTACCCAAGCTACTTAGGGCAGGTAGTGCACACACTCTTAATCCTAATGCCCTTCATACTAGCATTGCCCAAAGAATTAATTCTAGTTTCACGAACTGTAGACCCATCCTCCTCTAAAAAAGTAGACTGTATGAGGCATTAAGGAGGGCATCTAGACACAAGTCAGAATTTAGTTACATCAAAAAGATAAATTGCACCTCAATTATAGTAAAACCTATTGTGAAAGATATTGTTCTTGAATTTCATTTAAGCCACTGAATTCTTTTCCCCAAATTATGAAATACAGCAAAGGAAACAATTGTCTTAAATCTCATCTTATACAGCTTATATCATACATTTTGTGTAAATTCTGCTCCAGCAAAAGAACACGATGTGGTTTACAAAAGCTATTTCTAACAGATGAAGGCAAATTTCCTTCATATGTTATTGAATGCTCTCAGCATAATATTTAGGCAGAACAAATGAAATCTTCTCTGCATCAGATTTACATTTCCTGGGAAGTGAAGATAACGGCTGTTGTATCTGCTTCAGAGATTCACATTGTCGTTCATATAAGAAAATGTTACCTGAACAAAATTAAATTTTTAATGGTGAAGCAATATATAAATTGTGATCTTTATTATTACTACTGTTCATATTTATGATTACTTAAAATCCTTTTTATAAAAAATTGGAATCTATTAAAAAAGATTTAGTGTTTGTTCATTGTATTGTCACAAATTCAGAATGAGATGTAGTAAGTGTTAAAATAGAGGCCTCAGAGGCCTCTAAAAGGCAGCTTAGAAGGACCTAGTTCTTCAGGTAACATTCCTTGGTCAACAGGTAGTAGCACTGGGTGCATCTTTCACATAAAATTTCAAACTGGGTCTTATGAAAATATTGGACCTGAAATTTCATTTTGGAAGAGCTATTATTATTCCAAAGAAAGCCTATGTACCTTATGCTGTTCTATTTACCTTTACTTTCTCCATTTCAGAGAAAACCTTGTTAAATGAATTCTAAGCAAGCTACTTAAACCAGACCTATCAAATTTGAAATTTTTGAGACTTTTCAAATTTTAGAGCTATTTAATGAGAACAAAAACTGACTTTGCAACATTTGAACATACATTTACACTGGAAGAAGCAGATGATTCAGAATTGTAAAGGTACCTACTTATTCATTTTTAAGAAATTCAATCCTCTCATATCTTCTTTGCTTATAATTTTAGAGCAATCATTATTCTCCCCTGCATATGTAAGGAAGAAAAGACAGGAAAGTATAAGATAAATACATATTTTGCTCTAGGGCTTGAGGGAATTAGATTTAATTTTAGTATTTTTTAGAGTTTATAATTGGCAGTGGTACACAGAGAGAGGATAATGTGAAGTGATCTGTCACAAAATATTTAATTATCGTTAAAGAGAACAAGAGCTAAATAGTAATTAAAATAATAAAAAATGTGTTTTATTTAGGAATTGTTGCAATATGGAAATACAGGCCTCAAGATAGAACAGGGGTAATTCTGCATTCAACATGAACAAGTGGAATTTATAGTGAAGAGCTGAGTGAGGATCAGTGGATAGAAAATTACTAAGAACAATATGAAGGACAAAGGAAGACTCTGGTTAAACTGACTTAAAGGGATCAGACACAGTCAGGGAGTAAAGAATTGCATTAACTGTTGAGTGGGAACACGTATTAGGGATGGGAGTGTTCTTGAGAAACTGATTTGGCAGGATTTTTGCTGAAATTGATCCATGAGAAAAGAACAGACATGAAAATCTACAAGGCAAGGCATCAGTTGAATAGAGGGTTCAGAGTACATGATGAAAGTTGGCCAGGAAGAGTACCTTGATTTATATTTTATATGCAATTAGTGGTAGAATAGCTACCTATGCAGGGTCTATTTTGATCAAGTGGAAAATAGTCGAAATCTGTAAGAAGTTCTCCTTGTTACCAGTAATATGCATGCGTACTTTTTGCTGTTCTTCCCTGCTCCTGACTTTTTAGAGTCTTTAAATGACCAGGATGAATTGCAATAAAATACCTAACCAATAGAATTAGTAATACTTCATTCTCCTTTCTTTTTTGTTTTCCTGTTTCTTCTTTTGTCATAGATTTTCATAATTGTTATGCCCTCAAATTGGAGAGTGGGAAATTGAAATTTTTCATAAACTGAAAGAAATCCATAGAATTTTAATAAAATGA
The DNA here is from genome assembly GCF_000260255.1 of Octodon degus. NCBI lineage: Eukaryota > Metazoa > Chordata > Mammalia > Rodentia > Octodontidae > Octodon > Octodon degus. The sequence continues at coordinate 8,895,130 of NW_004524701.1, read as the reverse complement.
TAGTTCCGGCCATTTCAGAATCATTCAGGAAAGTACAAAATGCTATGCTGAGATTTTGTTTTCTTTAAACCTTCCTGAAAATTGCTTATGTTATGCTACCAAATAAAAATTGTGCCACTATAATAAATACAGAGTAATATTGGCACAATTGTAGACTCATGTTTCCAATTTCTAAATTAAACAAGGAAAAAATGACAGGGCTTTGCAGTGAATATGTGCCATCATACTTCAGATTTCATTTATTTTCTCATTTATCCCAGCACCTCTTGAGATTCCTTCAGAATCTTACTTTCATTTTTTCCTACTATAAAAAAGCCTTATACTTGAAGAGCCTTTTGGTAGGCTAATTTAGAAGCTATTCTCTCCAATGGGACAGTGAATGTATTTGTGCTTTCAATTCTCATTTACAGGTTTATGGGAAATGAGATTGTCACCATTTTCAATCCCCTTTATATTATAGTTCCCTTGGCAACCAGAAAAGATTTTTCTGACTTAGTAATAATGAACAGTAGGATGGAGTTGAAGTAAAAGTTGAAAGAAATCAGTTCTTAAGACATTCATGAATTTATTGGCTAGGGAGCAAAATGGCTAAGTTTTGTATTTCCTATGCATGTATATATGTACACTATTAATCTGACAATGAAAAATATTTGTCTGGGATTTTCATTAGCTATTCAAAATTAATTTTAATTTATACAATACAAATTTCTAAATAAGAACAAGGGACATTAAGATATATACATATATATCATATATATATCACATATATATATACATATCATTTAGAAAAGCAGAATCTTTAACACTTTATGTTCAGGGAATCTGTTCTGATATACTTTAAAAAGTATATATCTCCTAAAAAAGATGTCACAAGCTTTATTGAAATTGTTACTTCAGAACTGAAAATGCATGTCAGAGAAATAAATCATTTACTTTAAAAATGAAGTGTCCCTGAAGCCCCTATGGACACACCCAAC
>NW_004524701.1:8885525-8889847 GCF_000260255.1 Octodon degus | reverse complement strand
GGAGACAACACCTCAATATGAAAAATAAAGAGCGTTGGTGGTGTAGCTCAGTGGCAGTGCATGTGCCTAATGCACACAAGGCCTGGATTTTGATCTCTAGCACTTCAGAACAAAGGGACAGAAAGGAAAGGGCTGAAAAATTGTTGCTGGACAAATCAATTATTATTTAATAAATATGTAATTAGACTTCTATTTGTTCTAAAACTGCAAGGCTTCCCCTCTTAATGTCATGAATACACATATAACCCAAGCATGCAGCAAAAAAGCATAACAGAAAGAAAGCTAGAAAGGATTTTAGACCATAGTCTTCATGCCTAATGGCTTTATGAGTCATTCTGAACTGGCTGAAATTGTTCCTTCATAACTGAAAACACAAGTAAATAAATCATTTACTTTTAGGATCATTGGTGTGTATCAAATAATTAAATTCATATTTTAGTGGCCATAAAAAGCTTTTTGGATGTTTTATGAACAAAACCATATGTTAGATTCCAGCCGTATTTGGTAGAATCACTAACAAGGTTGTTGTTTACTTTTGTCCAAAGTTCCAATCAGTGTTTCTCTCTCTCTCTCTCTCTCTCTCTCTCTCTCTCTCTCTCTCTCTCCCTCACAGTATAAAACTCAGCATCTGAAGCTTCCGAAGCATGCACTTATGCCACTGAGCTATCTCCCTGGCCCAGCCTTTTCTTTTTAATAATAATAATTTTGAGGGCTGGTCAAATAGCTCAGTGGATTAAAGCACAGGGCCAGGGGTTTGATCCCTGAGCCTGCTGTGCCAGCCTTGCCCTCTGGGGGCACACTGAGATGACAACTGAGACTGGGCATGGTGGCACACACCTGTAATCCCAGCTCTTGGGAAGTTATAAACAGGCGGATCACTATGAATCTGATCTAGTAGTGAGACCTTGAACATCCTATAGACCCTTCCCTAAAATACAAAAAAAAGAAAAAGAATAATAATTTTGAGTAAATTATTTAGAAAATAATTAAAATAGGTATGTGTTTGAGATATTAGAAATATATTAATATTTTATGGGGAAAATACCACTAAATTAAACCAAGGGAACATGCTTTTCATGACACTTCACATTGCCTTTTAATGAACAATCCATTTAGTTTTGATTTATATCAGTGGCGCTATGCTGTAGTAAGTAGTCATTAGGTCTCCAAAGTGCGAAGCTAATAAGACCCATTTGGAGTCAGTTATTATGTGTACTGAGATATTTTTTCCAGTTTAAAGTAATTAACATGAAAAACAATTTGGCCATTTAAAATGAAATGAGAAGTAAATGGAAATGGTGTTTTCTCAGTAAGGCAAGCATTATAAATTTTGGATATCAAAAGAAAACAGAATAAGTCTAAGATACATAAACTCCTCAAATTATTCTAGTTTTGAGAAGAGGAGCATATTTTCAGGAAAAATAGAAACCAAATGATGTTACCTAAAATGTTCTAGCCCTCATGAAAGTTCTGCCTAATTCTCTGGTTCATCACTTTGTGACACTGATTTCGTTATTTTCCTAGCAAGTTTGGTGAAAATTGCATTGAAAAAGTGAAACAAGTAATAAAAATAACTTTAAAAAATGTATTTGGTACAGGGTCTCACTATACAGCTCAGACTAGCAGTGACTTCCTGTCTCAGCCTCCCCAGGGCTGGGATTACTAGCATGCACATCACGCCCAGTATGTGCAGCTGGCTCAGTGCACCCAGGGGCAGGGCCAGTATGGCATGTGGCACTGGGGATCAAATCCATGTCCCTGTGCTTGCCTAAGCAGGCACTTAGTCCACTAAGCTATCTCACCGGCCTCCTAGAAATAACATTAAATGGGTAAGAACACATTTGATGAAAACTTCCACAGGTAGGTCTTGGTAGGGACCTTAGTTGAGTCACTTCCTTGGAAATGCTGGCACTGACACATTTCTGGAAGTTTTTATTTGCATAAATTCTCCATTTTGAGACTTACAGATTCTTCTTAATATAGTCGAGACATAGTTTCTCAGCCTCTAAGCTTTGAAGCAACTTCACCTTCACCAGGAGTAAGATCGCTGCTCCAAAAATTTTCACCTTTTGCCACAGAAAAACAATTAAAACCCTTTGGAAAGATCAGAGTGCTGTACTGATAAACACAAACATTGGTAGGACTCAGTGTTCACGTCAGATTTTGTGGACCTATCCCAGATGTTTTAAGTCAGCAGGTCTAGGCCAAGAATCTGTGCCCCAGGTGAGCCTGGGGCTGGGTAGCCTTGTTCTACTCTTGAGAAATTCTGACATGGAAACAAGGCTAAGATTATCAAATTAAACTTGAACAATGTCCAATCTTGATACAATTTTTGTAGTTTAAATGCTATTTATTTATTTATCAGATGTAGTGTCTCACTATGCATTTCAGCCTCATGGTGATCCCCCTGTCTCAGCCTCCCCAGTGCTGGAATTATAGGCAGACGCCACCACTGGGGGTTCCACACCTGCCCAGCATGCAGTACCAGGGATGGAACTTGGGTCTTTGTGCTTCCCAGGCAGGCACTTAGACCACTGAGATGCCTCCCCAGCCTTGATACAAATTTATAAGCTTCAGCTTAGTTAGCTTTCCACTACTATGAGCAAATATTTGTGATAAACAACTGATGAAGAGAAGAAGTCTGTTTTGAATCTTAGTTTTAAAGGTGTCAGCCCATGATCAATGGGCCCTATTGCTTTGGTGTTTGTGGAACATATAATACTGGCAGGAAAAGGCAAACAAAAGCCTGTTTCTTAATGATTGGAACAAAAAGAAGCAAAAGGAGAGTGGCCAGGGTATTGCAAGGACCTTTGAGGTCACATGACCCTCTGATGCAAGACTTCCTGTTATGCATCAGTTCTTTTTTTTTTTTTTTTGGCTGGCTCAGGTTGCCTTAAGGGTGGGTCTGCTAAGGTAGGTGAAGGTGGGAATCAAACCGCGGTATCCTGAGCCTGACTGCGTTTGCATGAACAGGTGCTTAAACAACTGAGCTAACCAGCAGACCCCCTATGCATCAGTTCTTAGGACTCTGCCACCTTTCCAAAGTACAAGAGCTGGGACCCAAACCTGGAACATGTGCACCTCTTGAGGAACATTCCAACTCTGAACTGTATTGCTTTATGATGGTGATGAAGCTATCCTCTGAACTCACTGGGTCTCTTCAAATAACAGCGTAATGACAAGGCAGTGGTCGCAGAGAAACCAAGGCTACAAGACCTTCTTTGGAGCCAATGCATGAGTCAAAGAGAAAGAATGGGAGCAGAAATATGAATTAAGAAGAAAAGTGGGAATACTTGGGATAGATTAGGGATCTAATGATGAATGTTATGTGTTCTTGGAGAAAATCTTTACCAAGTTTTTATCTCATTACCTGTTTGTCTCACAGTTGATATAGTCTGGAGAAAAATTACCCCATACAGCACTTAAGTGGTAATAATCTTTTATTTTAGAGGAGGTTTATTTATGTAGGAACATTTCCTCAATTGCCACAATGAAATGGAGCCATATTAAATTTTATACATTATATTTTTGTAGGCTACTCTTGGCTTCTCTTCAAAGTAAAGCTAATTCACACAATTTAAAAATCATCTGCATATCGTGTGTCAAATAACTTTTTACTTTGACAATATAACTTCCACATGCTTTAATAATACTGAGTTAACTTGTATTTTATTTTTCTTTCCAGTACACTTTTTAGGTTGGCATGGGCATATTTACAAAAAGGCTGCAGAGATAGTTGAAAAAGTTCCACATGCCTTTCATTCAGTTTCTCCATTTTTTTAAAAAAACATACTACTTGTCTCAAAACTAAGAAATCAATATTGATGCATGCTATTAACTTGAACCCCAACATTTCGTTACTTTTCCACTATTTTTTCTCCCAGTCTGGGAACCATCTAGGAATCCACATGGTATTTACCCACCATTCCTCTTTAATTTTCTTATGTGATAGTTTCTCGGTCTTTTCTTATTTTTCATGATTGCTATTAATTTAACTTAAAGTTATTCATGTTAGCCTTGATCATATGGTCAAGGTAGCACTTTCCAGATTTGTCTAACTTAAAGTTGTTGCTTTTCCCTTTTTTATTCTTCAAAACTCAAGTCACTAACTTCATTTTATATTAAAGGTATTGGAGATTAAGCTCTACCTTTTAGTAACTATTTTAATTTATGTAAGTACATAAATTACTTGGAATTCTTCTGTGAGATTTACCTAGTTCTCTTATTTGTTTATTTGGTCTCTTTTATCTGTAAGAATATGACCTCAAGGATATTTATTTATTTACATTTTGAGCTTCTGTTTTTCAAATGCTTCCAGCTTT
>NW_004524701.1:8870406-8885007 GCF_000260255.1 Octodon degus | reverse complement strand
TCATTATAATTAATTGAGACTAAGGGTTTCACTGAGTTCCGCAGGCTGGGCTTAAACTTATGATCTTCCTGTCTCCCTCCTAGACTGCTGGGGTTTACAGGCATGCACCATCATACCTGGCTAAAGATGATATTTTAGAACTAGTTTTACCTTTTCCCAGTGACTTTTTATCAATATGTAGAAGCAGCCTAGCAACATTTGGCTATTTCATTAATTATCACCTATAAAATCAAGCATGTTCTTGTTCTTTTCTCTGTTCAGCAACTTTAATTTCCAGGGTAAATAACACAGGCATCAGATCCAAAATAGCTAAGAACCTTTTGCAGAATAAAGACAAAAAAGAATCATTTGCTGCTTTATACTTACTCTTCCTTCTTCTCTTACTATTGCCTGATTCACTTGCAAAATATTTTGGTGGTTCCATATTTTATCTAATAAAATTAATGTCACCATATTCTTAAGTGCATGCCTTTTATAATCCTTATTAGAGTTTGAATATTTTTGTATAGAGACCAAGGAGAGATTAGTCCAGAAAATCTTTCTTTTGGCACTGCTGGAAATTAAGTAACAGTCTGAGTTTTCTTCCTTTGTCCCTCCTTAACAAAGAGGGGAATGCTCTGAACAGGCAGGGACTGTATGCTATAGGTCTGCAGTTAACAGTCCCTTTCAAAGGTAGCTAGTGTTTTTACTGTAATTATAAGCAAGTCTTAGGAAAAGAGGCAAATGAAATAAGATATCTTAAATAATCTTATAACAAACACATGCTCATAAAGGAAAGAATTGATATCGAAAAGCTCATAATGATTAGTTATTTCTATGAGAGATTGATTATTTCCATGAGCAAATTACAGTACATTCCTGAAAGAAAGATTCCGCAGCCTCCTGCAATGCGGCTCCTAGAATATTTAGTGCCCACACATAACATGGACTTAAAGCTACCAAATGTTCTCTCTTTGAAGATGGCATGTTCTTTCACATTCTTTCAATTAACTAGATTATACTTCATGTTCTTGAATATTCTTTCAGTTAATCTAGATTATAATTATAACTATAATTTGGTGGTTACTCTAGACTGCAAGTTTTGTTTCAAATTGTTGGCGAAAACAGGCACAAAATACAGGTCACTGTTACTTTGATGTGAGTAATTTGAGTTTAATATTTAGTGACGTGACATGGACTAAACTGTAGTCTAAACTATCACTGGAGATCTGTGTAAATGAAGTGAAAAGAAAACCACTGAGAGTTTCCTTTGAGAAGTGTTTTTCAAACTAGCTGTGCACCAGAGTGACTTGGGAACTATAAAAAGTCCTGCTACTTGGGTTGATTGCAATGTTTGGTGTGGCACCCCAGCATTTTCACCCTCTCAGCCTTCATCAGTGATTAGAAGGTATAGTTGGTGATAGAACAATAATTTTCAAATTTTAGTAAGCTTTAAAATATTTGGATAATTGTTTAACAATTTAGTGTCAGGGCCAAATCCAGTGTTTGTATTTATCAGCCATTTGTGATCTCCAGATCCTTGTACTTTATTTTTTAAAATTTCTTAACTGCTTCAATTTTTTTGTGTGATCCTTTAATCCTAAGGACCGTAACTACTTGTGCTTCCAATAGGTACTGGGGCAGCAGTGAGGTCCAGATTCTACTTGGATTTGACCAAAGCTTCATGGAATACCTTGACTTCCTAGTCAAGCCTGGAGTCTCCTAGTTCCATTTATGCTGGTCACTTGTGTCCTCCTATTATTGGCCTAGATGCTTCATTTTCAAAAAATCTGCTCCTAGTTACCTACTCTCCAAGTGATTCATTTCTTCAGGCTCCTTCCCCTTCTGTTTCTGTAATAATTTCCATAGCAATTATCTCACTATTGTATAAGCCTTAGTATTCTTATCTATATGTTCTGCAAGATGCTAAATTCTTTAAAAGAACCAACTGTGACTTGATAGCTTTTATATTTTCATTCCTTTCTCAATTCCTTATAACTTTTAATCTTATCTCTAAGTCTAATTGACAAAACTTAAATACTTAAGTTATTGTGAAACATTCTATCTCAAGGGGAAATATAATATGCCATGGAATTACAGATATTATTTGTTCATCTCTAAATTTAATTTATTCATGACATTTCTTCCCTTTCCCTATAATTAGCATGAATAATTCAGAGGAGGCAATATCCTGTCTAGCTGTGAATATGAAGTTCGCATGCAGTTGACTCAATTTTCTAAGCTATTGGAGAGGAACAAAAACAGATAATCCAAAAATCACTTATATTTATGTTTAGAATACATTTTAGTGTCAGTGAATGCTCTAAGAACTCCCAATATTTCATACAAAAGATGGGAGACACATCTGTTTGACCTTACCCTTCAGAATACTAAAGCTGCTCTCCTGGTTAGCTTTTCCACACACTCCGCAGATGGCCTGCTTTTCCAAGGATTCCTCTGGGAACAAGAGGAAATTATTTATTGAAAAAAAATAAATAAAAAGCAAAATGAACATTTGTTGTGTGCTGTGTTTTATTCTAGAATACCTTCCCCTCAAATATAGTGTTATCTTATGCCTTCCTTGTGTAAAGTAATATTCTGATTGTGGTAATAAAAGAGATAAGCAAACAAAATAGGCTGTAGTATTCTTAGGATCTTGAATCACTATGAAGCTGGGGTGACTTCTAGGAATGACAGAGCAGATTTACATTTTCCTCATCACAACTACTTATTTATAGTAAAACCTTTTGATGGGAAAGATTAGAAACTCCTAAAAATGAGAAATTTAACTTTCCTTAACAAAAATACTCTCTGAAAGCATTCCAGAAATTATAAAACCCAGATGAAAGTTAGTCATCATGTTTTCTACTAAAAACTCTAAAAATATTCTTAGGTATAGGTAAACATGCCAGGTTCTTTACTATTGCCTTTTACCCTGTTAACATGGTGGTGATCTATTCCTTAGCAATGACAAATTTTTCACTTTAGTAATTACTCACGTAAACCTTGACCTTCAGTGTGGATGTCATTGGTTACTCTGTCCCTTTCCTCTGAGCAAAGTCAAGTCGCTCTGGGTGGGTGGAATCTAAATAATAAATTCGTCTTTTCTTTCTGTGATGGTTCCAAAAATAGAAAATTGATTCAAGTTGCTGCACTCTGAGTACAGGCTAGAACTTGTGGTCAGTAGCTGGGGTGGCACCACCGTTTGGATTGAAAGACAAAGCATTGAGGACTCCAGTGTAACTCTCGGCCATTTTATGGCCAAGAGAAGAGCCCATCTCAGTAGAAAGCAGAGGGTTCTGGGAGTTATAATTTAGTCATCAAATCAAGCTATACCCAGAGCCTATTTTTCTCTTAGCTATATCAACTAGCATTTTTATTACATACAACAATTTAAACTGGCATTTCTGTAGTTTGCAACTTAAAGACTCTGAAACAGCAATGAGGAACTATGTTTGCCATGTTTATCTGTCAGATGTCAGATCAGCAAGTTGGACATTCCTCAGCGTGACAGAACCACAGCAACAGCAACAGTCACAATTTCACAATAACACAGGAAAGGATTTTCATTTGTAGTATGTATGGTGCATTGGATTCAAGCCCTATACAGGAGTCTAGTTTTTCTTCTTGTACTTTGTATTTCCTTCCTGATCATGAAAAAAATGAGAAAATGTCTTAAAATTTGGGTGGTCTCCTAGGAAGTTATTTTTTTCAATAATCAAGTTCTATTCTTTCATTTATAATTTCAGAAACTGAATCTTAGAGGTGTCAAGTGAGTTGTACAAGTAATGGTGTCCTTGCCTCTTGAATCCTATAGTTCTCACTCCATGGTAGCATTCAGTCTATAAAGAAGAAGTTTAAAAATAAGTAGCTGAGTGAGACAAATTGAAAACAGCTCACCACTACCACAAGCACGACCACAATCTCAAGATTGAATACAACTCATGTTACTCTCCCTGCCATGTGACCGTTTCACCAAGTCCTAGATCAAGCCTGTCATTTCACCATCTTGAATGTAAAGACTGGCTCAGTGCCTCCTCCTGGAGCAGAGCTGCAGTTTCTTTATCATAATTGAGTAAATCCACCTGCTGTAGGAAGTCACTGAAACTTGGAATTGTTTATTACTACAGCAAAAAATGGCTGATATGCAGAAAATCAGGAGTAAGAAGCCCATGTGATATAGAATAAGAAAAATGTAAAGTCCTGCACATTTAGAACATATCTGATGTGTTTCTAGGTTGTTTGTCCATGAATAAGGTAGGTATAGTACAACTTTTCTTCCTCCAAGAGTCTGGCTAAAGAACACAATATTGGTTTATTTCTTATGTTAGTAATGTCTCACAAAATATAGACTAACCTATATTATTTCATCCTAGTTGTGAGGAAGAGAATACATAGCATAAATAAATCACATTTATAGAGATATCACATTATCTCTATTAGCATGGTACCTAAATCTACTGTTGTAGGGCAGTACATCTTTTAAATGTGTCTCACACTTGATTGTCAGCATTGAGTGAGGCCACCATACCTACCAAGAAGAGCTGAAACATTTCCAAGAAAGAGAGAAATATATCATTCACATGTTCAAAGAATGAAGAGAAGCTGACAAGCTAAGCTGAAGAGAAGTCATCAGGTAACTTCTTGTAGAGTAGAGTGAATGTGAGGAAGAGCAGATGTGGAACCATGACAGACTCTGCTTAATCATACTGAGATGGGGCCTTTTTTCTATGTGTAATAAAAAGTCCTGCAAGGAAAACAAAACAAAACAAAACAGAAAAACCCTGAAGGTTTTGACATGATTAAAACAATTTTATGGGCTGGCAAGATAGCTCAGTGGACTAAGTGCCTGCTTAGGCAAGCACAGGGACCACGGTTCATTCCCCTGCACCACCAGCTGCACTAGTCCCACCCCTTGGGCACAATGAACTGTCCACTGAGAGACTAGGCATGGTGGCACACACCTGTAATTCCAGTGCTGGGGAGGCTGAAACAGGAGGATCACTATGAGTCTGAGCTGCATAGTGAGACCCTATACCAAATATATTTTTAAAAAATGAATTTTACTAAAATCTCATTTGGTGACAGGAAGAGAATAAACCAAACCAACCCTATTAAAACTGGCCTGGAGACTTTTAAAGCTATTTATATTAGTGTTGAGAAGAAATGCCAAGGTCTGCATTAAAGCAGTGGTTGAGATTTGTTTATGAGACATACTCTGCTGACTTTTGTAAGGGTTGAAGTAGAAGAAATCACTTTCCCTAGGTGGACATGTTGGAAAGCTGGCAACATGTTAATGGAAAAGAAAGAGAGGACCTTGTACCATATCATAATTTTGGACTCTAGGCTGGAGGTGAATAATATTTATTACTTATCTGGTCTTAATTATTAATTTAATTTTTATTTTTTGAGATAGAGTTTCAACACGTTGTGGAGGCTGGCCTTGAACTCACTGTGTAGGACAGACTGGCCTTGAACTCACAGTAATTCTCCTGTCTCAGCCTCCCCAGTGCTGGGATAACAAGCATGTGCCACAACAGCCAACATAGTTATCCATTTTCCCATGTCTCAGTTTCCTGATCTGTAAGATAGATACAATGAAAACAAAAGATGATACAATCAAGGACTTTGCTTGCATTGTGATAGTGATAATGAAATGAAATAGGGCATGGAAATATTTTAACATTGCTTTTGATCTTTATGCAGTGATAAGGAGTTTTCTGAGTGTGTAACACCCAGCTTGGATATGACATATGGGGAGCTGGAGCTAAAGGAGTAATAACATACATTTAGTTACATATAGAGAGTCTGATTTTCCTGTAGGAGACCCAGATGGAATTGTTTAATAAGTAGTTGACAATTTAAAGAGACATCTAGTAAGTGATTGCCAATTCAAGATCTGGGATGTAAAAGAAGGTATAGGCGACAGGTAGCTCATACAAAAGTTGATGTTATGTATGTGCATAATATCATCAGAGAGACTCTATGGGAATCAAAAGGGAAGAAGGGGTGGAAGCGAGAAAGGTGACTGAGAAGGGATGGCCTGATGATGGGTGGGAATCAATATAAATTCTTTAAGCCAGGAAAGCCATTGTTTTTTTTTTTTTTTTAATTTTACTAGTGCATGTTAGTAATATAGAATCATGAGGTTCATGAAGGTAAATTGGTATTTGGGTTAACATATCCCCATATTTTTGATCTTATTACCCCTCTCCCTTTCTTCCCTGTTCCTTCCTATTGCCCTCCGTATCTCCAGAAGTCTATGTATTGGCTTGCTGTCATCTCAAGAGAGATAGCTGTAAAGAAAAGATTTAGTTTCAGAGAAACATTCTAGAGAATGGCATACAGTATGATGGGACCAGTAAATTTAGATAGCTGGGAAGTAGTGGTATTCTTCAGGAGTGAGATGTACTAAAAACTGAATAAGAAGAGATCAAATAAGACACTGAATGGTGAGAGGACTGAAAAGACTGCTAATATGGTGACAAATGGGCACTCCATTGCTTTAAAACTCATTAAATTTGGTACCGAATGCCTTTGGACTTGCAAGCTGTGTCCCCGTGGGTATTGTTTGTTACTTGATGTGCAAGCTAGAACTTGTCAGTATTGATTGTCTGGTGATACATTGCCCTTTCCAGCCAAAACAATTTGTTCAGGACTCATCATCTTTAGTAGAAGTTTTGCCTCATGGAACCAATTAATGATGTGTACTAAGATGCCACTGTAACCTCCTCAGCATCGGCTGTGTCCCTACTGAGTAACACAAATATTATAGTTTTCATAACAATAATATAATAAGTTTAAAACCCTATTTCCCTAGCCTCCCTACAACTGGGTGGCTAATGAGCTCTTTACAGGGGTGTCTCAGCCGGGAGGCATGTCCTTTTCCCCTTCCCCAATTCCTTTCCCTTAGCAAAATGAGAGTGAAGGGCAGAAGTCACAGCACCCAACCAGGGACTTTAGAAAGTCAAGAGAATCACACAAACTTCAGCACTATGTTCTTTACCTCTTGAATCAATGGCATTAGTTACTTTTATTATGTGAAAAATGTTTAAGTCCCTATTTGTCAGAAGTCTGTTTATAGCAGCTGAATGTGATTGTATACTGACAAGTATCATAGGTAGGTGATCTATGATCCATGATTAAGAGGATGCAAATATAAATTTAAATATTCCTAATCAAAGGTATAGCTTACAACTTTCCAACTGCCTTTGGACTGATTTACTATTCTTGTCTCTGTAGGGAACATAGATAAATTCTTTTATTGTCAGATACTCAGTTGAATTCCCCCCCCAAAAAAAAAAATCTCTTTACTATTTCTTACTATCCTTTTCAAGTCTTTCTTTCTATCTTTCTTCCCTTAACTCACCTCTCTCCCTGATTCCAATAAGACACTTTCTTAATTATCAAACTCTGGTTTACTGGTTGTAAAGTGGTTGAAGAGTAAAGTTCCAGCAGGTAGGCAGATATTTAGAAGTTATCTTTAAATGTTATAGAGGAAATATAATTAAGTAACATATCTTTTAACCATACAAACTATTTTGGTCTTGTAAGCAATTAGAAAGACAGTCACCACCAGCTGACTTGTCCACTGAGGAGCGTATAGGTGACTTGCTGTTAGGAGGCAGGATCAAGCAGGAGGAGGTAGGTCACTGGGGGTGTGGCCTGGAAGATTTTATCTTTGCTATTCTGCTATGCTTCTTTTTTTCTATCTTGCTTTTTCCTGCCACCTTGCTACAAGCCACTTCTCCTCTGCTATGGCCCTCTGTCATGCTGCCTTTCCTTGGTGACAGCTGCATATGAACTAAAACCTGTACTGTGAGCCAAAACAAACCTACCATCATTTAAATTGTGGGTGTTGTGTGTTGGATCTCACTGATGAGAAACCAACTAAGAAAGAATTTGGTACCAGAATTGCAGTCACAGTTATAATACTACCTAATTATATAGTTCATAAACTTTTGGAAGTAGTTGCAGGAGCAATTTCAAAAGGTTTGGAGATGCCAGCTGAAGAAGTAGCCCTAGGATGTTGCAAGCCCAGCCTGATGGGATATTTTGGTCCAAGCTCAGAGGACAAAAATGCATATGAAGAAACAAGGCTCATTAGGCTTCAGTTGGCAGCAAGGATTCCATTGGCAGTTTCAGGTTTCTCTCAGGCAGAAAATTTTTCTATATATAACTCTGAGACTTCACTAGAGACTGAGATCAACAGAGGTGGGTTGACTCAAGGCAGCCAAAAATTCAGGCTTTGGCCTAAATACTGTAGGGAGTTTTTAAGCAAGCTCTACATTGAGAATCAAGAGCAAAGCATCTAGCTGAATAATTTAAAAAGTTTTGAGTTTGAGCAGACCAGAAATTCCTGTAATATTTGAAGCTGCAAAGGTAGAATAGAGGAGGCACCATTGTTAGAAAGATTAGCATTAAAAGGAGGCCCAGTGATATTTTACAACAAGAAGGAAAGATAGCTTCAAGGCATCACTAGAACCATCAGGACTCCACATTTCACAGGCTCAAAGGCAGAAGTAAAAGACTTTTTTCTACAATTAATTTTATTGAGAAAGAAATAACAATGAGACAATTTCAAAACAGGTTAGTAGGACAGTTACAATAATTGATACATTGCATATTGTTATTTTCATAGTAGTTATTCATAGTACAAAATATAGACATGCTGTCTTGACTGAACAGTATCAGTACAAATCTTTCTTCTCAGAGTACTGTAATTTTCATTGAATAAATCTTTGACTTCTTTAGCTATAAAATGCTCCTTCATTTATATCCCCTTTTTGTTTAGTTTTGTCGGAGATGGGTATTCCATTGCCATTCAAATATTGTAGGTGCGTGAATTCAGCAAAATAATCTAATATAGTCCAGGAGCCCATAATAGTGGTGGGTTATCTGCAGAACTGGCAACTTCAGAAGTTGTTGACTTGAGCCTTTTACAGCTCAGCATAATAATATGGCTTTACATTTTGCACCTTGTTCTTATATTTTTCTGCTGGATGGTGAAGACCAAGATAAAGGAAGATCTACATAACAAAAAATGTAACTTTTGTATCTGACAAGGTCAGTCAAATCCCCTCAGGATTTACCCTGAAACCCTGGGCAGCAGTTTTTAAATCCCTTGTCAGTGTCAGCCACTTGGATGAGTCATGGCCATTGCTTGACCAATTTGCTTTCTGTGAAAGCCTGAGAGAAAGTTTTCTCTCCATGTGACTCTCCTTTGGCACACTCTACATCATTGATCACTTTGCTCTGTGGTCCCAGACTTTGTTTTGAGAAGAAAGGCCCAAGAATCTTGCTAGAGAAGGAAAGTGGCAGACAAAATCACTGGTTATGTGCAATTTGCTTTACATGCTTAGCCTTTTGAGCATTCAGCCTGTTGTAAGCCACCATTGAAGAAATGCTGGCTACTGCACAAGCTAGAAGCAGACCTTGGCAGCACACACCTGTGCTGGTTTTGTAAGCATGCCTAATGGAAGAGTTGTGGGGTCAGAGAAGCTTTCAAAAGAAGTCTTTCAAAGAGAAGTCTTTCAAAAGAAGTCTTTCAAAAGAAGTCTTTCAAAAGAAGACTTAGGAACTTAGGTGGTGTGCTTCATATAGGGCACTATATGAAACAGTAGGTGAGTGTGAATTTGAAAGTCTAGTGCAGGCCCAAGAAATTGTCAAATCCATCAACACAGAACCTCTGAGGAGAGCTGTAAACAGTGAGCAAATCTGGTCTAAGAAAAAGGCACCAGGGTTACAAATACTGGCAGTGCCCTAGGGGCAGGGCCACCCAAGTTCTTTGGAGTTCCCATTTCACCAAAATTTTCTGAAGTAGATAAACATGGAACTACAAGATATAATGTTTACCTTGTTAGATTTCAGTCTTGTTTTGGTTTCATTCTTTTCTATCCCCCATTTTCTATCTTGTAAAATGCAATGATTACCCTGGGACTTTGTATGTAGGCAGTGTTTAATTTTCTTTTGGGTTTTACAGGGGCTCACAGCTAAGAATGTGGCTTAAATCTCATAGGAGACCTTGGACTTAGACTTTTCAGAAATGCTGACACTGTTAGTGTTACAGGCAGCTGAGTTAGACAGAAATATTACAGGCAGTCAGACAGCTCTAGACCCTCAGAAGGAGCTGGTATGGAAGGCCAGATACTTCCCAACTGTGAGAGAGGCAGATACTCTCACTGTGGGCCAGACCTCAAGACAAAAGATCAAAAATATGCGTACTTCCCTGAATATAAACATCTAGGACTGATGCTCTAAGTAGGTCTCTCACTTTGAGGAAGTGTGGAAGAGGCCCTAACCCAGCCCCCTACAGGAAAAGCTCCTCTTCCATATTCATGCCCACTTGCTATGTGACTCTGGCTTCCCCATTTGGTTCTGGATTTAATCAAACTTACCTGAGCAATTGTGTTTGTAGTCTTATTAGTTGACCATAGTGTTGTCCTACCTCATGCCCACCTAATGTGTTCCCATGTTTCCCACCTGAGACTCACCTCACCTCTTGATTTTGCTCTCTATAAATTCCCAGAAAAGGCAGATACCTGGACAACCACTCAGGTCCCCCTTCTGTCTCTCTTTCTCAGACTGAAGCTTTCTTTCCCCCAATAAATATATTCAACTCTTAACCTCCATTGTTCCTGAAATTCATTCTTCAGTTTTAGAAAACACAAACTTGACCCAGGTATCTTTCAGGTTAGGAGTTTAATTCTACTTTGGTAACTCTTAAAAGTGGACATTATACTTTCTTTTCTTTTCTTTTCTTTTTTTTTTCATGTATTTACTACAGGGTCTACAGGGTCTCACTACATAGATGGACTCAAAGTGATTCTCCTGTTTTCAGCTTCCCAAATGCTGGGATTGCAAGTGTGCCAACATGCCCAGTTTCAATTGCTGCCTCAGCACGCCCTGGGGGCAGGGCTGGCGCAGCAAGCCAGGGATCAAACCCTGGCCACTGTGTTCTGCCTAAGCAGGCACTTTAGGGTGCTGAGCTATCTGGCCGGCCCTACACTTTGAATAAAGGTGTGTGCAAGTTTTCTGGGGGACAGGGCAAGAGTGTTATATATATAGACATCAAGATCTCCTCCAACACCTTATGGTCATGGAGGTGAATGGATCACGGCTGTGGGCTAATGATCTGTGGGTTGGTTACAGCTCTCTTCAGATGTTCTATGTTTCCATACTTCTCCTTTCATTCTCTGTCTCTTGCTACTGTGCCATGAGCTGTCTCCCCTCTGTCACACCTCTCTACATGAACTGAAACCTGAACCAACCAGGAGCCCAAATAAAGTATTTTTCTTTTTTCTTTTCTTTTTTGTATTTTTATGTATTTGGTACAGGGTCTCACTAAGAGGTTCAGACTCATAGTAATCCTCATGCTTCAGCCTCCCCAGCACTGGGATTACAGCCATGCACCAGCACGCCAGGACTTGGTGGCCAGCGCAGTGTGAAGAGGTAAGTCACCGTGGAGGGCTCATGATGGCAGAAGGCATTCATTTCATGAGCCTAGGAAACAAAAAGAGAGTTAGGGCTGGCAATATCCCCTTCAGGGGCACACTCCCACCCACCAAACTTCCTCCTACGAATCCCATTTCTTAATAGTTCTACCTCTTCCCGGGGTCATCAAGACTGATGCTTAAGCCTTCAATACAAGTGTTTTTAGGAAAACTCACAAGCCATACTACCTAGAAAAGAAAAAGACATGCTGAAGACTGGGAGAAAATAGTTTTAATATGTATCTGCTGTGTCCCAGGAGCTATGCTTAGCAGGCTACATTCAGGAGCTTTCCTTATGCCTCAGCCTGATTTAAGTGACTTGTGGGCTGATACTCTCCTGGAATCTTAGAAATGCCATAATGGAGCTTTGGGAACCTTAGCAAGCCTTAATTAATAAGCATATAAACTGGTGCCTCTTTGCTCTAGTCATCAAGAAAAATAAATGAAAACCACAATGGGAATTATTACATATCTCATAGAGAGACTAAAACTAAACAGACTTAAATGTTATAAAAACAGAAGAAGTCAGCCTCTTAGAAGAAGAAAGTAGGAGCTGGGGAGATAGCTCAGTAGAATAAGCGCTTGCTGGCAAGCTCAGGTCCTGAATTCAATCCCCGTTTCCACAAAATTAAATTAAATTAAATAAATAAAAATTAAAAAATGAAAGCAAAATAAAAAGAAGAAAGTAATTATTATTATAAAGTTGAACAACTTACATGTACTGTAACAATCTTCCTATTTTATATTTACTTTTAAAAAGAATGCTCATGCTAACACAAGAGTTGCATGTAAATGTTTACCACAGTTTTATTTATAATGTCACAAGTTGTAAAACTGCAGATGCCCAGCAACAGATGACTTAATAGGTCAGCTGCGGCAGTCCTACAGTAGAAAAGCATTCTCAGCAGCACCTGGGCATTAAAGACATGATGATTCAGGGTCAATCCTGAGAGACATAGGACTCTTCCAATGGAAGATGCAGCCTAAGGCTGGCCAAACATTGGAATTTGTACTGTGCTCTGTTATATTTTACCCCCTTTCTACCTTCTCTTTGTGTCCCAAGTGTCAAGTCCACATTGTTCTGCCAACTTGAGCTCTTCTCAGATTCTCCTCCTTCAGTTTTTTTTTTTAAAGCATTTCTCCTAATTAGCTTTCTTGCTTAATGCTACCTGGCATGTTTCCATTCCAGAATTGCAAGTTAGCACCTTGTTTTCCTAGGGCTGATGGTGAGAACATGAAGGAACTTTGAAGATAATGATAAAATGTTTTATATATTTTTTCATTGTGGTTGTGTTATGGGGACATTTCAATAAAATTCCCCAATAGTGCCATGGTTTACTGGTCAGGGAAGGTACCAGTTAGGCAATGTCTTGTGTGCAGATTGCAAAGTCTAAGAAGACAGAGAATTTATACACTATTTGCAAGAAACACATTGTTCAGTTACTTAGTACTTGCTTTAGAAATATTTTGGAAATCATAAATCACCTCTTCAGATAAACTTGTACTATTAAGTCCCTCTGGTGACTTACTATGGTTGGGCAGAAAATGCTTAAAAGATAAAGATCCAGCTGAGACAATACTTGAAGAAGACAAGGCAATTTCCATGAAGTAATGCCTTTTACAAAAAGGGTAAATTGTTTCTAAGGTAATGTTTTAATCTGAACATTTTTTTAACTCCATAGCTCTGGCATGGAGGCTGAGACTGCAGGAGAGCTGATGAGCTGAGGCAGGCCCAAGACATTGTACCAGGCACAAATACTGCGGGGAACTATCAGTTCTAGAAATTTTAATTTTTCCTCCTCTTGTCTTTTCCTCTTAGTTCTGACTTCCTTTTGGGTGCTAACAGAATTTTATTCTTTTTCTCTGTTTCCCATTATGGGCAAACAACATTTTGTACTGAAAAGATTACTGAATGAATAAGCAGTTTTCCATCATAGCCCTGCTTCTCGTGGACAAGCCTTCCAAAAGTATCTTGTTCCTTTTGCTTAAGCTGAATATATATGAGACCAAGATCTTCTCATTGATCTTTTTTTCTTACTATTCATTTATTTTTGCTACTTAATTTAGCCTTTCCTTGGAACTAAGAAGCCAGATCTAAAGATGCTCCTGCTTTTCATAAGTTTGGTCACAGACCCTGTACTTTGCAAGATCCAGAGCACAGGGGGTTTAGTGTATCATTTAAATGACTTGTGATATTGCTCAAATCTGAATGCAATCTCTTCAAAGGGACCTAACCACTTCTAAAAATAAGAAATATTAAAATCCACTTGATGCAGAAGTTTACATGACTCATATTTTAAGAACTTTACAGAACTATATGTGAAAGAAATATCAATTTTTAAAATAAACTTCCAATTTTATAATACTTTTTAGTTTATAGAGAAATAACAAAAATGCATAGAGAGAATTCAAGTATACTTTTCATCCATTTCCCCCTAGGATTAATATTTTATATTATGATAGTACATATATCGTGAATAAGTAAAATCACTGGGACACAACTTGGGAAGCACATGCCCCACTCAACCTACCACTACAGGCTGCCAGACCCTGCTCCAGAGGAAGGAGGAGCCAGGATTCTCCACAGCACAGGTCAACACAGTTGACAACTAACAGACTGACTGGATCGAAGAAGAGACCAACAGATAGGAGGACAATTGTGCTTCAAGACTGAAGTGACACCCTTCCACAGAAGCTGGATGAGGGCAGATTCACACAGGCTTGGAGAGAGTGAGAAGTAAAGATGTATCTCCTGGTATCCTCTGAGTTATCCAGGCTCAGGTCATAAGGATCATGGGGCCTATCTGCTGTGGGAAGTCACATTCAATGGAAGCAATGTTTTGGTGGGGGAACGCTGAGGAAGGCTTTAGTATAGTGATGGTAAACATTTTAGAGCTTTCAATGATACAAACAGCCTGCTGTGGTGTGCAGGCCATAGGTTCACCGCTATTGGTCTAGTGATATGTTTGAACTCTGACACTACTGCTAACATCCACGAAAAGTCACTGGTTTTAATTACTGCAGGTCAATATAAAAGGGGATGGGGCCGGGGAGATGGCTCAGTGGAATAAACGCTTCCCTGCTAAGTGCAAGGGCCTGAGTTCAATCCCCGGTTCCGCAAAAAAAAAAA
>NW_004524701.1:8864857-8870281 GCF_000260255.1 Octodon degus | reverse complement strand
TGTTGTCTCTGAATTTATTACTATAGATAAGTTAACACGGCAGTAGCCAGGAAGTAGTTTTCTCTCTATGCCAATAACTGATTGCCTTGTGTGTGTGGGAGTCATAAATATACCGTCCTTTACTCTCAAAGAATGGGTCACTGTACCAAAGTACTTGCATTTCCCAGAAACAAACAAACAAACACAGAAACATAAAATGACAAGGCAACAAGATACCTCCCTAAGCCTCCCAACTCTCAAAATCAGAACAGGGTAATAGTAAGGGAACAAATCATAAGCTACACATAGGTGGGTCTGAAAAGATAACAATGGGATTACACAGTTCAATAAAGTACTGGGTGAATTTAAAGAAGATATGACTAATTACATAATGACTGTAATGAAACAAATGAGCAGTGAGTCTAGGAAAAACCCTAATACACAGCTAGAGGAACTAAAAAAAGAGAGGGAAAACATAAATGTTCTGCACAGAAAAGGATGAAAGTCCCTAAGAAAGTTCCAAACATAAATCCAGGAGATCACAGAATGAAAGTGTGAGTAGCAGAAGTGACCAATGTGAAGACAGTGTAGATCTAGAGGACAGGATTATGGTCAATTATCAACTAATGAGAGATACCTTAAAACAACAATAGAATATGAGAAACAGGCTCCATTGCTCATAGTTGATTCACAGAAAACTACTACTATAAGAGTCATTGGAATTAGTGAAAAATCAGAAGGGCATAATAACCTCAGTTACACAACTCATAATAGAAAACCTTCCAGGCGTGAAAAAACTTAATATACAGAGAAGTAACACATATTGAACCATGATTGGGGTTCTATATACACACACACATACACATATACACATGTCACACCACACAATTAATAATTAAATATCCAAAATACAACATCAGAATCTCCAGCCTATATACAATTATATCCTGAAAAATTATCTTTCAAAATTGATGTAAAAGGGAGATACTTTCATGATAAGGAAAATGTAAAGAAATTCATAACCCTTCAACCAATATTCCAAAAAATTCTCAAGGATATCCTAGGATTAAATCATCAATATCAAAATGTTCAGTAAAGTGAATACATCAGGGAGGGTTAACAACTAAGCAGAAGGGAAAGAAAGGTGAACAACAACAGGAAATTAATATAACTAGAGGAAGAAGTTGATACATATCACTTATGTATTGCCAATCAAAAGACACAGATTGATGGAATGAATCAAGAAACAAAGTACAGCAGAATGCTGTAACAGGAAACATATTTAACACAAAAGACATTCATAGACAAAAATTCAAAAGATGAAAAATAATATTTCACACAGTGAGAACCTGAAAACAAAAAGGAGTAGCTATCTTATCATCAGACAGTGGATTTTAAGCCAAAACTGATCAAAAGAGTCAGAAAGAGACATTACATATTTAATAGAACTATTCAACAAGAAGAGAAAACAATCACAAACATATGTACATCAAACCACAATGTACCCAACTTCATAAAGCAGACTCTAATGCACATATAAGTCATAAAATCTTCAAAACAATTATGGTGAAAGACCTCAGTACCCCACTATCCCACCTAAGTAGATTGCCTAACAATATTAAGAAATAGCACAGTTGAACCAAACCTTTGAACAAATAGACTTAATAAATACATACAGAATAATTCACCCCCAAACAATACACATCCTTTTTGGCTGTATATGGCACTTTCTCTAAAATAGACTATGCTAATGAATAAAACATGCCTAAGCAAATAAAAAATTAAAACAAAAATTTACCATGCATATGATTAGATTATGAAGCAATGAAACTAGATATCAATAGCAACAGAAACTATATGAACACGTGGAAATTAAACACACTTTTGAATAATCATGGAGTCACAAATTTTGACCCCCAGTACCAGAAGAAAAAAAAATCAACCACTTTTGATGAGTTACAACTGAGGACAAAATAAGACACTTCTACAATTAAATAATAACTCCAGTATAACATACCAGAACTTATGGAACACAGTAAAATCGGTACTACAATGGAGGTTTATAACAGTGAATGCCCACATCAGAAAAATAGAATAAATTCAACCAAAAAAAACCTAATGATATATCACATAATATTAGAAAAACAAAAGCAATCTACACCCACAGCTTGTACAGAAAGAAAATTATAAAGATCAGAGCAAAACTTAATGAAATGGAGACTAAAAAAATACCAAAAATTTAATGAATCAAAGGCCTATTTCTTTGAAAAATTAGACAAACACTTAGCCAACCTTACACAAAAAAGGAAAGACACAATTACTGCAATTAGAAGTAAGGGTGAAATTATAATGGACACTATCAAAATCCAGGAAAGTGTGAGTAACAACTTTACAAATACATGCCAACAATTATAGAATTAAGAAGAAATGGAGAGATTCCTAGATATATATGATTTACAAAAGCTGATGAAGAAGACTAAAATTTTTTTCTATAAATCTTTTCATATTTGTTTTTTTAATTTCAAGAGAATAAAAAGCAATACAAATAACACAGAATTTCAAAACAAGATAGAAAATTAACATTTTTATATTGCATATTGTTATCTTCAAAGTAATTGCTCAGATTACCAGATATAGTCATGCATTATTGATCAAACAATATAAGCACTAACTGTTTCTATCAATGAACCAATAAAATTAGTAGTACAATTATCTTAGATATTGTGGGATGTCTGTCTGTGTGTGTGTGTGTGTGTGTGTGTGTGTGTGTGTGTGTGTGTGTGTTTTCCCCTTCAAACAATTCAGTAACAGGCAATGAAATTGAAGTGGTGATTTCAAAAACTATCAACTAAGAAAACATCAGGACCTGATGCATTCACAGCTGAATCTTACAAGAACTTCAGAGAAAATATAACAGCAACATTTCACAAATGTTTTAATGAAGTTTAGATGGAGAAGTAACTTCAAAATATTTTTCAAAAGTTAACATTAACTTAATTTTAAAACCAGATAAAGATTCACACCAAAAAGAGGACTATACACCAATTTCTCTAAGGAATATAGATGCAAAAATTCTTAAAAGGTACTGGCAAAGTATTTGTCACAAATCATTAAATAGATCATACATCATGACCATATATACTTCATTCCAAGGACACAAAATGGTTTAACACATACAAGTCAAGAATTTCAATTCATCACATAAAAAGAAGACAAAAATCACATGATA
Source organism: Octodon degus (assembly GCF_000260255.1). Taxonomy (NCBI): domain Eukaryota; kingdom Metazoa; phylum Chordata; class Mammalia; order Rodentia; family Octodontidae; genus Octodon; species Octodon degus. Next base: position 8,867,073 of record NW_004524701.1, on the reverse strand, counting down.
TCTTAACAGATGCAGAAAAAAAGTTTGACAAAATCCAATATCCCATTCATGATAAAAGCTTTCAATAAATAGATATAGACAGTATCTTAGTTATCTTTCTCTCATTGCTGGGACAAAATACTTGACACCCAAAATTAAGGAAGGAAAGGTTTAGTTAGCTCACAGTTAGTGGAGGTTTCAGTCCATACTCAGCTGGCTCCAAGGCAAAGTATGGCAGAGGGCAGCAGTTCATGACTGTGGAAACAACAAAGAGCAAAAGGAGAAGCAGCAGCTCTGGCATGCAGCAATCCTCTCCTCCTTCCATTCTTACTACAAAGACCAGAGCTTTTTGGAGGAAGCTCCACCTTTCACCCTTCCTCAATCTCTTTTATATATCTTTTTTAAGTGCTGACTCACTCTAGGGAGGGTCCTGTATACCCTAGAGTGGGCCCTCCACACCCTAGGGAGGGGACTCCATGTACCAGGAGGCGCCTTCATGCCCTAGGGAGGGGGTATAGAACTACACAATGTCCATGCCATCCTCTTGCACAGGATGAGGATGTTTACAAAGTAAGAACCCTGGTTTTCTGAGTCAATTAAACTTCTAAACTTCTCAAGTTGACAGAATGTATCAACCACTACAATCTAACCCTTGTAAATTTGGCAACTAGACATACTTCTTTAAACTAAATTCCAGACATATTGGCATATTTACTAATATTTTACAACTTGAACATTATAGCACAGGTTTAGCTATCATTAAGAATCACTATTAAGTATTTCAACATTATATAACTTGAGAACCAAAACATTTGGATCCTAGCCCTATAAAGACTCATGTACACCGCTTAAGGCAAAAGGCACTTAATCTATCTGCAAAGTTGCACAAATCCTAACAGTTTCAGCAATGCTGAAAAGTCTCCTACAAGATCTAAGGCAAACTCTTAGCCCTGAGCACCTGTACAAATAAAAGTGAAATACTTCCAACATTTAATGGCACAAGATAAAGCACAGAGGAAAAAGGCAAAGAGTCCCATGTTCCAGAATGGAGGCAGCAGCCACATTAAAACACACTACCATTCCAAAAGGTACAAACAGCAGAATTAAAAGCATCGGGACCAAAGGAAGTCCCAAATCCCTCAGGGAAAACATTAAGTCCTGTAGTTCCACATTCAACATCTGAGGCAATCTGTGGTAAATTGTGAGGTTTACATGGATCCACTTATATGGCACTTCTGCTGGTTGAATCTTCCATGGCTTTTCTCTAGGGATGGCTTTGCTCCCTCGTAGCTTTCTTCAGACAATCCACATTCTTGGCTTTCCCAAGTTCTGGGGTTTTCACGGAAAAGGCTTCTTGCTCACAGCTTTGCATACTGCCCTCCCGGGGGCACATTGCCTGGCCCCCCAGGCCTTCTGAAGTCTAGATGGAAGCCTTCTTAACCTCAGAACTCCTGAATTCTTTATGCACCTAAAACCAAGGGCACTTGGTTGATGCCAAGGTCTGCTGCCAACTGGAGCAGTAGCCAGGCTTTCTTCTCTATTGGCTGTAGGAGCTTGGTGCCTGAATTGCTGATCATTCTGACCCTGATCCAAGGAACAAGTTCTCTATGATACTGCCATTTTGGAACTTAATATGGCTGCTCCTCCATTCTGGAACATGGGGCTCTGTGGCTTTTTCCTCAAAGCAAAATCCCTCACACTTGCAGTTCTGAGGCTGCAAAGGGCAAGTCTTGCCAACTCCTGTGATGCTTTCATGACATCTCTTCTATTCTCCTTTCCTCCTGAGCAATGAGGATCTCAACTCTATCTTTTCTTTACAGTGAATAGCCTTCTTAGTGATTCCTTTTCTGGCCAAATTTACAACATTTTAAATCATTCTTCTGGGCTCTTTGGTCTTGATTCTCAACATAAATCTAACTAAAAGCCCTCAACAATAGCCATGTCACTTTCTCAACATTGGACTGTCTTGAAATTTTCTTTGTCAGATTAACAAGTCCATGGTTCTTAATCTCATCTTCATGCAAAGTCTCTGAACATGAGCAAAATGCAGACAAACTTTCTGCCAAGCCATAACACAAATCACCTGGAGTCCTACAATCAATGCAGTCCTTCTTCCAAGCAGAAACCTTTCCAACCTGGTCTTTACAAGAAGGATTTATATCAGCATTCTGGTCTTTTGAGCTCTGACCAGAATCAAATACAGAACAGCCAAAGGTGTTCCAGCACTTCTTTCACAC
>NW_004524701.1:8860839-8863621 GCF_000260255.1 Octodon degus | reverse complement strand
AAAAATACTTAGGTATTAACCTAAGTAAGGAATTGAAAGATTTCTACAATGAAATTTACATTAATCTGAAAAAGGAAATCAGAAAATGGAAAAATATGCCCTGTTGCTGGACAGGCAGAATGAACACAATGAAGATGAGCATATGCCCAAAACTGAGGTACAGGTTTAATACAATCCCAATGCATGTCATTTCTCCCAGAGGTAGAGTAAACAATCCTGCACTTTATATGGAATCAAAACAGACCCATACTACCAAAACCAATGCTGGATTTAAAAAAAAGAAAAGCAGGTAGCACTACAATCTCTGGCTTGAAGTTATAGTACAAGGCTATGGTGATTTAAACAGCATGATACCAGCACCAAAACACACATATGGATTAACGGAACAGAAAAGATAATGTAAAGACAATCCCAAGAAATACAGTTATTTGATCTTTGACAAAAGCAAAAAAACACACTCTGGAAGAAAGACAGCCTCTTTAATAAATGTTAGTGGATAAATTGGATATTCACATACAGAATACTGAATCTAGACCTATATATCTCACTGTGAACTAAAAAAATCAAAATGGTCCCAAATCTATATTTTAAAACATGAATAATCTGCTGGAATACAAAATAAATGCATTTCTTGAAGGCTGAGGTGTAGACAAGGACTTTCTGAACAGAACTTGAGTTCTACAAGAATCAATGCTAAGAAACAACAAATGGGATTATAAAAACTTGTGCATAGCAAAGGAAACAGCCAACAGAGTGAAGAGATAATCTACAAAATGAGTAAATATTTACTAGCTATTCCAAAGACAGAGAGCTAACATGAGAATAGATAAATTACTCAAGAAAATATTAGATGCCCCATAATAAAAGACCTAATTAAAAATTGTTGACCAAAATGAATAGACATTTTCAAAAGAAATACAAATGGCCAATAAATACATGAAAAGCATGCTCATTATCGTTGGCCATCAGAAGAATGTAAGTTAAAACTACACTGATACATCATCTTATCCTGGAAAAAATGACTATCATTCAAAAATCTAAAAATGACATACACTGGGCCAGGGAGATAGCTCAGTAGAGTAAGCGCTGGTCTGGCAAGTGCAGGGTCCTGAGTTCAAGCCCCAGTACCACAAAAAACAAAGAAACAAATAAAAATAACATATGCTGATTAACATGTGAGGGAAAAGGTACTCTACTACATTGTTCGTAGAAATGTAAACTACTTGCAGCCACTTTGGAAATTGATCAAAAACTAAAAATAGAAATTTCATTTTCCTCAGCTAGCTTCCTTCTAAATATCTTCCCAAAAGAGTTAAAAATTGTCATATTACAGAGATACATGCGCAGCCATGTTTACAGCAGCACAATTTATAGCAGCTAGATCTTGGAAAGAGCATATATGTCCATTAACAGATGAATGGATATGCAAAATACATGTGTATATTGTGAAACACTATACTTCTATAATGAAAGATAAATTTGAGAGGCATTCATAGGTAAATGTATGCAATTTGAGAACATAAAATTTAGTGAAATAAATCTGACATGCTAGTTCAAGTAGCATATATTTTCTTTTATATGAGAAACACAATACACATTACATAGAGTATGCCAGTAATGTATACACCATCAGGAAAAAGAAAAATTCATGTAAAAACTTTAATACTAAATTTATTGAGACATCATAAGATTAATACAAGTTACATTTGGCCTCCACAATTATTATTATTATTATTTTATGTATGCAGTACAGGGTCGGACTACTAGTGATTCTCCTGTTTTCAGCCTCACAAGTGCTACTTACAGGGGTGCACCTCCACGCCCAATCTCAATTGCCCTCTGAGGATCAAACCCCAGCTGCTGCGCTCTGCCTAAGCAGGTGCCTTAGTCTGCTGAGCTATCTGGCTGGACCTTAACAATAATACATTAGTTTTTGTTTTTGTAATGGAAATCGAACTCACAACCTCACTCTTGCAAGGCGGGCACTGTGTGGCTGAGCTATATTTCCTGCCCCTGGCCTCCACAATTATAAGAGGTGCTCAGAGTGCTGGCTGTTAGCTGCCAGACATTTATTGGTATGGCAAACTGCCGCTTTTGGTCATTGAGATTGTTGCATTTTTAATTTCTTCTCTATGGGCTGGCAGAGTAGTGATTTTTCTGAACTATATGACATCTTCTAGGGCACTGCATTGGAGGGTAACACCACTGGTTTGAAAACATCATACTATTTTTTCTTTTCCTGTAGAGTGTAAACATTTTTTAGTAGACACTGTATATATATGCATATATACATATCAGATATATCAAAAATCTATCTATCTATCTATCTATCTATCTATCTATCTATCTAAAAGAGATAAAAAGGAACTAGAGAAAATTTCAATTTCTTCCCCAAATTACATATTTCCTTTCTTAAAAAAATATTTTGGGGCCGGGTAGATGGCTCAGTGGAATAAGCGCTTCCCTGGCAAGCGCAAGGGCCTGAGTTCAATCCCCAGTTCTGCCAAAAACAAACAAACAAACAAACAAACAAAAAATTTCAAATCATATACTAACTTGTTTCAGTAACACTGAAAGTTTATCTTACTTCATTAAGAAGTAAGTTCATGTTATCAACTATTTCTTGTAAGAATCTTTTAGTTAAAAAACTCTTATAGTTTATGCTTTGTATTCTATTTAACTACTTTAAAGATAATGATACACATTATAGTAACTATTATTCTATTTAAAGATAATGATACACATTGTAGTAACTATAATTTGGTTATAAAATTTTATTTTT
>NW_004524701.1:8844675-8859569 GCF_000260255.1 Octodon degus | reverse complement strand
GATTGAAAAGGTCTGAACAATCCCCAGGGCTGAACAGAGGCAGTAGTTAATTGGTATGCTTTTAAAAGAAAGCTGACCAAAAAAATTAAGAGCTTCTCAGGAGCATTTATTCTTTCTCAATAAGAGTGTCTGGCAGGAGTTGCCAAGTGTGATTATGTTCATTGTGGTAGTTTATGTTAGAAGAAAGACTTCTTATTCATAAATTAGTAAATATTTGTACATAGTACCATTTTAACTCCACCATTTGGATTTTTACAAATTACCTCTTTTTTAAGTTTTTTAAGTTTTTAAATGCAAATATTTCAATCTGTCCTGGTTATGCATTAGCTGAATATATGTACATATCTTGATGGATAATAATGATTCAAGATATGAGGCTTATAAAGTTTGAATATGTATTTAATAATGCAATGAAAAGCAAAGCCAAAGAACTCCCATAGGAGATTTTTCCTATAAAAGGTTTAGGCACAAACAGTGTGCATGAATTGTACTATCCTAATCCAGACAACACAACTTCTCCCCTTGCTCCTAATTCTACCCTTCTCCCTCTGGCATCTACCTACCTCTCCACCCCCAAGAGATGCACTTTCTTGCTCTTTTTATTTCTGGGTTGAGCTAAGATGGACTTTATTGTTGTTTCCATCCTCTTGTGTGAATCGTGAGATCTGGCACAAATATTTTAATTTCCAATATCTATGAAATAAAAGAAAATAATATTATTGCAGAAGGTTGATGTATGGATTAGATGTGACCAAAAAAACATGTCAATGTCTTTAGACATTCCTTGGCAAACTGTGAGCAGTTCTCGTGGTTAATTGCAATAGGGTGCTAAACAGTATTCCCAGACAGTGGCTTGAAACTGCAGTCAGTGTTTTAATTATTGCAGGAAGCTCTTCCTCTTCTGCTACCCTACTCCAGTGGTATGAATAAGCCGGCATTTGTGTGATGAATAAAAACAAATTCAAATGTAGACTGATTTTTTTTTGTGGCCCGCCCTAAGGGCAGAGCTGACGCAGCATGTGGTGCCTGTGCCTTGCCTAATCTTGCCTAAGCAGGCGCTTTAGACTGCTCAGCTATCTCGCTGGCCCAACTGAATCCTTTACATCAGTCACCAGGGCTGAACAGAGACAGTAGTTAATTGGTACGCTCTTAAAAGAAAACTGACAAGAAACTAAGAGCTTCTCAGGAAAAGAAAGAATTATTCTTTCTCAATGAGAGTTTCTGGCAGGAGTTGCCAAGTGTGATTATGTTCATTATGGCAGTTTTATGCTACAAGAAAGACTTCCTATTCATAAGTTAGTAAATATTTGAGCATAATATCATTTTAACCCCATCATTTGGATTTTCACTAATTACCTCTTTTTTTGAGGCTGCTCTCCTTGGAGACTAACTGATCTGTGGAACAACAGGGATTGTAGTTGAAAGTGGCCTTTTTCTATCACTGCATCATAAATGCTAGACCATAATGAAGACAGCTTTGACAGAGTGTCATCACTTGGATTATTGTATGCCTGGTAATGTCACTTGGGTCCTCTGGAGATCTGTGAAGAAAGCTGTTGTGCATTATGCTAACATTTATTTGAGATGTTCATCAAAGATTATGCTTTGAATTTACATGTTTCTCTCAGTGGATTTTTCATTTTCTCTCTTTCATTAGCCTGCTAATAGTTGTTAGACTTATTTGTGTTTCAGAAAGATCCCCATAAGAGCAGTCAGCAGTATCTGTTTCCTGTCTGGCAGACTCAGCTGAGCCTAAAACTAGAGGTGTGGGTAAACAGCTGCATCTTACAGTTAACAAAATTACTTGTACTTGGTCCTTCTGAGGGACACAAGTTACTTATTTTCAGTCTCAAAATGCAAATCCATCCTTCCGTTGGACTCACTTCGTCTGTTTCTCCAGCATGATATAAATCCTGAGTCCTGGCTGGCATCCAAATTGTTAGAATCTACTCTGTCAGCTTTTCTCATTTGCTGTTATTAAAGTAGACCTTGATCTTTGGCTCTAATCATATCTTCTACCTAATTTAGCTGTTTGGATCACAATTACATATATTTTAACCTTAACCTACTCTGACATCTAAAATGTAACTTTGTCCCTCACTTGGAAATTATTCTTCTCCACATGCCCTGGCTTTCACTTTGTTGTCTTGGAACATAACCTGAACACTCACGAGCTGGGTTGATGCAGGTGCTTTTCCACATGGCTGCATCTGAGAAGAGCTTTGGGAAAATGTTTCATGTATTGTGCTCAGTATTGGTGATGGGAGATGATTCTTTCTCTCGAATGATTGTGAGCTCTGCTTTTTCTCTTTAATTGAAAGAAAAATTAAAACCAATATTATTGACAAGTTGGTTTTCATATCTCAGAACATTTTGTGAAAAGCTACCATTAGTAAGCAAAGTAACTACTATTTTATTTAAGCAAATACATTGTCTAACTTTTTCCTCAAATCATGTAAACCAATTATGAATTATTTTACAGTAATTATGATTTTAATTTTGATAATAAACATATTAAAATGTGAAATATGAAAATGTATATCTTTAAATTGATGAAATATAGTGCTAGGATTAACTTTACAGAATGGCATTCATTCACTCACATAAAACAATTTATATAGTGCCTATTTTCATGGTACGTATCATTAGTTGCTATTTTTGTTGATAGCAGATCTCATGCTTATAAAATAACATGAATATTTTATAGTACATGGTCTGAAATTCCTTGACCAATTTTCAAATATTTGGTATAAATTTTATTCAAGATATCTTGATGCACATATTTTGTCCACTAACAACTTAAAGTACAGGATTGTAAAATATGGGTTGCACATAGACATTAAATGTAAAAAAAAAAGCACACATGTACAAGAAGAGGAGAGAAGGAAATGCACCAAGTAATAATAGGTACAAGAAAAACATGATAAGGATAAGATGGGGAGAAAGCCAGAAGATAGTCTTACTCTACAAAAGGATGTTCAGGAAAAGTGACATGTGCACAGATGTCTGTTTGATAAGCAAGTGGAAACTCTGTGAATACCTAAAAGAAAAGGACTCTTATTTCTGAAAAGTGTTCCATCCAAAACAAATCATGACCCTTAAAATCAAATGACCAAGTACTCAGCATCCAATTCAACAAGAAGGTTTCTGGTCTGCTTTCAGAATAAGAATCCATGCAGCTCTTCCTAAGTCATCAGTGGCATCTTGCTTGATACATTTTCAGGGGCATTAATTTTCAAACAAAAATATAGGCTGTGTAGTAGATAGTATTGATACTACACTCAGCAAGAAAGTTGTCTGTGAGGTCACTGGCTTGGAGTGTTAGGTCTCATCAATAACATTTTTGTAACAGATAAATTTTTAGCTTAGATGACAGTGTCATGACTCCATGACACTGAAACCATTATAACCAAATGTGCATGAAAGAGCAGATCCATTTGACAGTGAGCATGCAAACCTCACTGCTGCAACACTTGCTGCACTGAAGCCACATAGGTAGGCAACTGATGAAAATAAATGGGATGTGGTATGCTGTATGTAGTCTTTCATGGGAATGCTGCATGGAAAAGTGCTCAGGAGCCACTGATTTATTAATCCATTGGTTCATAAGCTCATTAAATATTTATGCATTGTAAGGAAGGCAGTAACCTAGGGTAGAACACTGGAATTCTGGTAGGAGTACTGTCATCACTGAGCTGTGTGATCTGATGAAAATAATAGACTTTCTCACAAGTTCAGAAATATTTATTGAGATCAGACTCCATACCAGTCTCTATACTTGTATTAGGACACAGATCTAAACAAGACAATGTTTGGGAGGTGATAGATAGGCAAATAATGAAAGCACTGGATGGTGTATGTATATACAAAACTATGTTGTAATGAATGATATATAAATGTGCTAGCTATCAAGTTGACAGGAGAAGCTCAGTGAGAAAATATTTCCGAGAACAGATATTTAAGAGCAAACGGAAGTCAGGCAAAATGTGGGAGAAAGTTTAGTTAAGCTTACTGAGTGGTGAGATAGATGGCCGGCCAGATAACTCAGTGGATTAAAGCATCTGCTTAGGCAGACACAGGGACCATGGTTCAATATCCTGCGTGCTGTGCTGGCCCTGCCCCAGGGTGCACTGGAACAGGGACTGAGGGTGGGTGTGGTGGTTCATGCCTGTAATCCCAGCGCTTGGGAGAATGAAACAGGAGGATCACTATGAGTCCGATCTATGTAGTGAGACCTTGTAGTCCCTGTACTAAATACATTTTAAAAAGACATTTTAAAAAATGGTATAAATTTACTTGATTTTAGCAATGTAACATTTGAACTTTTGGAAGAAATGCTAGGTGCAAATAATTTTAAGCCATTTGAGTTATTTTAAGATGCTTTGATGTTGAAAGCCATAAATCTTATTAGATATTTAAAATTCTGTTGGGGATTTTTATAAAAATCTTACTTTTACATCTTCAAAGAGGAATGTCTCAGAGTGAAATGCAGAAATACCTTTACCACAATTTCTAATTAATCATATTGGATCCATAGTAAAGTATAATGACTTTATTTTTATCTTAGACACCTACAAGATGTTATTATACTAATGTTTGGAATAAGTATATGAAAGTTCATTTATTTCTTGATATTTCTAGTTCTCATACCTAATGGATTTTTTACAAAATCTGGTACCTTACTTTGCATCTTTACTGCCTTCTTCATATGTAGTTCATTTTCTCAAAGATTGCTATTTCTATTGTTTGATAAATACTGAAGACATTTAAAAATAGAAATCTGCCGTACCAACATCCTCACTGCCTGCCAAATTATCTGCTAAGGCATTTGTATTGCACCAGATTTTAGCAAGAGATCACCTGACATTTTCTTTTATCTTATAAAAGATTTGATTCCATTGGGATAAGACCTTATCCACCACTAAAGCTATTCAACCAAATGGATTTCTTGGTTGGATGAACTCGCAGCCACTTATACACATCAATGGAAGAGTCACTGCTTTACCCAGTGACTATATCAAATAGCTGTCATTCAACTATAAAGGTCACAGTCAATCAGGACTTAAGAGCTTCAAAGATTTAATTTCTCTTTAAGAGTCATTTAGAACAGATGAGAACACAGAGCTGATCTTGTTCAATAAGAGATGAAGCTGACTATCAAACTAGAAGGACTTTTATTTCATTGAAATACGAGAGGAAGAATAGCCGAGATCTCAGAATAATAGACTCCTTTGTGTAGAAGGAGCCTTAGAAAGAGGGAAACAAATATTCTTACTACATGTCTGAGGAAATCAAAACATAGTAAGGTTAAGTGTGTTGCAAAAGCCAGGCAGGTGTTTTGCTATAATTGAGTCAGAAAGTGAAGGATATTATTTCAGATGTTTGACATTATCTTCAAAACAGTTTATAAAAATACATGCAAAGCTGCATTGATAACATTGAAATATGCTCAACCCATAGATAAAAACCTACTATAATTCCTGTAATCATATTCCCTCCATAATTTAAATAGGAACCACCATTTTCAAATATTCACTGTTGGGAATTCCCAGGAGCACATTTTAATTGTTATTTTGGCTATTAACCACTTGGAATTAAATTGACTGTTACTGTTAGACAAAGATGTGAGTTTTGGAGGAAAAATACACAGGAAAAGATATGGAAAACATAGTTTAAGTGAAGTGGAATCAGAAAGTCTTTGGGACTGCAAAAGATAAGATTAAAATAAATCAATGATAGAATTGAAAGGTGACTGAGGCTAAAATACTGGGGCACAGCCTGTTCCTACATGAGAACTCTGAGTAGTGCTTCAGAGCTTCAGGGTGGAGGCAGCGAGGATGGCTGTTTTCTTGAGTGTTCCTCTGTGGTAGGTGGGGAGCTGGCTGCCAGAGTCACAAGACTCTTATCTATCACAATGCCTCTGCACTGCCCTGGCCCAGTCAGGGACGAGGGAAGAGGAAGATGGCAGGAACTGTGACACAAAGGCACTTTCTTTGTGATAAGCTAACATTTTTCTTAGTTTTGTAACACAACTGTGGATGATACAATTATGACACGGTTTCAGTCTTTTTTTAAAGATCCCTGTGACACTGCTGTACTAATTTTGGGTTTGTTTCTCAACCCTAGGTGAAAAAAGGCAACTATATTTTTAATCAGTTTTTATAAACTCATCTATTTGGTACAGGGTCTTGCTACACAGCCCAGACTAGTAACGATCCTCCTGTCTCAGTCTCCCCAGTGCTGGGATTACAGGCAAGCAATCACCAAACTGGCTTTCCTTAGTGGCAAGGCCCACCCTGGGTTCTGGGCTTGAGGGGCATGTGGTACCATGGATTCAACCTTGGTCCTTGAGCTTGCCTGACAGGAACTTAGACTGCCGGGTTATCTCTCCAGCCTTAAATTGCAGCTGGTTTAAGTTAAAATCTATGCCAAAACCTCCCAGAAAGCATAAATAAATAAATAAATAAATAAATAAATAAATAAATAGTTGAGAGTTGACTCAACTAAATGAATAAAGCAATTAAGTATATTATTTAATTATTCACCAAGAAGGAAATTATTCACCTATTCATACATATAGCACATTATTACCTATATCAAGCAAATTTGACATCATAGTTTGAATTCTGGACTAACTTTTCAGTAGAACACAGATGGGAGCTGGGGTAAGAGGGAGAGAGACTGGAAAGAGAGAAGAAGGCAGGAAAGAAGGGAAAGAAGGAGGGCTGGGGAGATAGCTCGGTGGTCTAAGTGCCTGCCTGGCAAGTGCAAGGACCCGGAGAACCCCCCACTACATGCCCTACTGGCCCCAAAATCCAGTGTGTTGGCCACATGCCTGTAATGCCAGCACTGGGGAGGCTGAGACAGAAGAACCACCATGAGTCTGAGCTGGGTAGTGATATCCTGTGTCAATAAATAAAAATGAAAAAATGATAAATTTTAAAAATACAACTAAAAGGAAAGGAAGAAAGAAAAAGAAGAGAGACAGCTTTGCAGGTGATATTGTGATGAATCCAGTTTCACCACCATAGGCCCTAATGCTGTTCATGTGGGGTCATGCAGCTAGCATGACCCTTTAGTAAGGATTGCTTCTGGACCTTCTGGTTATAGACATTTATGTTTCATGATACAAAATTAAAATAAATGACTGTTCTAAATTGCTATGTGTGTCTTTTTTCTTTACTTTTTCTATGTGTTTTTGTTATTGTTTGTTTTTCAATTGCCTGAGAGATAAAGAGACAAAAATGGTCAAATATGTGACAATAAATAATACTACATTTGTCTCATTGTCTGTTGCTATAGTGAGATTAAGGGCCCATTTAGAAAGGTAACCAAAGTTGAGGAAAAATAAGATTCTATCATTTCTTCAAAGAAATAAGTGACATAAAGAAATCCTATCTTCTTAACAAGTTCCAGTAAAATGTCAGTGTATAAAAGCGTGTATTTAGCCAGCCTGGTCATATGTACAATTTAGCTAGTAGTGAGCCTGAGGGTCCTTCTAAGTATGGAACAATTTCCTCGTCCTGTCAGAGCAGGAATGCAATAACTCAGTGCTTTCAATTTAGGTTTGCTCCTTTGGTCTAGTGTTCAGTAAAACTCTAGCTGTAGGCAATTTTTGGAAAACTATAGTTTGTGCAAAACTGCTTTAACCTGGAGAATACTTTCTTACTCTTAGAGTCACTTTACCTCAGGATTTTTTTACCCATTAGTCCAGATATAACCTGTGATAGAAAAGAAAATCTCTCTTCATAGATAAGAAAATAAGAGGGAAAGGATTGGGAATCTTCATGTTGATCAGCTTTTCCACATTGGATGAGTTACTCTAAGTCTGGAGTCTTTGTGATAAATATTAGTAATGCCTATAGACTTCTGTGGAAAGTGGATAAGCATTTGGAAAAAAGACAGTTTTATCCATCTGATTATTTCTTTCTTTTCGATCTTGTTTAGGAAAAAAGGTTATCTACTTCTGAATAATATATTAATTGAGCACAGAACAAGTATTCATTATGGGCTGCAGTTCTCGAGGGTCAGGAATCTGGAAGTCTTGGAAATGTAACTCATTCTGGGCAGTGACTTTCATGAGGCCTCAGGAGAACTTTCTGGAGGCGTTGTGGCCACCTCAGCTCCACTGTTGCTGGAGTCTCACTTGCTTTGTTCTGCCCTTGCTGGCTCCTCATCAAACAGCTCTCCTGCAGGCCATAAGACCGTCTTCCTCCCATGGTGACAACTTCCCTCAGGAGTGAAAAGACAGAGAAACACTGAGAGCCCAAGATGAAAGCTGCAGCCTGACCCAACCTCATTTGGAAAATGATGCCCTGTCCCCTCTGCTGGTCATACTGTCACACAGACCGGCCCTGGTGTACTGTGGCAAGGGATCCTCACCCATGTCAGTACCAGGAAGGGTAATGGGGGTCCTTTTGGACCATGGCTAGTGTTGTCATTAATTTAAATTAATATTCTGCTGTAGGAGAGTCACCTATTTTGAAAACCACAGAGGAGGAGATCAGAGAAAAAGTTTATAGCTTCACTACCCAGAAACAGTCCCTAGACTGCATTGATCTGAGCTTCCCCTTCCAGGGATGGGTTGTGTGTACTGCTCAGACAGTGCATAGAAACTGGATTTGTAAACTGAGATCTCAAGTTAATCAATTTCTTCTATTGCAGACAATTTTTTCATTTTAGAATTTTCACTTTAGGTCTAGTCATGAGACAGCTTCCTTTCTTTGTGTGTAAATACTCACTCATACCTAGGCATATTTTGCCACTGTAATTCCCAAATTTATATCACCCTGCCTCCCTGAAAAGGATTGGCACATTTTTCTGATCTTAGTGTTTTATGTAAACAAACAGACAAAGCACCTTTACCATCTAGTTGTTTTATCATTTTGACAGAAGTACTTTTTGCTGGGAATGGCTGTAGGTTCTAAGAGCCCTTGATTTGGTAAAATTGGGGGCAGAGGTTGAGAAGAAAGGAAACCCGGAATTGGATAAAAAGCAATGACACAAGGCTGAAATGGGTTCGCAAGCTGGCACACCTGCATGCACTTCCTTCCCACAGGGCAGAACCACTCTGTCCCCTCTGTCTGGGGTTTTGTTTGTTTGGAAACTCCACAGGAGGTATCTTAGGTGGCTACTGAGGGCATGAAAAGGCAGGATAATGTCACAGCTCTCATTCTTGCCTTCTGTATGTTGAGCTTTAGCAAATCCCCAGTCTCAGCCACCTCTAGCAGTAAGGTAAGGTTAAGTGGGAGTTGTGATGTAGATCTCTATTAATTTAGATTTTTTTTTTCTTTTTGGTACCAGTGATAGAATTCAGGACCTTGCACTTCACAGGCAGGTACTTATGCTGCTGGGCTATCTTTCTGAAACTCTAAGAATACTTTCTTTCTTTCTTTTTTAATTTTCTTTTCCTTTCTTTTTTCTTTTCTTTTTCTTTTTTTTGCTTCACTTTTACTAAAAATCTATTTTTCTTCATAAAAAATGTAAGTGTATCTCTTTGGAGCAGATCATTAATATAAGCAGTGATTTGGTATTGAATATCAACAGCTCACTTTTACTAAATGCAATACTATTGTAAGTACTTTGAGTGTTACCTTTTATTTAATTTAATCAACTTAGCAGATGCTGTTTTTGTCTTTCTCTAGATAAAGTAAAGCACAAGACATTAAGTGCTGTGTCCAGAGACGCTAAGCTAGTAAATGTCAGTCTGGCCCCAGAGGAGTTCTCATATCCTTCCAGTATGTCCAGATGTTGTGCTACATGTACTACTTTTAATATTTAGGTGACACTTTAAGGAAGGTGTTATTGTCCACATTTTAGGGATGGGAAAACTGGTGCTCTGTAAGAGACACTTCCAGATCCTCGTCTCGGTCCAAGAAGCCAATATTTGTAATCCCAAAGTTACGTTATTAGAATCCCATCAAGTTGATCCAACCTACCACTTTCAATGCAACCCACGGCGAAAATAAAGACATTAAATTATATTTTCAAACATCGGGGAGTCAAGGGGCTCTAGGTCCAGCCACAAAGATGGCTTTCTGCAACCAAGAGAGCAACCCAGGTCCTCACCTGGTTTTATTCAGAGGAGGAGTGGCTTGAGGAGGATTGACTGAGAATTGTGGGAAGTAGGTAACCATAGTGAGCTGAGCTAGGTGAGTGGCCTAAATTTACCTCTGCCATATGCAGAGAGGATATGCAGAGAGAGTAATCTGCACTATATAGTATTTAATGTTTTGGTAAGTCTGGTGCTTCAGCTTTGATGTAGTCTTTCAAGCCCCAGGAAGTCATAGCCTCTATCTTGAGGCTTGCTCAATCCCAGTTGGCAACATGGAGCATTAGCTTGACTGTCCTGTGCTAGGGAAACACGCATACCGCCTTCAAAGACTATCACCCGCACCTCAGCTAGACCAATACACATTGCTTAAGGCCAATTGAAGGATAAACAGAAGTCCTAGCCAGCTCTGTACAGAACAATACGAGGAAATAGGGTCAGGCTCAGTCAAAATGGAGACAGTTGCTCTTCTTTCAAGGAGAGCTGCTCAGGTAATCCTTCACAGTGCTTAGGGAAGCAGGTTATTTTGGTAAAGATCTCATGGCTGATATGGTCAGATCTTATCTTCAAACTAAGTTTTGTCTGTCTCCCAGTTCTGTTCTGGGAAGTATTATGTAACACACAGTAACAAAAGCTTTTCTTATTCTCTCCCCCAACAGAGTTATCTCTGTATTCTCTTGTGTACCATATGTTTTTTCCTTCCACATATTTTGAATTTCTCTCTTTTTATGTCTAACCCTCAAAGTTTAGATAAATGTGAGAAAGGATGGGTTTTGGGTACAAAAGACCCCTCTGCCATACACATACCCAATATACATCAATTACATTTTTCCAAAATTTAAATGTGGAATCCCCAGGAGCTAGCAGCTCACAATATATCCATATTGTAAGTAGGGTCTTTTAAAAGGTACCTAATGAGAGTGTTCAGATAGGTTCTTGTCATATTTGATCAATAATATTACATGACAAGGAAACCTGAACACAGAGAGGAGCAGCATGAGATTTTATAAAACCAGATAAGACATTAGAAGAGATTTATGCTTCTGGGCATGTGTGGTATGTGAAGAGAAAGCTAGTAGTGGGCCAAGGGATTTTCATCAGGCGTGACACACTCCTCAAGAAAGGTACAGATTCTTTTCAATTCACAGGACAATAAATGAATCTAGAAAGACTAATGAATCTATAACTGAATAAAAACCCTTCAAGTTCTTTTAAAATGAAATTGCTATTAAGGAAGTGAGATTTTCATAGAGAATTAACATAGACCACTGCAGAAGGAACAAATAGGCAAGTTATAGTTTGTTTGCTTTATGAGCTTTCAAAGTAAAAGTGAAGTCAGTGTATGATTTTCCTTTAAATTGAACAGCACATGTTTCCACCCCATTTTTTGGGGGGGGCAGATATTTACCTTTCCAATCTCATAAGCCATTTAACAGTAATAACAACATAGACCTGCCAACTTCATAACTCACTAAACTTGAGACTTCCCTTCCTAGCTAAAAATGTTCAATATTTCATACTACTTGGCCATTAAAGATGGCCATGTTATGCTGCTCTAGTCAATTTTATGTAACTTAGTCAATTGTATACAACTAGAAATCTACTGGTGACCATTTCCAAGAAACCTATTGTTTCCCTGATTTTTTTAAATAAAAAAATTACACAGAACGAGTCTTTTGTTCTTTCTTGTCCTACCAGTGATGATATACATACCTGAAGATAAAGCTACCATCTTATCACTATCAGCAGAAATTAACCTGTTCAAGATATTTGAGCAAAAATTAAGAGGGGGTGAGCAGAGAGACAGCTCAGTGGCAAAAGTGCCAGCCAGACAAGTGCAAGGTCCTGAGTTTGATCCTAGGTACTGAATTAAAAAAAAAAAATCAAGAGGGAGCTTTTCCCCTACTAATTTCTGTTGGCAGTTGTACTAGCCCTTGGCTTATCTCTAGTTATCTTGTTAAGTATAAAGTTAATTCTGATTTGATTAAGTTCCTTTTATAAATTAATCTCTCACATTTGCAAAACATTTCTAATCAATATGTGGTCTATTTCCCCAAAACTACACTCTTATTTCAAATTATTTCAATCACTTCCTCTCATTGGCACTCTTTATTTTTTGTGTGTGCGGCTTTGTGTTAGATTTGTGTTAAATAAGAAAAGGGTTAGACACATGAATTTAAAGAGGAACTGCTTATAACAATGTGCAGCTAGATTAATGATGCAATCAGATCAATAACAAATCAAAATTGTTAACCTTTTCTTTTAAAATCACTTCCTCCAGCTTTCCTGTAGAGCAGTCATTTGCATTCCTTACTGCTGTCTTGGAGGAAATCTCACAGCTTGCTCATCTGATCAGTTATTAAGGCCCTGGCCAGGCTCATCCCCAACTTAAACCTTTCTCTCAGCAGCAAGACTTTTGCCTCAAAAGAGTTAGAGCTGAAAAGTGGCAAAGGTCAAAAGCAAGGATTCCTCCTGAGTCCCAGCCTGCTGTCACTCTTTTTGCTTTGTGTACTGGGGACAGAGAACTGAGAAAAGAAGAAAAGGTCAGCCATACGAGTTATTTATGTGGTTGCTTTTTTCCTCTCTCAGATTTGACAGTTTTCCAAGTGACGAGTTCTGAGGAAATGGTGACCAGTGCTGATTCCCTCATGAGACATCTGTGTGAATTCTCCAGCAGCCCCTGCAGAAGTCTCCCAACTGCTCAGTTTTCTGCAACAGAAGGTCTGCTCTGCCTGGAATTCTTCCATCCAATACATCTTTAAGGGCAAAATTTCAAGAGCAAGGCTACTGGCTAAGGTGATTTAAAACACTTTTGCTACTACAATTGCTGCAATTTGTTTCTCAAATTGCATTACTTCAGTAGGCAGCATCTAATCTATGCTCTCACACCTAGAGCCCTAGCTACTTAAGGGGATTTTATTTATGCTGTCTTTATTTGTTTTCACTTGTGTCAAAAAAGGATAGCCATGTCCTGGAAATGGCTCAGTGGAATAAGCACTTCCCTGGCAAGCACAAGGGCCTGAGTTCAATCCCCGGTTCCAGGGAGAAAAAAAAAAAAAAAAAAAAAAAAAAGATAGCCAACATTTTGGCCCTAGCCTTTCAATGTCAGTGAGGACTCAGAACATAAGAGAAACTGTACTGTAACACTCAGTGGTGCCCCAAATTTTCTGATCAAGCAGATTATGGGGCCACAGAGGAAAGTGATCGATGTTGTGGAATGTGCCTAGGGAGAATCGCCCAGAAAGAAAACTTTCTCTCAGGCTTTCACAGAGAGCAAATTGGTCAAGCAAAGGCTGTGACTCATCCACATGACTGACACTGACAAAAGTTCTACAAACTATTGTACATGGCTTCAAGGTAAATCCTGAAGGGATTTGACTGAAAAATTCCGATACATATAATTAAACTAATGTTCCTGAAAAATCAATGGGTGAAAGAAAAACTTTAAGAGAAAATTTAAAAATACGTGGAGACAAATGAAAATGTATATACCTTATGGATACAGTAAAAGCTTTTCTAAGAGGTTAAATTTATAAGGATAAATATTTGCATGCAAAAAAAGAAAATAAAAAGTATGACAGGGTCTGGAGAGATGGCTCAGCAGAATAAGCGCTTGCCTGGTAAGCACAAGAGCCTCAGTTCAATCCTGGTTCAGTAAAAAAAAAAAAAAAAAAGTATGTCAAATAAATACTAGCATACCTCCAAATAAGGATAAACTAAAAGCAATTAATTAGAAGGAAGTATATAATGAATATCACAACAAAGATGAATGAAACAGAGACTAAGAAAGCATAGAAGAAGATCAATGAAATGAACACTTGGCTTTCTGAAAGGATGAACAAAATAGAGAGTTTTAGCTAGATTAACTGGTAAAAGAGAATAATCAAATAAGCATAATAAAAAATGAAAAAAAAAAAAACATTGCAATTAACACCAGGAAAATTTTCACACTGTTAAGTTGTATAAGCAGGAAGAAATGGATAAATTCCTCAACACACACAGACTACTAAGAGTAAATAATGAAGAAATATAACTATAAAACATACAAATATTGATTAAGGGATTTGAATTACTAATAAAACGTTCCTGTGGAAGAAAAGTCCAAGACTTAATGTCTTTGCTGCTCAATTTTACCACTCATTTAAAGAACAAATATCAATTCATCTCAAATGTTCCTAAAATGCTGAGAAAGAAATGCTTCCAAATTCATCTTAACAGGCCACACACATACCAAAGGCAGAAAAAGGCATAGTAAAAAAATCAGCAACCAATATCCTTCATGAACAGATGAAAAAATACTCAGCAAAATACAAACAATGTGATTTTGGTAGCACAATAAAGATGATTTTTCACTCTAATGAAGTAAAGTGTATTCCAAGGTTTCAAGAACAGTTTAATATCTCAATAGATACATAAAAGACATTCCAAAACATTAACATCTCTTCATGTTAAAAATTCCAGATAAATCAAGTATAGAAGGAATAAGCCTCAACATAGCAAGCCCGATATGGAAAACCCACCACTCAACATCATAATAAGTAGTAAAATATGAAAACTTTCCCTCTAAAATTAATGACGTGCACCACCTAGATAGAGCAAGTATTTAATAGAAATAAAAGTCATCCAAATGGGAACAGTGAAAGTTAAATGTTCCCTATTTGTAGATATCATGATCTTATATACCTATGGTGTTTTTCTTTTTTCTGTTTGAGACAGGGTCTCACTAGATAGTTCAGAATGGCCCTGAACTCACTATGTAGCCCCGACTGGCCTTGGCATCATAGCAATCCTCCTGCCTTAGTCTCCCAAATGCAGAGATTACAGGTACGCACCACCACACCCT
>NW_004524701.1:8817813-8844107 GCF_000260255.1 Octodon degus | reverse complement strand
TATCAAAAATAACATAAAGAGCCAGGGAGATGGCTCAGTGGAATAATTGCTTCCCTGGCAAGCACAAGGGCCTGAGTTCAATCCCAGGTTCCATAAAAAAAATAAATAAACATAAAAGACATTACTACTTAGGATATGAAAGATCTGCACACTGAAGTTGAAAACATTAATAAAGAAATTAAAAATCCCCAAATAGAAGATATCTCATACTTAGAAAAATTAATATTGGTTTAGAAAAATAGATTAGAAAAGTTAATACTGTAAAAATACTTGTTATTTAGAGCAAGTTACAGATTCAGTAAATCTCTATGAATATCTAATAATATTTTTGCACCTAAGTCCCAAAATTTAATTGAAATTACAAAAGGCTCTGAATATCCAAAGCAATTTGAACAACAGGCATAAATCTGGAAGCATCTTACTACCTGAATTAAAATGTACTATAGAAATCAAAACAGGATAGCACTGACATAAAAACAGATGCATAAACAAAGTGCATAGAGTACGAAGCCTGCCAGCAAACTCACATATTTGTGGTCCCAGTTGCCAAGAACACACAGTGGAGAAAAATACTCTCCTAAATAAGGGGTATAGCAGCAATTCAGTTGTTCCATACAAAATGGAATTATATTTTTATCTTGTACCATGGAAAGATTAATTTAAAATGCATTAGCTTTTTAATTGAAATATTTAAAACTAAGATCATGAGAAGAAAAGATGGGACAAAGACTCAATGAAATTGATGTTGGAAATGAAACTATGGGTGTATATTTCCAAGGGCACAGACCACAAAACAAAAATCAACACATAGAATTATATCCAAATAAAATGTTTCTGCAAAGCAAACAACAGAGCAAAAAGACAACGTACAAAATGGGAGAAAATATTTATAAACAATAAATATGAGAAGGAGTTAATATGAATACATAAAGAACAAATAATTCAAACCAAGAAACAAATAATTCAATTTAGAAGAGAACTAAGGTATGGCTAGACATTACAAGATGTATAAATGGGGCTGGGGAGATGGCTCAGTAGAATAAGTACTTCCCTGGCAAGTGCAAGGGCCTGAGTTCAATCCCCGATTCTGCTAAAAAAAAAAAAAAAAAAAAAAAAAAAAAAAAAAAAAAAAAAAAAAAAAAAAAAAAAAAAAAACATACAAATGGCCAACAGTTACATGAATAATTTTCTAGCATTACTAGTCATTGGGAAACCCAAAACAAATCCATAAGTTATCATCTTATAACTATTAGAAGAATAATGTTATGAAAGTAAAACTTCAGCTAAGGAGACAGCTCTGTGGCATAAGTGCCTGCCTGTCAAGTGGCAGATCCTGAATTCATTCCCTGGCAAAAAAAAAAAAAAAAAAAAGAGAGAGAGAGAAAGAAAAGAAAACCTAACTACAGGTGAGTATATGGGGAAAAAAGAATCTGTTCACATTTGTTAGAAATACTACCTATGCCAGCCATGATGGAAAACAGTAGAAAGGTTCCACAGAAAGTAAAAATCAAACTATTATATAATCCAGTAATCCCACAGCTCTGGGGCTATATGCAAAGGAAAATGCCAAAATATGCACTTTCGTGCTCAGTGCAGGATTACCCACGATCACAACTCCAACTTTGATGCCCATCAATGGATAAAGGAAACATGGCACGTGTACACCATAGAATACTATTCATCCTTAAAAATGTAGGAAATCCTGAAATGCCGTTATCTGGACTACCTGGATAAACATGAACTTTAAGACTGTGAAATAAGTCAAGTACAGGAAGACAAATGCACGGTCTCACTTATATGTGGGATCTAAGAAACCTGAACTCTCACAAGCACAAAGTAGAAGAAGAGGGACCAGGGGCTGCATGTTTAGAAGAGAGTGACCAAGAATGCACAGTGTCAGCTAGAGAAGAAACAGACTCAAGAGACCTGCTGTCGAATATGGTGGCTATCCTTAGTATAAATGCTCTGAGTTCTTGAGAATCACTGAGAGTAAGTTGGAAGTATTCTTAGACAAAAGGGATCAACATTTGAGGCAGCTCACATGTTCAAAGGGCTGAATTAGCCATTACATGATATACACATATTTTGTATTTGCTGTTATATTTAGATGTAATATAAGGAGGTATTGATAAAGAAAATATTAAAAAGTGCTCTTACTTCTAAGAAAACATAAAAAGAAATTCCATGACTAGGTAATTAAAGAACAATAGGTAATACACTGTGTATCATAATCTTTTTTTTTAATTTAGTACAGGGTCTGCAGTGTCTACAGGGTCTCAAAATGTTATTTATGTTCATATATGTTTTTCCAGTTTTAGTTAAAAAAATTGAAGGTTCAATGTTTTGGAAAAACAATTTTAGTAAAGAGATTAAAATATTTTCACTGAACATTTATAGCAGTGAGTTTGGCTTTTTGGCCTCAGTGAACCATAATAGTGGTAAACTGTAGGCATAGCTACAGACTGTTAGCAGGAGGCAGTGTGTAATTGAAACCCCTTTCATAATCTAGCCAAAACTATTAACTTTACCTATCTTGTTAATTATACTTTTATGCAAGATTTTTAGGACAAGTTAAAGTGAGACCTGTATTAATCAAAATTAATGTCTTGTTATATACATCAAAGTGTTAAGGCTCTCAGAGATTACTTTTCAAACTGTGTGCAGAGCCTCTTAATGGCCAGTGTCCTCTCCTAGGATAGTTTCATGGCATGGCTTCCCTCAGAAGCATAAGAGATTTCTCATACTTTGGTGATCCTCCTTTTAGCACATTGTGCAGGGGTTGACACCTGTCCTCTGGGGTTAACAATCTCCATGCTCAGGAAGCTGGGTGAGTCACCACAGTTGTAGAATCTTACAATGAGGTGACCTCATGTCCTGAGTCCTTGCAGAAATTGGAAGCTAGCCTGTTCTCTTAGCCCATTTATCAAGTCAGGGATTATGATGATCCTACCTTGCCTTTGTTGTGAAGAACTGCTTTTAATCTTCTAGGTCTCTTCTGGTTCCAAATGATTTTTAGGAATGTTTTTCTCTAGATATGTGAGGTATGCTAAAGGTATTTTGGTAAGGATTGCATTGAATCTGTATAACAATTATGGAAGTATGACCCTTTTCACAATGTTAATTTTTCCTATCTATGAACAGGGAATATCTTTCCATTTCTTGAAATTTTATTCAATCTTTTTACAGAGTACTGCAATTTTCAGGGTTTAGATCTTTTATTTCTTCATGAGATTAATTTTATTTTTTGCTTTCTCTCCTGAAGGGTGTGGTTTCCCTCATATCTACTTCAGTGAATTTGTTGCTTGTGTAAAGAAATGCTATTTTTTGCGTATTGAATTTGCATTCAGTTATATTACTGAATTTGCTTAGTAATTTTAGAAGTCTTTCAGTGGAGTTTATGCCTTTTATTTCTCTCTCTTACCTAATTTCTCTGGCTAAGGTTTCTGAACTATATTGAATAGGAGTGGTGACAGTGGACCTCCTTGTTTCATTCCTGATTTTAAACTGAAAGCATCCTGATTTTTTTTAATTTGTATTGTTTTGTTATGGGGAATCAAACTCATAACCTTATACTTGGCAGACAGAAACTGTGCCATTGAGCTATCTCTCCAGCCCAGCATTGTCTTTTTGTATAATGCTGGCTGTTGGTTTGTTACAGACAGCTTTTATCAGATTGAGGTAGGCCATTTATTCTGATTTTCTGTAGGTTTTGTTTTTTATCATGAATGAGTGTTAGACTCGTTCAAAAGTTTTTTTACATCTAGTGAGATGATCATGTGCTTTTTATCTTGTTGATATGGTGCATTAAATTTATTGATTTGTGTATATTAAATTATCCCTGCATTGATGGGATGAATCCCACTTGGTCGCAATACACAATCTCCTTGATGATTTGCTATAATCTGTTTGATAGTCTCTTATTGAGTATTTTGGCATCTGTTCATTAGGGAGATTGGCCTATAGTTCTCCTTTTTGGTTGGGTATTTCTCTGTTTTTGTTATCAGGATTTAGTAATACTTGCCTCCAGAAATGAGTTAGCAAGTATTCCGTCCCTTTCTGTTTTATTAAAGAGTTTGAGGAGCATTTGCATTAAATCTTTTCTCTATTTCTTATCTAATTCAGAAGTGAATCCATCAGGATTTGGGCATTCTTTTTGTTAAGTTTTTAATTGTTTTCGATTTCATTTACTGATATTGGGTCACTCAGAATTTTTATGTCTTCTTGATTCAGCTTGAGCAATTCAGACATGTTCGAAGAAATCTGTCCATTTCTCTGTTCTCTTTCCTATATGAGTAAAGATTTTTGAAGTAGACATTGATGATCTTTTGAGTTCCCACAGGATCTATAGTGATTTCATCCCCTTCATGCCACGAAATTGTTCTTTCCTTTATAAAATATGTTTGGCTAGGTACTTATCATTTTATTTATTCCTTCAAAGAACCAAATTTTGAACCATGCTTCATGTTGTTTCCGTAGCTCCTACTGCATTAATTGCTGCTTTGACTTTCAAATTTTCCTCCCTTGTATTGAATTCAGGCTTGACTTGCTCTTCTTTTTCTAAAACCTTGAGGTACAACATTAGGTTATTCATTTGTTATTGCTCTGTTTTCCTGATACGAAAATTCAACACTATTTATTTCTCTTAGGACTACTTCAATTGACTCCCATGGGTTCCAGTATGTTATATCTGTATTTTCGTTTCACTATAGATGGTGTTTAATTTCTTCTTTAATTTCATATGTGACCCACTGGCTGTGCAGGAGGGAGTTACTTAATTTTCATGTGTTTATGGAGTTTTTGTGGTTTCTTTTGCCATTAACTTCTAATTTTATTGCATTACAGTCAGATAATATGCATGGCATAATTTGAATTCCTTTGCACTTACTTAAACATGTTCTATGGGATAGTATGTGGTCTATTTTAAAGAACATCTGGTGAGCAGCTGAAAAGAATGTATATTCTGATGTTGTTGGGTGAAACACTCTGTAAACATCTACTAAGTCCATTTGTTCACAGGGTTGGTTCGGTTCTGATATTACTTTGCAGAATTTTTGTCTCATTGACAATGTGTTATTAAATTACTTCATTACAACTGTGTTATTGCTTATTTGATTTTCTAAGTCTATTAATAATCATCTTATATAGATGGTTTCTCCCCCATTTTATACTTACATATTCATGATTATCTATCTCTTCCTCTAAAAGTTTTCTACTAATAAGTATGGAGTGATCTTTACCTCTTTTGGTCATTTTTGGTTGAACGTTCACATTGTTTGCAAACTGAATAGGTACCCCTGCTTTCTTCAGGGTTCCTATTGCATAGAGTATTATTTTCTATTATTTAGTACATATTTTCCATAGAAAATAATACTTAGATTTTCATTCTATGAATTTCCTTCTGAGTTAAATGTGTTTCTTCTACATGGCATATTTTTAGGTCTTGTTTTTGATCCATTCTGCCAATCTGTTTCTTTTTATAGGTGAATTGAGGCCATTTCTATTGCTGGTTATAAATTATATCTATTGGCTTACCTTTCTCATGTTCTTCTCCTGATGTTGGTTCCCTGCTTTTCCCTTCTGTTTAACTGCTTAGTCTACCTTGTAGTTTCTTTTTATTGATGTTCTTGGAATTGTGGTCATGTTTATCTCTAAAATATTTTTCCATACATTTGTAGTGCTGATTTGGCAGTCAAGGGCTTCTTCGATTGATATTAGATATAGAAATGCTTTATTTCTCTGTTTATTTTGAAAGATAATTTTGCAGGATACATCAATCTGAGTTGGAAGTTGTTTTCTTTCATGATTTGAAATACTTCATTCCAAGCTCTTCTTGACTTGAAGGTTTGATGTGATTCTAATGGGCTTTCCTTTACAGGTGATCTGTTTATCTTCTTATATAGCTTTTAATCCTATTTTTGTATTGCATTTCCCCTTGGGTCACATGGCAGTAATAGTTCCATGTGATGACACCTTCCTTGTCTTAGGAGGGTGCTCCTGGGACCTGATCCTCATGGTATATAGGTAAGTTGAGATGGAATGTATCTTGGTGACTCAACTCCCAGAGGTGACAGAAAGCTTTCTTAACAATGTCCCTTAGTTCAGCCTCCAGGGAAGAGGGACAGTGCTGCAAAGTTGCTTTTCTCTAAAGAAGTGGCAGTCTCTGTACTCAAGCCTGAGGTAATAGTTCAGAGAATTCTATAATAAGCTCCCCCACTACCTGAGCACTGCAGAAAATGCAACAAAAGTGTAAGCATACTGTCAATAGGGTGGATATAATATGGCCTGAGGAACACTCCTTTTACTTTGGCTTTTGTCCTAACAAACATTTCTTGAGGAATCTAGAGAATTTCTGGGTAGACACTGGCTCTAATAATGTCAGGACAGGGGTTCAGGCAATAGGGACATTGGAGATGAGGGCGCACTCTATGTGGGCTAGGAAACTAATCTGCTTTTTGCTCCATAAATCTATAGAGAAACATCTGGCCAAAGTGTATGTGGGGCAGGGGGTGGCCCCTCCTTCTAGCTGATGAGTAAAAGTCCAAGCTGTTAGCTGGACTCCTCATGGAGGTTTTTGAGAGAACTTTGATAGAATGGCTGGCTGACAAGCAACAAGGGTGTTCACCTCTCACCTCACAGAAGATCACAGGCTGGTCATGTTAGGTTTCTCCTCTGCAGCCATTCTGGTAGCTTTCCACTGTCCAGCAGAGTGCCCCATTTCTTAGAATATAAAATCATAGGGAAAAAGAGAGCATGCCTGTGATCCAGCTGTTGCCCACACTTTCACCTCCATCTTGTGCACTACAGATGTGATCAGTTTTTTCTGCATGGATTGCCTTCCTGTGAGTGAAAGAAGAATGAAGTCAACAAAACAGCAGTAGGAGAACAGAACAGCTGTGCTTCACAGGAAGGAACAAAGAAAAGCACTCCGATTTTGAGGGGAGCTCCAAAGAAAGGAGGCCACAGAGGTGCCTGAACCTAGGGAATCTGTGGAGCTTTGGCACATGAAAGGAGCAGATGGGCATGTGAAAAGGCAGATGTGCAGCTGCTGCTGCCTGACTGGTTTCTTGTTGTCCACAGGTTTGACGAGTCCTCTGTCCCCAGTGCTCGAATAGCTTGAAGGTGGGGCAATGAATTTGCTTATGCATAGTCTTGCTCTGCATGAACACACTGTCTAATGGTAGAGAGACAGGATGTTAAACTACACAGCGCTGTTCAGTGATGGGGGTGTGAGGAAGATACTCAGGAGTTTAGAGAAGGGACAGGTCACACTGACTTCTGAAAAAAAAACATGCCTCCAGAAATGAGCAAAGTTTTCCAGGTAAGCATGAATTGAAATGGAAGAACATTCAGATCAGCTTCATGGAAAAGACCCAAAAGAAGAGAGAAAGAGAGGACAGAGACAGAGAGAGAGACACACACAGACCGAGACAGAGACAGAGACAGAGACAGAGACGAGATGAGATAAGAGGAGATGAAAGGAAGATGGATTCTATCTGGGTTATAGAATTCAAGTGTGGGTATTTATCATGAAGCCAGATACATAGGGCTGTAATTTAGGGATGACCTAGGAGAGAAACATAGATGTGAGAGATGTCAAGTGATAGTTTAAAGATGTGAGAGCTGATTAAACCACTCAGGGAGGGGTTTGGAGATGGCCTAGTGGAATAAGCACTTCCCTGACAAGTGCAAGGGCCTGAGTTCAATAACCGATTCAGAAAAAAAAAATTTAAAAAACCCACCATGGGGGCATACATAGAGTGAGATTAGCATTTCAGACAAAGATATCAAAGAAAAAAATTAAGGGACAGACAAAAACAATGAGCCCAAGAAGGAAAGAGAATAAATAGGGAGGTATAGCACGCGCAAGAACATCTGGCATGTAGAAAATCAAGATACAACATTAAAATCAATCAGCACAATCAACATTGTGTCTATATAGATAAATTTGAGATGAAAACATCTAACAATGGCAGAAGAAACCACCCATATCACCTGTTGAGAAAAAAGACTTTTCCTTATCAAGATAATCTTAGTTACGTTTTATGAGATACTTGGTCGGGCAATATTTTAGGCTATGCGTCTTTCAAAGATTTCCTAGTCATTGATACACATAGACCACAGCACGTGACCAATAACCAACTCCCCATCAAAGGATCCAGGCCAGCTGAACCAACGGAAGGGGGTGCCCTGGCCCGGAGAAGGCACATTGCAGGCGCATGGAGGAGCATGAACCTGGGCTTTTCCAGGACAGAGAGCAAAGTAATGGCCCCTGAAAGCCCCACTTGCAAAGGGGAGCTGGGACCATGATCCCTGTCAGGTCCTGCAGCCCCGGTGCCCCTCACTGCTCCCCCCCAACCAGCTCAGGGGTGGGCCGTTCCTGTTGCTAGGTTCTGGACCAAACACTGAATATTGTAGGCCAGTACTCAGAGGCTGAAGAGACTGCGCAGGCAGCCTTGAGCCGTGGAGTTGCCAGCGATCATGGGGTTTTTGACCCTTCTCTTAGTTTCATGGAAGACTTTTCACTGTATCAGAAGCCGGTTTACAGTACAGAGAAAGAAACGCCTTGCTCCCCGCCTCGCAGGATACATTAAGGAAAAACATCAACTTTTGGAAAAAGTCGGCCAGATTCAAAAGGAGAATGAAGCCTTGGAGGCAGCTCTCAGGGAGGCTCGCGTCCTTGAGAAAGAGGGGGCCAGGCAAGCCCAGGGTTGGGAGGCATCCTACAAGGACACGGCCAGGTTTCGAGGGCGGATAACCTCCATCCTCACAGAGCTGAAAGAAGAGCAATCCCAACGTTTTAAAAAACAGCAACTGAGGATGAAAGAGATGTCTGGCAGGATCCGGTCCCTAACACAGGAATCAAAACTTCTCACGTCTGAAATAGCTGAAGCCAAGGTCGCCCTTTTGAACTTCAGCAAAGAGCAGCTCCAGAGAGAAGTGAAAGATGCTGTGAGCAAGAAGGCCCAACTCCAGGAAAGCGAGGCACAGATTCTCCAGGATGCTCAAGGGTGGAAGGAACAAGTGGGTACACTCACCTTCCAGAAAACAGCGCTGCAGGATGCCCAGGCTGGAGCAGAACAACTGCTTCAGGGGAAAGGACAGCACAGGGAGGCTCTGTTTGGGTACCTGCTCCTCCCCACGAAAGGTGGGACTTCTGGGCCCCCAGGGGACCACACACCTCCTGAGGACTCCCAGCAGGAAGTGAGGAGGCAGCCCCAAAGTGGTCCCAGCTTTGCTGATGGGCCAGAAGGACCTTTGGAGAGGCTGGTCTTCGGCGCTCAGATCAACGCGTCCTTCCAGACCCTGGAAGAGCAAAGAAGCCGACTTCACGCTCAGCTCTTGGGAGCACAGCAAACCAACGAAGAACTGGCAGAGTCTGTGTGACATCTCCAGACTCAGCGAGCGTCTCTGCAGTCGGAGAACACAGAGCTGCGAAGAGAGCGCCAGAAGCTTCAGCTGAAGTTCACAGTGAAGGCCAAAGTTCACCACCAAACAGTCCTGAGCTCCTACAGGAAACTGAACCTGGCGGCAAAGGCCCGGGAGCAACAGGAGCAAAAACTGGAGGAGGTGGGCCGCGTCGCCGAAGAGCTGGAGACCTACAGAAAGCGAGCCCAAGACATGGAAGAGGAATGGGAGAGGACTGTTTGTTTCTACCAGAGGCAGGTGACCTCCATGCAGAGAGAAGCCCGTGAGAACTGGAACAAAGCTGTCATCGCTGAAAGACAACTTCAGGATTTAAGAAGAGAAAATGCCCGCATCAGACAAATCCTGCATGCAGCAGAGCTGAAAGCTTCACTAGTAGGCAAACATCCTGCCACTCTCAGTGTCACAAAGAGCACCTCTGGCCCAGAGTGCTCCTCACGAGGTCCATCCCCTGGGCATCGGCCTAGGCCTACATCTTCAAGATCTGTGTGCCCTCTCCCAACACTCTGGGAGGAGCCACTGGGGAGCCAAGTGTCCTCTCCAGCAGGCCCAGCAAGCTCTCAATTGGACCTCACCCAGCTCAACCTGCTCCAAGCCCAACCCAGGGACAGGGTTTGATTCCTCCAGCCCTCCCTCAGGCTGGAGCTGCATCATTTGCAATGCCTCTAACAGGACAGATCACCTCATCCTCCCCTGCCTCCTCCAAGAAACAGGGACGAAGGTTCTTCACATCTTGGCCCACCCTGATGCCTCCCCCAAGTGGCGCCATGGCCAGCATTCACCATCAGAAAGGCCTAGTTTCTGTGCCCTATTCCTCAGACTCTCCTACCCATACTGGGGTTTCCTTGTCACCTCATGGCCACTGAACAGGGGTCCCTTTGGGGTTCACTCTGACTTCCAAAGAGCCTGCTACCCAACAACCAGCCCTCCACACAACAGAAGCCCAGGCCCAGCCTTGCTTGCTCTCCATTAGTCCTACTACACTTTCCCTCCCTTTCTGCCCTTTTGCCCTTTATAGGAATTGTAGTTCATAAATTAAAAAAAAAAATTAAATATCAGAAACTGTACATGCTCACATCCTAAAATGCTATCAACTAGGAGGGACTAAAAAAGAAACAATGTGTACCTTCTACTGTGCTTAGAGCCTTGGTGGCACTGCCCTTCTGCCTCTGGCAGGCAAGGAGAGTCCCAAGAGCCACCAATCTGACTGGGTGGTGGTCTCTCTCACAGTGTCCTCTTTGTCAACTGGGCATGAGGAAAATCTTTCCTAAGAATTAGAGCAGAAAGGAGGATTCAATGCCCTTCTGCTCTGGAGCACTGAGCTTCCCTCCAGGTGGTTTTCAGGTCTCTGGGAAACAACCTCAGCTCAAAGGTGCTGCGCCCCCTGCAGCCAGGAAGAGCCACGGGACACTGCCCAGGGCTGCTGGCTTCCCAGTCCCTGAGGCTCAGGAGAATCAGACAGCTGCAAGTGACAAAACTAGATTGCGAGAGTCATACAGGAAACACGAGGTGCAAGGATCACCATCAGTAGTACGGTTTCTATGCAGCGATGTCTCTGGCTTTCCAAACCCTGGGCTGAGACACAGTGCTTCAGCCTAGAGCAAGGAGCTACCAGTCCTGCACCTCGCACCCAGTGGGCACTTGGGGCACTGCACAAGATCAGGTCAAGCATATGTGAGAGGCAAAGTGAGTCACACTTACTTACTGCGCTTTCATGCACCCACTCACCCACCCAGGGACAGGTTTTACTGTCCCTGTATTGTTGCTTTACATTCTAAAACAGGAAAAAAGTTAAGATTTTATCAGAGGTTTACTAACATATGCTGAGATCTAGGAAGCTTGTAAATTTATCCCTATTTAAAATTTTGAGAAGGGTTTCAATTGAAAGTACAAATAACAACTACATAATAAATGAAAATATAATACAGGAATGGGGCAAGTTCACAGTGCAAATAACACATTAAAACTTATTTCATCTGCAGTACAGTACATGCGTCACTGTCTCCAGGACTTAAGATAGAATGTGATCCACATTTGAAAATAGGGATCTAAAAAGAAACATTTGAAAAGTTAGCAAAATTATGCACCATTTTTTGTACAATGTGGAATCTACGACCTCCAGTTAGAAAACCTCGTGATGTGAAGAAAGTATACAGAGTGAAAAGGACATGAAAATGCTGATGAGAAATATTTAAAAGGTTCAGAAAAGAAGGAAGTTTGCTTTCAGGTGCAGGAGCTTCCCAGGACAGGAAGTGACATCAGGGACTCTGAGCTATGAGGTCCCCATGTACACACCCTGGCTCACAGGGAGAAGTGGTGCCTAGATGACTTCAATGAGGTGAAGACACGGGAGGGCTGCTGTCCTTGCAGGGCTCTCCTCCATAGAGAAGGACGGCATCTCTCAGGAAACTGATCTTCACTAGCATGCACTCAGCTGATCTGTGACATGCAGAGACTCCTGTCCCTCCTGCGTGACCAC
The DNA here is from genome assembly GCF_000260255.1 of Octodon degus. NCBI lineage: Eukaryota > Metazoa > Chordata > Mammalia > Rodentia > Octodontidae > Octodon > Octodon degus. Next base: position 8,832,205 of record NW_004524701.1, on the reverse strand, counting down.
ATTCTCCTGCCTTGGGATCCGAAGCCTGGATGAAAGGAAACTTCCAGACCCATTGCCTTCAAGGCAAGTGCAAGGGAGTCTAGAATGCTGGCTCTAGAGATAGGAGAGCAGGCTCCCTGAGCCACAGGAAGAGCACAGAGCAACATGGCAAGGGTCCATGTGGGAAGCTCTGGGGATCCCTGTGATCATCCTGGCTGCGGAAACACGGGGCTGCAGAAACACGGGGAATCTGCAGAGCATCTAGCTGCAAGAAAAATGGCACCCCTGGGGGGTGACAATGAGGTAATGGGCAGGAAGCCTGATAGTTCAGCTGCTCCCAAGGTAGTGACACCAAAGCCCTATCCACAGAATGCTAAGCTAGGACTGGGTGAAAACAGCCACACTCTCACCCTACAAGGGAAGCAACTTTCAGATGCTCTGCAGCCCTGAAATAGATTGACTATGAGCTCTTCAGTTCTTCCACTTAAGATCTCGAAATTGATACACAGTTTCAATAACAGACAATCTGACTGAGGTGGGAAAACTTTTCAACAGATGTTAGGTAAAGATTAGCAGCAGAGGACAGATCCCAAAGCCTACAGCCAGTTTAGTACACTGTGCTGCTTATCACAGGCAGGAAAAATCAAACTTAATCCCTCACTGCCACCACATGTGTTGCTGTCTAAGGGCAGAGGTAAGTGAGGAGGAGCCACCTCCTGGTCTCTCCACATTGCTCCTTGCAGGGAATTCTCATACCTTCCCTGGCCAGCCTTCCCCTCTATGTCCCCCGTGCATGGCTGCCTGAGTATGCAAGTGCTTTAGCCTCTGCCTGCCTCTCCTCTCCTTTCTCTGTCCTCTTTCTGGAACAGGTCCACTGCTGCATAGCTTCCCATGTTCTCACAAAGCTGGATCTCCCAACCCATCTCTGTCTATCTTCTTAGGTCCCTGTACTGAGGCCTGAATCTGACACAGAGCAGGAATCAAGTCTTATAGCACTGTATGAGAATGATCATTTATTTAGCATGTGGCTCCATGGCAGACACACAGAGGAAAGATAGGGCCTTCATGGTGGTGAAGATCGGTCATGCCATGGGTTCACCTGGCCTCTCCTGGAGGAAATGAAATCTAGCTACAGGCCCAGGGACCCACTCTGGAAGAATTTTCCTTATCAACCTGATGTCGTGGCTCACACCTGTTAGCCACAACAAGAGATGCAGGTAGGATGCTCAAAGCTGGGCTGCATCATAGGGAGACCCTGTCCCAGAAAAAAGCAAAACAGAACAGTCTGTACGAGAGAAGGCAGCCCCCGTGTTTGACTGGAGACTGGATAGGGATATAGAGCCTATCTGAAGAGCTGGTCAAAGAGATTAAATTCTCCAGGGTCCCAGTGACTTCCAAAACTCTGGGAAATCACCTAAAGAACATCAACCCTTCAGACTCACTCACCCCTTCTCCCCTTTGTTCCTAGGTTCAGTGGCATCTGACCAACCAGGAAGTCTGTTAGAATTTAGAGCAAGTTGTTTCTGCTAGCCAGATTTCAGAACAATTCTATGCATGAATAAAATACAGACAAGGACAAAACTTGAATGCTCAGCTAAAATCAGCACGTGTCTGCCTACCTGCATACATGGACATGACCAAATAATAACCAAGACCAGAACCACTGCGTCCCTCTCTGTGTCTGCGAGTGGCCCGGGATCATCACCCTCCCATGATGCTCAGCATGGACAGAGATCTCAGGTTCTACCTCGCTCCCTCTGTGTGTACCTGCTCGTGGGACTCCTTCCTGGTACCCCTTCCCCAGGCAGTGGTTCTCCACCATCCAGCTGCAGCCCAGCCAGTGGGCAGAGTGTCCTTAGAGAGCCCAAGACAGCGGGAGACCCCCACCCTCTGTCCCCAGGCAGGATGGAAACACCTAAGAATGACCCATTCATTGTCTGGAAAGGGTCTCCCCTTCTGGATGTCATGACAAAAAACAAGAGGGATAAAAATCAACCCACCTGGGTAAAGGAACTTGTTTTTCCAGAAGGAAGACACTGCAGATGGCAGAATAGGCCAGGATGAGAGGAATAATTATTCAGTGGATGGTCTGAGAGCAACTCTGAGCATGCTAACAGGAAAACACTTATTTTTGAGTGATTAAAAACCTCACTGTAGAAGGCAACACTGTCAGGATTTTAGAAGTCATAACATAAGAAAATATTCTGTGGATGAAGAAATACTGAATCAAAATAAAGAACACAAAATACATGACCAACTTGATGAATCATGCTTAAGAATGTTTAGTATAAAGTAACAGACCCAGGGGAGAATCGGTTGCAGTCCTCGAACGACAAATTAAACGACTTAGTGCTGGCGCCTGAGCACTGAGCCGAGGGACCCTAAGGGAACTGTCAGTTCCTTCAGGTGGACGCCGCAGCCCCTCCCCTCCCTTGCGCATTGACCTGCACGGCCACCGTCCAGCCCAGAGCAGGCTCTCCGAAGTTGGCCCTCTGTCCCCTCCCCTACCCCCTCCCCTGACCCTCCTATGGCAGCAGCCAGCACTCTCGCTGTCACTTCTTGGGGCCTGGCCGGGCCGGGTCTCCTCCAGTTCCCCCATGAAGGCTGTTGCCTTGGGTTCGCTCCTCCCCACTCCTTCCTTTGCATGGCAATAGTTCCTCTCCTCGGCCCTTAGCCGCTTGGAAGGCAGGGACCAGTGTTCATGTCGGGGACTCTGGAGCGGCAGAAAGCCCCCCCCCCACGAGCCCTTGAAGCCACGCCCTCAGCCCGCCCTCGCCACGCCCCACCCCGCTTCCTTGTCCCTGCACCCTTAAGCAAACAAATGATGTTTTATGCTGGAGTCCTCTAGAAAAAAGAAAGAAAATGTAAAGTGAGCTCTATTCATACTAAAAGTGATTTCCTAAGCAGAGCACCACAAAGAACACAAAAGAGCACAGCAGAGAGAGATGAAAAGACAAAATGCCTTCAAATCTAGAACTAGAACTTTGATCCCAAGTTTTGGCATCCAAAGAAGGGTAAAATGGCACGCTCACTTTAGAAATTTTTGCCAATTAAATATTCACCTATGCTTTGACCATAACAATTCAACATCAGTATTATCTACCCGAGATATTTGCCGTAATGTCTTTTTCCAGTGTCACGAAGCAAACTTGTATGGTGAGCAAGTTCTCCTCCTCAGAGCCACATCTCTGCACCTTTGCCATTTCAAAACACTGAGAAATGTCCCAGAACGTGAACCTTAAGCCAGTCGGTATTTTATACGGTCATTTATTTCAAACTGGAACATGCCAACTTTGAAATGTGAAGACGTTTGCTATCAAGTGCTGGTACGGATGGAAAGTCGCAGTGACTAAATGGATTATTGGTTATTTCTCTGCTTTTACCAGAAATCAGTGGAAGATGGGTTAGAAGCTATTTTTCAAAGAAAAAGATGAAGATGGCTTCCCTGGGTTCTTCCAATTTGAAAATCTTGTTCACAGTTCAGGTCATTTCCATCATCCACAAATTCCCACGGAGCAAAGATAAAGAACTATTGTGGAAGAACTGCTGGCTCATTATGTGTTCATAAAATACACCTACAGGAAGTACTCACATTGTGGCTGAAAAAGCAGGGTCCACTATGGCTCCCTTGGTCTCTGCTACCATTTCTAGGTGACCTTAACATTGTACTCTGTTCAGGTCAGATATTGTTCATTTCACGGTTTGCAGGGTAATTCTTACTACTAGGATTGTATTCTCTTAGAGACAAACTGTATAATGAAAATGAGGAGATGTCCAACAAATCCGAGTTGGAAAGTCTACTTAGTTAAATCATACATATCTACAATAGGCTTTGCAAATCATGGGTCACTGTCTTCTTCCCTCAGAGTCTGAGTCCCAAGCTTCCAGGCACGATGGACTTGGCAAGACTGGAATCCTCAGGCAGCATAGCTCAAGAACAGGGACTTGGCTCTGGGCCTAGTGACTGGGGGCCACATGGAAAGGAGGCCTGAGTTGCAAAGATGTGGCTGTGTCAGACTTTAGCACCTCGCTGTGCCTACATCAGGGTGGGCCTGGCGGGTCCACATGCTCTGAACTGCCGCTTAAGCACAGAGGTGGCAGGGCATGGGGGGAGCATGCATTGATCTTAGCTGGCACAGGTTACAGGATGAGAACATGTGCTTTTTGTTAGTTCTGGCTGGTGACTCTGACTACTCTTGCAGGATCAGCTTCCCGGAGGGCTAGACTCACAGGGAGGTCTGCTCTCACAAGTCTAGAGTGATCTGCAGAGTGGACCCCCACAGCCAGATGACACAGTGTTTGGTCCCAGCACAACACAGAGACACCCTTAGTGTTTCTAGGCTCCTCACAAGTCCTGGTATTAAGGGAGGCTTGACTTGGCTTCTACCTAGATCATGGACCATGCAGCCACCTCATGTAGTAACATCTTACAGATCCTCCTAGCTTCGGGCTACTTAAAGATGAAGACAGTGAAGCTCTTGGTTTAATAAAAATTATACTACTGCTTCTGGCATCTTCCGGGAACACCTAGGGGGAGTAAGGTAGGAAGCACCAGGACTGCCCTCCTGCTGAGGGTCTTGCTTTCACACAGACGAATGAGAAGGTCCTGTTAATACAAATGCATTTCCATTGAAGTCAGTTAATGTTATAGTACACCACTCCTACCACCACCTCTGTCATATGCTGCCCTGTGGCCTTCTCAATGAAAGAACAGAAGAAAGCAAAATTTGCAAAAACTTAGATCAGTGGCAGAATATATGGGTATTACACAGTATTTCTCCAATGTGAATATTTAGATTATTAAGTTAGTTTTAGTAAAGAATATTTTGGTGTATAATATTGTGCAGTTGTTGATGTGTTCCTAAAAGGCTGGTACATAAAATATAAATTCCTTGCAAATAAGCTGCAAGAAGTGTGTGGGGTTTTTTGTTTTGTTTTGTTTTAGTTAGCATAGATATACGGCTCCACTCTCTTAATTCATGGATAGAGAGGTTTCTTATAATAATGTTTGAGTCAGGATATCATCTCTGCATCTGGTACAATGAATAACCACTAAGGAAACAATATGCAATGTATTAATTACTGTAAATGTGCCAGTAATAGGTTGTGAGACTGTCTCATTGATATTTGTTTCTAAATAAAATTGTTTTTAAAAAAAAGCCTGCAAGATTTTGTGTGGGAGGTACAGGGTTGAAGCCAGACCTAGAGCCTGTCCAGCACTCTCCCACTGAGGTGCACCTCCACAGGTTGCTTGGTATTGTATTTTGTGAAATGAAATTACTTAGTATATGATATTGTTGTTATTTTACATTTTTGTGTCTGCTAGACAAAATAATCTCAGTCTTGTATTTCCCATACTCTAGGAGGTGGAGTTAGGAAGACTGCAACTATGAGCCCAGCCTGAGCAACTGAGAAACTCAAGCATTTAAAGGGGGGCCGGGGATGTCACTCACTGTGAAAGCCTTGTTTTCAGTCCCCAGTATCATACACATGAAAATGCCTCTTTGCTACTCTAACTTGTATTTCTCTTCATGACTGAGGTTAAGGCTTTCTTTGTATATATCTCATAAGCTAAAAAAAGTAAGGCTCCAATATTACCTTGTTTGAAACTCAAAGTGTAAAAATAAAAACAAAGTCTCTAACTCTAGGCTTGTGACCAGCACCCCCAACAGACCCACAGCTTAATTTCTCCATTGTCATCAAGTACCTTTCTATTTCTAAGCTCAACAAACACATCATGATTAAGGAGCTGGCAAGCAAGAAAATTCACATTGATGCCAGTTGCACTATATACCACCTAAAGGTGATGCCGAGGCTGGTGTTAAAGCCTTGCACAGTACTTGGACCAAGTGCTGCAAAAGGGATTGAAATCCTGTGTCTAGCTGGGTGGCATAGCAGAGGCCTGTCCTCCCAGAACTGTGGGAGTCTGAGGCAGAAGGACTGCAAGACTGAGCACTGCCTAGGCAACCTAGAGAGACCTTGTCTCAATAAATGAATGCAACATCTGGGAATGAGGAGATGTAGTAGTTGATACATTGGGTCAACTTGAGGACTGAGAAGCTTAGAAGCTTAACTAAGTGACTCAGCAGGAGACTTTGTGAACACCCCGAGATTGTGGAAGTGGAGGGCACAGAGATGGTGTGGGTGGGCTGCCGGTGTCCAATATAGGGGAGGAAAAGAAGCTCCCTTTTCTTCTCTTTTGCTCTTGCTGCTTTTGCTGTCCTCTGTCACTTTGAATTGCTGCCCCTCACCATGCCACCCTTCCTTGGAGCCAGCTAATTAAGGAGTGAAACCTCCAAAAATGGTGAGCTAAATAAACCTTTCCTTCATTTTGGTTGTTGGGTATTTTTGCCTCAGTAATGAGAACAAAGTAACCAACATACAGGGGCTTGGCTCAGGCATTATGACAGAACAAAGTAACTCCTCACTCCCAGCACAGCTACTGCTCAGGACAGTGTTCCACCCCGTCCTCTATACGGGCCTCTATTACTTCCATTAATAAGAAATAAAAATACCTTCTATTAATAAGAAATAAAAATACCTAACTGCTCGCCCTAAGAAGCTGCTCAGACAGCCTACAAAAAGAGAAGACTTCAATGAACATTTGCTGCCCTAGGATTTTGCTTCAAAGTGCTCCCATGTGCCAATCATGCAAGCTATGGCCTCAGACTTTCCATGCACCCAGATACTGCGAGTGTTTATTATCACACAGCTCCCCAGATTCTATCCCCAGTGTCCAGCTTGGTCTGGGGCAGAAACCTAGAATGTACCCCCTGCTCGGAGCAGCCCACAAAGCAGGAGGGTGGAGGCTCATGCCCACAGGCCCTCTGGGAGCTAGCACTTGACCTCCAGCTTACACCCGTCAGACTCTGGCCTTGGCTGCTGCCCTATAAATAACAAGGAAATAAATAGCTGGACTGTCCCTAAAATGTTAATGGAGCTCTATGTGAAAGGAACTCAAATTCTGTGTTTTCTTAAGACCTGATAGAATCTGTAGGTTCTTAATTGCCAGCAATAGGAAATATGCGTCCGAGTAAGAGTGGAGAGAGGAGTGATGTACTCATTACTTACCTGAGTGCCAGGTACAGTGGGCATTCTCTCACAGAGCCACACCCAAAGTGGTCAAAATGCCAACTAAAAATCTCACAGGTCAGCAGTCAAACAAAACGTCCTATTTGCTGAAGGAGAGCTGTACCTATATAGCATCATTTCTCTTTCAAATAGACTTGTAACTTCAGTTCCTGTTTTCTCTCTGCATCATTGAATTCTTAGATGTGTTGTACAGAGAGAAGTGCCCCTTCATCTGGGAGTCAGTGAACCAGAAGCAATTATATGGGAACCAACAGAAAAGATGGACTTCAGCCAAGTAACTTCCTGAAGAAAGTCCCAGAACTCCATAGGACCAAGCCATGTTTTTCCTTTACTACAGTAGAGGGAGCCATTACCTTGACTTACCCTCCCAATATACTACTAATGTTTTAGAATGACAAGGGTAAACTAGGTGCAATGGTACAGGTATGCAATCCCAGTATGTGGGAGCTTGAGGCAGGATTGCTGTGAGTTTGATGCCGATATGGCTGCATAGTAAATTTAAAGACAGTCTGAACTACGTAGTGAAACCCTGTCTACACACACACACACACACACACACACACACACACACAAAGGTTAAAGGCAAAATATTTGTTAGAGTTTGGTTTTAGTTTGATACATATGGGAATATTTGTTTCATTGATAACACTTGTGACCCACCAAGGAAAAATATAAAACTAAGCTTTAATTTTGGTTCATTTTGCAAGTAATAAAGGTAATGTATCTGAATAGACAATGTCTATAGGTTACTTACCAAAAATTACTTAATGCTTAGAAATAACTTCTTTCAGATTTCTCTAGCCTGCTATTTTCAACTAATCTTCCTTGCATATCCGATGTATAACATTAGGAAAGAAAACTGGAATGGAATTCAATAAAGTTATTCTTGGCAGAGCCTAAATGCCTATTAACTACACATCCTTTAAAAGCAAATTTTACTATGTGTGGTGTTGGTGCACGCCTGTAAGCCCAGCATTGAGAAGCAGTGGGTAGAAGATATCTATGAGTTCAATTCCAGCCTGTGCTACAAAGTGAGTTCAAGCCAACCTGAAATTCTTAATGAGACCCTGTCTCAAAAAGTCAAAAAAAAGGAAAGAAAGAAAGAAAAAAGGAAAGAGAGAGAGAGAGAAGGAGAGAGAAAGAAAGAAGAAAGAAAGAAAGAAAGAAAGAAAGAAAGAAAGAAAGAAAGAAAGAAAGAGAAAGAAAAAAAAAGAAAGAAAGTAAATTTGTGGGGTAGGTGAGAGAGTTTCAGAGAAAGAGAGAGGATGTGCACGAATAAGGTAGTAACGGAAATATCAAAGACTTTGCAAGCTATTGACTTCAATTAAAGGAAATTTAAAATTATGTGGAAACAACTGAAAATGGATATACCTTATGGATATAGCAAAAGCAGTTCTAAGAGGTTAAATTTAGAACAATAAGTATTTGCATGTAAAAAAAGAAAATAAAAAGTAGGTCAGGGTTTAAGGAGATGGCTCAGCACAATAAGCGCTTGCCTGGCAAGCACAAGGGCCTAAGTTCAATCACTGGTTCTGCAAAAATAAAAAATAAAAGAAGTATGTCAAGTAAATAATAGCATACCTCCAAATAAGGATAAACTAAAAGCAATTAATTAGAAGGAAGTATATAATGAATATCACAACAGAGATGAATGAAACAAAGACTAAGAAAGTATAAAAAAGATCAATGAAATGAACACTTGCCTTTCTGAAAGGATGAACAAAATAGAGAGTTTTAGCTAGATTAACTGGTAATAGAGAATAATCAAATAAGCATAATAAAAAATGAAAAAAAAACCATTGCAATTAACACCAGGAAAATTTTCACACTGTTAAGTTGTATAAGCAGGAAGAAATGGATAAATTCCTCAACACACACAGACTACTAAGAGTAAATAATGAAGAAATATAACTATAAAACATACAAATATTGATTAAGGGATTTGAATTACTAATAAAACGTTCCTGTGGAAGAAAAGTCCAAGACTTAATGTCTTTGCTGCTCAATTTTACCACTCATTTAAAGAACAAATATCAATTCATCTCAAATGTTCCTAAAATGCTGAGAAAGAAATGCTTCCAAATTCATCTTAACAGATGGTGACCCACATACCAAAGGCAGAAAAAAGCATAGCAAAAAAATCAGCAACCAATATCCTTCATGAACAGATGAAAAAATACTCAACAAAATACAATCAATGTGATTTTAGTAGCACATTAAAGATGATAATTCATCTGAAGGAAGTAAAATGTATTCCAAGGTTTCAAGGACAGTTTAATATCTCAATAGGTGCATGAAAGACATTTCAAAAAATTAACATCTCTTCGTGTTAAAAACTCCAGATAAATTAAGTATGGAAGGAATAAGCCTCAACATAGCAAGCCCTATATGGAAAACCCACCACTCAACATCATAATAAGTAGTAAAATATGAAAACTTTCCCTTTAAAATTAATGATGTACACCACCTAGATAGAGCAAGTATTTAATAGAAAGAAATAAAAGTCATCCAAATGGGAACAGTGAAAGTTAAATGTTCCCTATTTGCAGATGTCATGATCTTATATACCTAAAGTGTTTTTCTTTGTCTTTTGAGACAGGGTCTCACAAGATAGTTCAGAATGGCCCTGAACTCTCTATGTAGCCCAGGCTGGCCTTGAACTTGCAACAATCCTCCTGCCTTAGTCCCCCAAATGCTGAGATTATAGGCACGCACCAAGACACTCTGCTCTGTGGAATCTTAAGATTCCACAAAACAACTAATAAATAATTCAGTGAAGTTGCACATGGTAGAAATTAACATATGAAATCCATAGTGTTCTATATGTAGGATAAGACAGGAGGATTCCAAGTTCAGGTTCAGCCTGGGCAATTTAAAGGGACTCTGTCTCCAAAAAATACAAAAAGAAAAAATAATAAAAAGGCCTGTGGATGTGGTTCAGTGTAGAGACCCTCAATTAAATTCTCAGTACCACAATAATTAGCTAACTCAAAAAAACCAAACAAATAAATAAAAACTATCCAAAGACAAAAATCTTTCTTTGAAAATAATACCATGTAGAATTGCTATCAAAAATAACATAAAGGGCCGCGGAGATGGCTCAGTGGAATAAGTGCTTCCCTGGCAAGCACAAGGGCCTGAGTTCAATCCCAGGTTCCATAAAAAAAAAAAACAAAAAACAAAAAACAAAAACAAACAAAAAAAACCATAAAATCCAGTACTACTTAGGATAGGAAAGATCCTCACACTGAAGTTGAAAATATTGATAAAGAAATTTAAAATCCCAAATAGAGGATATCTCATACTTAGAAAAATTAATATTGGATTAGAAAAATAGATTAGAAAAGTTAATATTGTAAAAATTCTTGTTATTTAGATCAAGTTATAGATTCAGTAAATCTCTATGAACATCTAATAATATTTTCTCTCTTAAGTCCTAAAATTTAAATGAAATTACAAAAGGCTCTGAATATCCAAAGCTATCTGAACAATAAGCATAAATCTGGAAGCATCTTATTACTTGACTTTAAAAATACTACAGAAATCAAAACAAGATAGCACTGTTGTAAAAACAGATGCAGAAACAGAGCTCATAGAGTACGAAGCCTACCATCTCAGTGTGCCCAGGGGTTGGGGCCTGCTCTGCATGCCGGGCATCAAACCCCCAGCCCCTGTGTCTGCCTAAGCAGGCCCTTTAAACCCCTGAGCTATCTGGCTGCCCTTTTCAGAAAATGTTATTCACAGCGCAAGTCTTAAATACAAAAGATTCACTCTTACAAAAAGAAACAGAAAATAGCCCAAAACTTTATTTGCAGTAAAATAAGAGAAGCTAATAGTATAAATGAAACAAATTAGCATATATTGAAACATTTTTTAAACAAATAATCATATCAGATATGCTAAATGTATGTAATTTGATTTGCTGATTAAAATACAAAAACAATTAAAATATAAATAAATAAATGAAATTTGTAGTTAGGCTTTTGTACTATTTACCTGCTAGCCACACCTGGAAAAAACTTCATTCTAGACAACAGTCTTACTGTGTTTCAGGAAGATTTTTCTTCTCAATCTCCTATTTCCTGTTTCAACGGGCAAATTCTCTGTCTATATTGCCGCCTAACACACTTTCTATCACATTGTATTTACTTGCTTCCGCTGTGCTCTTCCGTTTTCTTTCCTGCGGCTCATGAGATGTCCGTGCAGCTGTCTCTAACTCGCAGTTGACCTAAGCCAGCGCCTCAGCGGGTACCTGCTCCTAAAGGTAGCTGAGTCGGGCCTCGGCACCGACCTTCCCATGGCAGGGTTTTTCGCTTTGTCTCATGAGTGCCTCTTAGTACATTATTTTACTTTTAGTCATATTTGTTGGGTACCTGAATAGTTACCTAGTCAAACCATTTATTGGGAGTGACTGCGTGACTTATGGTCAATATTAATAAGAATAAAGTTATATATAAATTATGCAGTATACATAACATAGGAAAATGTTATTTTTTGGGAAAAAGTTCAGTACCGAAATTTGTTTTTTAAAAAAACTATTTTATTTATTTATTTGGTACAGAGCCTCTCTGCGCAGCATGTAGTGACTGTCCGGTGTCAGCCTCCCCCGCGTTGGGATTTCAGTTCCACCGCGCCTGGATTCAAAGGCCCGCCAGCCGGCACAGCACGTGGTACCAGGGAGAGAACCCGGGTCCTTGAGATTGTCAGGCAGGCTCTTAGAACACTGAGCTTCCTTCTCAGACCCCCAAATTCCTTCTTACAAGCTCCGAAGTCACTGAGTCTATACTAAATGATTAAAGAAATTAATGGATGCTTATACCACCTCCAAAAAGTTAATTATGATGACAAATCTTAATAGTGTGTTTTAGAAGTACCTGAAGGTTCACAGTATAAAGGAATTTCTAGGAATATCATATAATTTTAAGCATAAAATTATAAAATATAACTTTACAAAACAGAAGCAACCTGTCCTCTGAACAAAAATAAAACAAGCTCTTATCAAATTCACTGAGTACCTTCTGTGTGAGTACTCCTGACTACACATTTGCCTCAATATCGGATGGGTGAGTAGAAAATGAATCATTAGCGAAGACGGATAGTCTCATATAGAAGAGAGCATATCAAACACAAAAATAAATCTGAAATACATTTAAAGTATTTTAAATATTAAAATATATTAGACTTTCAGCAATTAAATTTGTAATCTTGGCATTATAGTACCAACGTGTTTTTTCAGCATTGGCACCCAGAAGATTGCTCTCACAGCAATTACACTGCATGTTTGTGAGACTGCATGGACACTCATTTTCAGATGACACTAGATAGCAGGCCATTTGCTTTTGTCTTCTACCATCTATGATAAATCTTATGTAAAACTGTGACTAATTTATTAAACTCCCCCATCTCTACCTGATGGTGTCCTGCTGTTTAGCTCCTGACCTGGATGATGAGTGTAAGGGAAGCTAATGAGGTGGCCTTAGAAACCCAAGCCCTCTGTCTACTTGAAAGAAAATGCTTTCTAAATACCTTGAGAAGCAATCTTGTAATTTTCAGTCTTTTTTTTTTTTTTTTTTTTTTAGTATAGGGTCTGTGGGGTTTATATTGTTCTTACTACACAGATCGGACTCCTAGTGATTCTCCTGTTTTCAGCCTCCTGAGAGCTGGGATTTCAGATGTGCGCCACCATGCCCAATCTCAGTAGCTATCTCAGCATGCCCCAGGGTTGGGGCTGGCCTGGCAAGCCGGGGATTAAAGCTCTGACCCCTACATTTGACTAGGCAGGAACTTTAATCCACTGAGATATCTGGCCAGCCCTTCATTTTTATCTTTACCTCTAATATTTTCACATAAATTTGCCACCTTACTCAGTCATTGGAGGATAACATTTTCCTTAAATCTTTCATAAGTACTACTTTCATAAGGGAGCAATAAGATTGATTTTTAGTGTGAATTTTTATGTATAGTGTATGTCGTCTCTCACCGACGTGACATTTTAGCCATTTACCTAGAAAGGAATGATAGGAGAGTGCATGTAGCACACATCGCATAAGAAAGTGCTTAATTCATCATGTATTGGTTCATTTTGTTCAGTTAGTTTCACATAGGGAGAGCTGCAACCATTGGTATGTCCAAAGAGGCTGGCATTGCTATGACCAAAGTGTGTAAGAAGGCTCTCTTTTGTTTAAGCATCACTGAGCATGTGTTACTGTTTGGATCAGGAGGTTTCCCTAACAGTCTCATGTGCTAAAGCCTTGGTTGTCACACTGTGGTGCTAGTGAAGGAGCTGAAAACTTTACAGGGTAGAGGTTGGGGGAAGGCAGTTCCATTGCTGGGGAATCCTTACCCTTGTAGGGGATGTTGGAGCAGTGTTTTCTCTCTTTCCTCCTTTGCTTCCTGGCCATGACGACGTGTGCAGTTGTGATCCACTGTGCCATCCCCACTATTATGTTCTGCCTCACCACAGGCCCAAAAGAGGGAAGCTAAGGAACCATGGACTAACCCTCTGACATTCCTAGTCCAACGGCATCTTTCCTCATCTTAAATTTTGTCACAGAAATGGAACTGACTAAATGAGTTCCATTACATAGATACTTAGATAAGGGGAATGATGGACTATTTGTCTTTCTGCAACTGGATTATCTCACTTAGTATAATGTCCCCAAGGTACACTCATATTTTATTTTTTAATAAATTTTGGGTTATTTTTAGGTAGTTAGAACAGGATATACAGGGTCTCAGTAAACAGATAGGACTCATAGGATCCTCCTGTTTTCAGTCTCCCAAGTACTGGTATTACAGGCACGTGCCACCACGCCCAGTCTCAATAGCCATCTCAGCATGACTTGGGGGTGGGGTGGGTACAGCATGCTGGAGAGTGAACACCGGTCCCTGTGTCTGCCTAATCAGGCACTTTAGTCTGCTGAGCTATCTGGCTGGCCCTACACTCATATTTTAGCCTAAATAAGTGTGTATGGGTTTAATTGGGATGATGTTACAAAGTACCTTAGACTAGATAATTTGGAAACAGTAGAACAGTTTTGCTCACAGTTCTGGAAGCTGGAAAGGCCAACCAAAATCAAGGTGCCAGCATACTCAGTGTCTGATGAAGATTGTCTCCCTGCTTCGAAGATGATGTCTCCTGGTTGACTTCTCACATACCAGAAGGGCAAACAAGCTCCCACCGAGCCAATTCCAGTCTCAGTCATGAGAATGAAACCTTCAAAAATTCATGTTCCAAAACCCGTACCTTTAATATTTTCACATTGGAGATTAGGTTTCCATAAGTGAAACTTAATTTATTTTGAGGAGAAACACATTCAGA
>NW_004524701.1:8807522-8817667 GCF_000260255.1 Octodon degus | reverse complement strand
CTTTTCCTGTAAGCCAAGAAGTGGAATTTATGAAAATTTCTGAATTACATAGCAATTGAATTTTTAATATTTTGAAACATCTCTATTATTTTCCACAACAATTGTACTGTTACATTTCTCCAACAATGTATAAGTTGTTTCCCTTTTTTGACATCCTTTCCAGCATTATCATAGTTACTCTTACAGATATGAGATGATATTTTCTGATGGTTTTAATCTGTATTTCCCTGATGATTAGTGTTGTTGAACATTTTTTTATGATACATTTGGCAATTTGTTTGAAAAATGTCTACAGAAGTCCTTTACTTATTTTTAAAATTTGGTTAATTGTTTTTATGCTGTTGAATTATTTACCTTGTGCGATGGATAATTTTCATTGTTTCCTTGCTTAGATTGAGAAAAACTTAAGGAAGTTAATAAAGAACTCTTTAGGGTGTATCTGAAAGTGTTTCCAGAGACCAGTTGATATGTGGGATAGCCAGCTCAGGGTAGAAACTCACCCAATAGTGGGGGGCATCACCCAAGAATCTGGGGGCCTAGATAGAACAAAAATGGGAGGAGAAAGCTCTCCAGCAAGTGCAAGTTCAGTTCTTCCGGGCGCATTGCATTTTTTGCTTCCTCCATCTCTCATGGATATAAAACTTCAGCTCCTTCACTCTTCCAACACCACAATTTTCAGGGAGTTCCCAGGGTTTTGTCTTGCACTGAGAGGATACCCCTCTGATCTTCCCTGTTTGGAGCCCCCTTCCTTCCAGCTTCTCGGAATGAATAGCTGTGAGTTCTCCAAGCCTGAAGCATGTAGATGGCTGTAGTGGGACTATCCAGCCTACGACCCTGGTATTAATCACTTTAAGGACATCTGAATAACAGTTTTTAGATAATTTCCTCTATTGTGTAGAATGTCTCTTTGCTTTGATAATTGTTTAACTAGGGTGACTTATTATATCTTCTTTTGCAGTGCTGTGGATGAAACCCAGAACCTTATACTCGCTTGACAACTGTGATACTTCTGAACTACATCTCAGCTTTTTTAATATGAAAATTGTTGCATTGATTTCAAATTAATCAAGATATTAACTAGGCTTATTACTTGGGGATGCGGCATGCATTTTAATTGTATGTTTTTACTGAAAATACTCAAGAAAAAGAGATGACAACTTTCCTTTGCTCCCACCACAATATATTTTCAGGTGTTGTGGAGCAGTAATTGCTAGCCTGGGAACCACTAATGCAAAGTTGAAAAATGTCTTGATTTTGTGTGTGTGTGAGTGTCAAATATTTTTTCCACAGAAAACAATGGAGGAAACTTGCCTTTTCATCTGGTGCCATAAAAGGAAAGATTTATTAATCATGCAACCTTGTTAATATTGCTGCTAACAACAGAAAATGGACACATACAACTCACTGATGAGACTGTCAGCTGGGACATACACCAAAATAAGCATTTGTTTCCTGAACACAAAAGCAGTCCCTGGATTAAAAAATCTTCTGAAGAATCTCAGGATCATTGCCTTGCCCATCTTCTACATATAACTGTATCACTTCACTTATTCATGTTTCCTAGCTCTTCTCCTTTCCCTCTCTTGATTAGTCCCTGAGATCCTGCTTTCCTTTTACTTGTATTATTCCTTTCTATTTGTATTTCTTCCTTTGAGTTCTTATACTAGGGAGACTACACAATATTTACACATGTGTGTCTGATTTATTTCACTTATATGTTCAAGTGGCATCCACTTCAATATTAACTGCTTCTAGCAGTTAATTAGAAAGATTCTCACCCTGACTATATATACTGATACCTGTGAACTAAGCTACTGCACTGCAGATGGTAATTTCTAATAGTAGTTTCATGCTTGAAGTGCCTGTCATTCTGGTATTCTGAATATGGGCTCCTTGTCATGACATGCCAGTTTGCGCTATGATGTATCTTGGGTAGATGGTTGTTAAAGAAGAAGGGGGTGGTGAATGAAAGCAAGAGACAGGAAAAGGAATAATGTGGGACTGTCTTGCTTCAAGGTTGTATATGGTGAGATTTTTTGGATTTATGTGTAAACATAAGAATTATATAATTCTTTATGCCTATTTTAAAAATATATTCTAATTTTTAAACATTTTTTATCATATTCTGTAGGGACATAAAGTTCAACATATCAATACTTGATGAAAAATACCTGTTCCATATTATGCCTAAGATGTTTGATATGCAGACAGTGAGGTTAAGCTTAACAGCCTAAGTTGTATGGTAATAACAATAAGCTTGTCTTCTGGATGGTTAACAACCTAAGTTTGCAGAACAAAATTAGAGAAAAAAGAGGGCTGCAAGGAAAGTCTACATTTTGGCCCTAGCATTCCAAGGTCAATTAAGACTCAGGACATATGAGAACTTGTACTGTAACATCATACAATTCAGTAGTGTCCCAAATTTTCTGATCAAGGAGATTATGGTCCCAAAGAGGAGAGTGATCGATGATGTAGAGTGTGCCTAAGGAGAGTCACATGGAGAGAAAACATTCTCTCAGGCTTTCACAGAGAGCACATTGGCCAAGCAATGGCCGTGACTCATCCACATGGCTGACACTGACAAAGGTTCTACAGTCTGAGGTACAGGATCTCAGGATAAATCCTGAGGGGATTTCACTGACCTTATCAGACCCAAAAGCTACAACTCCTGTTGCATAATTCCTGCTTTACTTTGGTCTTAACCATCCAGCAGAAAAGTATAAAAATGAAATATAAGAAGTAAAGTCATGCTGTTAGGTTGAGCTGTAGGGGACTCAAGTCAACAATTTCTGACATTGCCAATCAAGCAGAAGTCCCAATACTATTATGGGCTACTACTCTTTTAGAATATTTTACTGAGTTTACACACCTATAATATTCAACTAATGGAACTTAACGAGAAAAGGGTATACAGATGAATGTCCATTTTGTATCTGTGTATTCAAAGTGGTTAGGATAGATATATAGTTACATTCTCTTACTGCATGGGGTGACTTGTTCTAATGGTGTTTGTAAATAGGATATCATGTCCACAGCTTGTGTAGCAATTAACCACTAAAAAGGATGTATGCAATGTGTTAATTATTGAAACTGTCCTACCGATTTGATTTGAAACTGTCTCATTGCTATTTGTTTATCAATAAAATTATGGGGGAAAAAAAGCAGTCCCTGGGATCACTTAAAAATCACTGTGGAGCATCTCAACTTGGAAGCCAGTTAAAAGAGCATGTGTTATTCCTTCTCCTAGGGATTCAGTGCCCTTTCGACAGAGCAGTCCAATTCAACAAGTTGATAGTCTGGATGTTACTTATGTCTGGGAGTCAGGTTTGGCAAAGAAGTGCAGGGTCATCATTAATGAACATCACCTACTCTACTGCATGCCATGTTAGCCCTTCCCATCAGTGTTACTGCCATTTCAAACAGGGGACATCACAGTACTGGTGACAGTTTGGAAACAGGATGCTAAAGCTCTAGAGACTAAATCAGCTGACATGCTGATCATTACTGCTTGAAATATAGTTCTCACTTGGAGATGAAATAATGTCAGAGGCAGAAGGGAATTTCCTCAGGCAGCAGTCTGGCCACCACTGTGTGGTCCATGTAAAGGCCCTGAGTAGAAATCGGAAGGTGCACATACTGGTGAATCTGCCTATACCATCCTCTGTATCTCTAAAGCTGTTAAGTGAGAGGAAACAAATATGACGAGGAAGCTGAATATGCATGAGCTGAACAATAGAGTTATAAGATGCATTAACAATTGCCCCTCTAAGGGAAGTAACCGAGATGCATAATTTCAGATCCCTGACCAGGATCCTTGTGACTCAGATAATTTTTGATGAATCTTAAGGGCAGGACTCTCACTATTTTACACTAGTTGCATACAAGCATCATTTGTCTTAGGAACATAGCCTCTCTTGTTTTGGCATTCAGGAGGTTATCTAAATTCTAATTTTTTTTTGTTTAAGATCATTTTTTTCATTATTTAATGTGAATTATTTACCTAAGACAATATGTGTTATTTACATCCACATATGTCTTTCCAGTTTTAGCCAAAAAGATTGAAAGCTCAATGTTTTGAAAGAACAATTTTAGTTAAGAGATTAAAATATTTTGACTGAGCATTTATAGCAGTGAGTTTGGCTTTTCGGCCTCAGTGAACCATAATAGTGGTAAACTGTAGGCATAGCTACAGACTGTTAGCAGGAGGCAGTGTGCAATTGAAACCCCTTTCATATAACTAGCCAAAACTATTAATTTTACCAATCTTGTTAATTATACTTTTATGCAAGATTTTTAGGACAAGTTAAAGTGAGACCTGTATTAATCAAAACTAATGTCTTGTTATATACATCAAAGTGTTAAGGCTCTCAGAGATTACTTTTCAAATTGTGTGCAGAGTCTCTTAATGGCCAGTGCTGTATGCTAGGATAGTTTCATGGCATGGCTTCCCTCAGAAGTATATGAGAGTTCTCATACTTTGGTGATCCTCCTTTTAGCACATTGTGCAGGGGTTGACACCTGTCCTCTGGGGTTAACAATCTCCATGCTCAGGAAGCTGGGTGAGTCATCACAGTTGTAGAATCTTACAATGAGGTGACCTCATGTCCTGAGTCCTTGTAGAAATTGGGAGCTAGGCTGTTCTCTTAGCCCATTTATCTTTGGCCACTAATCCTCAGTTTTAGAACACGCCAGAGGTCAGTTACATCAATGTTAAAGTGGAAATGGTAGGGTTATTATAATCTGGTAGTATAATTTCAAGTCAGGGATTATGATGACTCCTGCCTTGCCTTTGTTGTGAAGAACTGCTTTTGCTATTATTCTAGGTCTCTTCTGCTTCCAAATGAATTTTAGGAATGTTTCTGTAGGTATGTGAGGTATGCTAATGGTTTTTTGGACAAGGATTGCATTGAATCTCTATAACAATTTTGGAAGTATGACCCTTTTCACAGTGTTAATTCTTCATATCTATGAGCAAGGAATATCTTTCCATTTCCTGAAATTTTCTTCATTCTTTTTACAGAGTACTGCAATTTTCAGTGTTTAGATGATTTACTTCTTTATGAGATTATTTTTATTTTTTGCTTTCTCTTCTGAAGGGTGTGGTTTCTCTCATTTCTACCTCAGTGAATTTGTTCCTGGTGTAAAAAAATGCTATTGATTTTTGAGTGTTGAATTTGCGTTCAGTTATGTTACTGAATTTGCTTAGCAAATTTAGAAGTCTTTTAGTGGAGTTTATGCCTTCTATTTCTCTCTCTCACCTAATTGCTCTGCCTAATGTTTCCTGAACTATACTGAATAGGAGTGGTGGCAGTGGACCTCCTTGTTTCATTCTTGATTTTAAAATGAAAGTTTCTGTGATTTTTTTTAAATTTGTATCGTTTTGTTATGGGGAATCAAACTCATGACCTTACACTTGACAGACAGGACCTTTGCCACTGAGCTATGTCTCCAGCCCAGAGTTGTTTTTTAGTATAATGTGGGCTGGTGGTTTGTCATAGACAGCTTTTATCAGATTGAGGTAAGCCATCTATTCTGATTTTCTGTACTTTTTTTTAATCATGAATGAGTGCTAGACTCTGTCAAAAGCTTTTTTTGCATCTAATGAGATGATTATGTGCTTTTTATCTTGTTGATATGGTGTATTAAGTTTATTGATTTGTGTATATTAAACTATCCTTGCATTGCTGGGATGAATCCCACTTGCTGGCAATATATAATCTCCTTGATGATTTGCTATAATCTGTTTGATAAGACTCTTATTGAGTATTTTGGCATCTGTTCATTAGGGAGATTAGCCTATCATTCTCCTTTTTGGTTGGGTATTTCTCTGCTTTTGTTATCAGGATTTGGTAATACTTGCCTCCAGAAATGAATTAGCAAGTATTCCATCCCTTTCAATTTTATTAAAGAGTTTGAGGAACATTTGCATTAAATCTTTTCTCAATTTCTTATCCAATTCAGCAGTGAATCCATCAGTACTTGGGCTTTCTTTTTGTTAAGTTTTTAATTGTTTTCAATTTCATTTACTGATATTGGGTCACTCAGAATTTTTATGTCTTCTTGATTCAGCTTGAGCAATTCAAACACAATCCAGGAATCTGTCCATTTCTCGGTTCTCTTTCCTATATGAGTAAAGATTTTTGAAGTAGACATTGATGATCTTGTGAGTTCCCACAGGATCTATAGTGATTTTATCCTTTTCATTTCATGAATTTGTTCTTTCCTTTTTAAAATATGTTTGGCTAGGTACTTATCATTTTATTTATTCTTTCAAAGAGCCAATTCTTTGAACCATGCTTCGTGCTGTTTCCTTAGCTCTTACTGCATTAATTGCTGCTCTGACTTTCAAACTTTCCTCCCTTGTATTGACTTCAGGCTTGACTTGCTCTTCTTTTTCTAAAACCTTGAGGTACAACATTAGGTTATTCATTTGTTCTTGCTCTGTTTTCCTGATATGAAAATTCAACACTATTAATTTCTCTTAGGACTACTTCAATTGACTCCCATGGGTTCCAGTATGTTATATCTGTATTTTTACTTCACTGTACATGTTGGTTAATTTCTTTTTTAATTTCATATGTGACCCACTGTCTGTGCAGGAGGGAGTTACTTAATTTTCATGTGTTTATGGAGTTTTTGTGGTTTCTTTTGCCATTAACTTCTAATTTTATTGCATTACAGTCAGATAATATGCATGGCATAATTTGAATTCCTTTGCACTTGCTTAAACATGTTCTATAGGATAGTATGTGATTTATTTTAAAGAACATCTGGTGAGCAGCTAAAAAGAATGTAATTCTGATGTTGTTGGGTGATACACTCTCTAAACATCTACTAAGTCCATTTGTTCACAGGGTTGGATCAGTTCTGGTATTTCTTGGCTGAATGTTTGTCTCATTGACAATGTGTTATTAAATTACTTCATAACAACTGTTGTTATTGCTTATTTGATTTTCTAAGTTTATTAATAATCATCTTATATAGTTGGTTGCTCCCACATTTTACACAAACATATTCATGATTGTCTATCTCTTCCTCTAAAAGTTTTCCACTAATAAGTATGCAGTGATCTTTATCTCTTTTGATCATTCTTGGTTGAACGTTCACATTGTTGGCAAACAGAATAGCTACCCCTGCTTTCTTCAGGGTTCCTATTGCATGAAGTATTATTTTCTATTATTTAATACTTATTTTCCATAGAAAATAATACTTAGATTTTCATTCTATGAATTTTCTTCTGAGTTAAATGTGTTTTTTCTACATGGCATATTTTTAGATCTTGTTTTTGATCCATTCTGCCAATCTGTTTCTTTTTATAGGTGAATTGAGCCCATTTCTATTGCTGGTTATAAATTATATCTATTGGTTAATCGTTGTCACATTCTTCTCCTGATGTTGGTTCCCTGATTTTCCCTTCTTTTTAACTGCTTATTCTACCTTGTAGTCGCTTTTTGTTTATGTTCTTGGAATTGTGGTCATGTTTATCTCTAAAATATTTTTCCATACAGTTTTAGTGCTGATTTGGCAGTCAAGGGCTTCTTCGATTGATCTTTGATATAGAAATACTTTATTTCTCTGTTTATTTTGAAATATAATTTTACAGGATACATCAATCTGAGTTAGAAGTTGTTTTCTTTCATGATTTGAAATACTTCATTCCAAGCTCCTCTTGACTTGAGGGTTTGATATGATTCTAATGGGCTTTCCTTTACAGGTGATCTGTTTATCTTCTCAAATAGCTTTAATATCCTATTTTTGTATTGCATTGCCCCTTGGGTCACATGGCAGTAGTGGTTCCATGTGATGACACCTTCCTTGTCTTAGGAGGGTGCTCCTGGGACCTGATCCTCATGGTAGATAGATAAGTTGAGATGGAATATATCTTGGTGACTCCCAGAGGTGACAGAAAGCTCTCTTAACAATGTCGCTTAGTTCAGCCTCCAGGGAAGAGGGACAGTGCTGCAAAGTTGCCTTTCTCTAAAGAAGTGGCAGTCTCTGTACCAAAGCATGAGACAGTAGTTAAGAGAATTCTATAATAAGCTTCCCCACTACCTGAGCACTGCAGAAAATGCCACAAAAGTGCTAAGCCTGCTGCCAATAGTTTGGATGATAATATGCCTTGAGGAACACTCCTTTTACTTTGGCTTTTGTCCTAACAAACGTTTCTTGAGGAATCCAGAGAATTTCTGGGTAGACACTGGCTCTAATAATGTCAGGACAGGGGTTCAGGCAATAGGGACATTGGAGATGAGGGCGCACTATATGTGGGCTAGGAACCTAATCAGCTTTTGGCTCCATAAATCTATAGAGAAACATCTGGCCAAAGTGTATGTGGAGCAGGGGTGGTCCCTTCTACTAGCTGATGAATAAAAGCCCAAGCTGTTAGCTGGACTCTTCATGGAGATTTCTGAGAGAACTTTAATAGAATGGCTGGCTGGCAAGCAACAAGGGTTGTCCCTTCTCACCTCACAGAAGACCACAGGCTGGTCATGTTAGGTTTGTTCTCTGCAGCCAATCTGGTAGCTTTCAACTGTCCAGCAGAGTGCCCCATTTCTTAGAATATAAAATCATAGGGAAAAAGAGAGCATGCCTGTGATCCAGCTGTTGCCCACACTTTCACCTCCATCTTGTGCACCACAGATGTGATCAGTTTTTTCTG
The DNA here is from genome assembly GCF_000260255.1 of Octodon degus. NCBI lineage: Eukaryota > Metazoa > Chordata > Mammalia > Rodentia > Octodontidae > Octodon > Octodon degus. The sequence goes on along the minus strand of NW_004524701.1, from coordinate 8,809,008 downwards.
CATGGATTGCCTTCCTGTGAGTGAAAGAAGAATGAAGTCAACAAAACAGCAGTAGGAGAACAGAACAGCTGTGCTTCACAGGAAGCAACAAAGAAAAGCACTCCAATTTTGAGGGGCGCTTCAAAGAAAGGAGACCACAGAGGTGCCTGAATCTAGGGAAACTGTGGAGATTTTGGCAAATGAAAGGAGCAGATGGACATGTGAAAAGGCAGATGTGCAGCTGCTGCTGCCTGCCTGGCTTCTTGTTGTGCACAGGTTTGATTAGTCCTCTGTCCCTGGTGCTCGAATAGCCTGAAGACAGGGCGATGAATTTGCTTATGCATAGTCTTGCTCTGCATGAACACACTGTCTAATGGTAGAGACAGGATGTTAAACTATACAGCGCTGTTCAGTGATGGGGATGTGAGCAAGATACTCAGGAGTTTAGAGAAGGGACAGGTCACACTGGCTTCTGAAAAAGATGCCTACAGAAATGAGAAAAGTTTTCCAGGTGAACATGAATTGAAATGGAAGAACATTCAGATCAGATTCATAGCAAAGACCCAAAAGAAGAGAGAGAGAGAGAGAGAGAGAGAGAGAGAGAGAGAGAGAGAGAGAACAGAGACAGAGAGAGACCGAGACCGAGACCGAGACCGAGACCAAGACAGAGACAGAGACAGAGAGGAGATGAGATGAGACGAGATGAAAGGAAGATGGATTCTATCTGGGATATAGAGTTCAAGTGCGGGTATTTATCCTGAAGCCAGACACATGAGGCTGTAATTTAGGGATAACCTAGGAGGGAAACATAGATGTGAGAGATGGCTTTGATAGTTTAAAGATGTGTGAGTTGATAAAACCACTCAGGGAGGGGTTTGGAGATGGCCTAGTGGAATAAGCACTTGCCTGACAAGTGCAAGGGCATGAGTTCAATCCCCAATTCCGAAAAAAAAAAAAACCACTAAGGGGGCAAATATAGAATGAGAGTAACATTTGAGACAAAGACATCAAAGAAAAATTAAGGGACAGACAAAAACAATGAGCCCAAGAAGGAAAAAGAATAAATAATGTGGTGTAGCACACACAAGAACATCTGGCATGTAGAAAATCAAGATACAACATTGAAATCAAGGTGCGTCTATATAGATAAATTTAAGATGAAAACATCTAACATTGGCAGAAGAAACCACCCATAGCACAAGTTGAGAAAAAAGACTTTTCCTTATCAGGATAATCTTTTTTTTCTTTTTTCCAATTTTATTCATTTTAATGAGAATAAAAGATAAAATAGCAATGAAACAGTTTCAAAACAGGTTAGTAAGGACAGTTATAATAATTAATACATTACATATTGCTGTCTTTGTAGTAGTTATTCAGAGGACAAGATGCTGACATTATATCTTGTCTAAACAATATTAGTACAAACTTTCTTCTCAGTGAACTCAGAGAAAGTAGCTATATGTCTATCCTAACTATCTTGTGTATATATATATATATATATATATAT
>NW_004524701.1:8805433-8807322 GCF_000260255.1 Octodon degus | reverse complement strand
TATATATATATTTTTTTTTTTTTTTACAACAAAATGGAAAGGGCCAGCCAAATAGCTCAGTGGATTAAAGCATCTGCAAAAAGGCACAGGGGCTGAGGGTTCGATCCCTGGGCCTGCCTACCAGCCTCGGGCCCCCCTCCCCAGGGTGCAGTGAGACTGCGATTGAGACTGGGCGTGGTGGTGCACACCTGTAATCCCAGCACTTGGGAGGCTGTAAACAGGAGAATCACTATGTGTCTGATCTACTAGTGAGACCCTGACAGGATAATCTTAGTTACTTTTTATGAGATACTTGGTCCGGCAATATTTTAGGCTATGCGTCTTTCAAAGATTTCTTAGACATTTATACACATAGACCGCAGCACATGACTGTTGTAACCCAAAAATAAGACAACAGGGAGACAAGTCCAAAAAGGAAAAGGAGCACTTTATTTTAGCTGGTACCCAGCTAAAACATCCGGCACAAAGTGCCTAATTGCAGGCAGAGTTATGCAGAGAGGAGTATTTAAGCCCTAAAACCCCAAGGGGTGTGAGGAATGGAAGAATACAGAACCTACAGAGGGGAACTTGGGAGATAATGACTCATTTGTTTTTGCATTTTGCGGTCAAGCTCATTGGATGTTTTTGTAAACAACGCAGGTGACTAGGGTTGAATCATACCATATTTGGGAACATCTGGACAAAACTAGGTTAGTTCAAGAGTAGGTCACACAAGAGGGGTGGGGTGACGCATACAGAACAGGAGAAGGCGCAGGGTACAGAATGGAGCCTGAACACAGAATGGAGTCTAAGTGTCAACAGGGGCTTTCTGGAGTACAACATTCCCCACTGATTTTTAGGACATGAGTCAAACCATTGGCTCATCAGGCAAATGTTCGTCTAGGGTAAGTGTTCATATCCTTGAGACTTGTATACTAGCAGCTTTACAGCCTGGATGCTCTCTTGATTATACTGGGTAATTTTGTTAATTATACATGGCCCATTGGTGAGGCATCAGAGAAAGATGAGGAGGTGTCCAGCAGCCGCAGAGATTAAGGTGGTCAGCAATGGGGAGAATGAGAACCACCTTTGGAACCAGTTTTGTTCTGTCTTTGTTGTTTTCTTTTTTGTAATCATTTTTTTAGGTGAGACATATTTTGTTACATTACACCTGAATGATTAGTATATAAACAACAAGCCTCTCCTAGAGTGAGGCATAGGCCTCCCTCCTTTAGGAATAGGAGATCCAGTCCCGGTCGGTTTTGTAAAACCATTTCAGCCAATGAACTTAGCGAATGTTCTAGACTTGAGATAGATGCCTCTAAGTTTGCTAGGTCTTGTTCTATCATGTTACTTAAATGTCTCAGGTTTATATCACCCACAATAAGTCTGGAGGCCCCTATCCCTACAGAGCCTGCTAATCCCAGCCCTAATAGTATTGGGACAAGTACAGGATTTGTACACCTAACTCTCTGGAAGAAGCCCTTCTGTGAGTAGATATGAGATCTACCATTTTTCCTGAATACCAATAAACTTGTGGAAGTATGTGCATGATAATGCAAAATTCTGAATATTGGGTAAATATCTGCAGCATAGTACACGGGGTAATACCAGAGGTGCGGGCAAACCAAGTGCTATTGGGAGCAGACAGATGTTGGTTGTTTGGATAAGAGTAATTGTGGATAGTTATAGTGAAGTTGAGGTTTAATCTCTTTATCTTCCATGGCCACTGGGTATTGTCTCAAACTGGCCACTGGGTATTGTCTCAACTTTACCATTACTGGGGGCACATGAATTGTCAGACCTAGGAAAAGTACTGAGTACTCTCCAGTTTGTAAGTGGAGTCACTGGCTGGGTATCTACTAACGAATCTGCATAAGTTTCTGTCAAATATTTAACAGGCTTTTAAA
>NW_004524701.1:8791460-8804852 GCF_000260255.1 Octodon degus | reverse complement strand
TGTATGAGGTGGACAGTTAAGACCTTACTATGTCTCTATAGACAAAATCTGTATGATTACCTGGGTTTTGGTATTTTTTTAAGAAAGAACAAATGTTCTGAAAAATTACAGCATGTATAATCAAAGCACAAGCATTTGAGCTAACAGGCAAACGTATAAACTTTGAGGCTAGCAATCATAACCCATTTGCTTTTAGCCTCCTTTACTTTTGTAGTCTGACAGTTTGTTTTAAGTCCCTTACTTATAATCATCTCTACATTTTGAGAACATATGAAAACCAGATTAATATCTTATTGTTACTGTCAGTGATTTTAAGTACTTTCAGTGTAGTTTGGCATGTTTTCCTAGTTATACTTGTGTTTATTATCAGCAAGAAATATCTGTTACATCAGAAGCCAACCAGGCTAACTTAATACGCTTAACAAGAAATACACAATATTCAGTCAGATTAAACCAATGTCCCATTCAGTTTTGGATATGGCCCCTATTGTAAGCAAGGGACACTATAGAAGGATTTATTTTTTAACACTGTAGCTCTGAGGTTTACGTTCTAAAGACAAGGCCTGACTCCATCCATAGGCCCAAAGCTATTGGACACTGTGTGACCAGTGTCTCCAGAATTTTTACATTGACAGGATGTTATCTGTCCTTAGGAACCTGTTTTAACTAGTGAAATACCTTTTTCAGTCTTACACATTAATAACAATATATTACATTTGTAAAAACTAGTCTTAGCATCATCGTGATTAGTAAGCAAACTCAACATATATAGTAGTATCTTATTTACAGCTGAAGCAATATATTTTTTAAAGTCTGTTTCTATTGTACAATGACTGGAAGGAAAATCAGGGCTGGAGAAAGATAGAGACCTGTGCCAATGTCCAGCAATAGGCTGACTTTCTTTTTTTTTTTTTTTCTTTAGTCATGATTACTCAGGGCTCCTCCATGGAGATGACAGGTAGAGATAACAGTCTGGCTAGAGGGAGGAGGCAGGCCCAGGGTCCTTCAGTCCTCCTGGACCATCTGGGAAGTTGAGTCTGAGCTCTGGGGCCTCCGCCTCAGAGTGCAGTCTCACTTTTAGTGGCTGCCTTGGCAGTCAGGGCATGGCTTGTGGGCCTCTTAAGGCAGTCCCTCTTACAGTAGCTGGCTTCTGACAGCACTAGTAGATGAACCTCATTGTCGTTGAGCTCTTCTTGGAGCCCAGAGAATCAGACTTAGGGTCTGTTTTGAGGTCGCAACAAAGACAGTCATTTTTGATCTCTTTGTTTTTTCTCCCTGGTTTTTTTTCCAGTTTCGATTATAGGACATGTTTTCTTCTTGTCCTATAAAGTATCAGGTGAGTTGTTTCGAGCAAAAGCTATCCTTTGTAGTTTTTTTTTTTATATATATATCTGAAGCTGACTGAGTAATGAACTTATCTATAAGAGTAATCTGTCCCCCTACTGAATTAACATCCCAAGAAGTATGTTTTACCATTTTTTTTATTAAACATTTTAAGAAATCAGAAGGGTGTTTATCTTTTTTCTGGTAAATAGCTGAAAATTAATAAAGGAAGGCTTGGTCTTAGGTTTTGGGTTTTGTTTTTTTTTTTTTTTACCTTTAAGAATACATACTAGAAAATATTTTTTTACTATAATCTCCTGCCTGGCTATTAGGCCAGCAGGCGTCTGACTGCTTGGGCTCCAGTGGGAGCAGGTAGCTCCTGTTACAGCTACACCAAGATACACTGGCTGTCTATCTTCTGGTTGTTTAAAATTGACAATATGACACTTATTTTTAAATGCAACATCAGTTTATAATGTTGCCTGTCTTTTTATAGAAATCAAAGCTTGGTTTAAGATTAACATTACATTTTTTAAATCTAATTTAACATAAGACTACTAGACAGGTGACAGGAGTCTTAAGAAGGAAGCATAATCATTGCATAAAAAGGTCAATTCATCTAATCACCTAAGCAAACAGTTTTAGCAGCTGGACAAGAGTTAAACTTGCAGCTCACAGGTGAAACCTATATTTATCATCTAGCAATTAAATTTTTTACATATTGGTAAAAACACAATACAGCTGGCAACCATTTTTTTTTTTTTTTCCTGTTTTTTTTTTTTTTTTTTTTTTTTTTTTTACATTTTGGTAAAAATACACTATAGCTGGCAATTTTTTTTTTTTTAGTTAACATATAAAGCAGATGTTAGCTTTTAGTGCTCAGGAACCAGTTTTTACCAAGGAACCTTCAGGTATGGCGCCTTAACCTCTAAGGTATTCTCAGTTCTTTTTTTGACTCACACAACCAGAGATATCTCCAGAAAGGAATCCAGCAGTTTTTCTGGTCAATATTCCATCAGCCATAGGCCTCAGGGGGGATTTACAAAAGAACAGCTGGGGAAACCTGTTTTTTTGTTTTTAAAGGGTGGCAGCTGCTCTAAGAGCATTTACTAGCTGGCTAAAAGTCTCATTCTACAGAAGTTTATATAAAATCCATTAGGAAGCTTATTAACCTTATTCTCTCTAGCTTTACTGTCTAAAATCAAGGAAGGAATACCAGTACATTTAGCAACTAGTTCAAATGTAGCATATACAAATATAAAATAGTCATCAAATGTCCCATTAAAGAAATATCATAACCTTATAATAATTTTATGGTTTAGCTTAGATTTACCAACACATTTTGACCAATATTTTAACTGCATAATGAGTTTCTGTGTGTACCGACTGGTAGGTGGAAAAGCAGGTTCTGAGGGTGATGGTTGGAGGTCACAGCTGTTTCTTATCAGTTGGAACTGCTAGTGTGACCAGGTGGAATTTGCCAGTTGTCTGGGAACAGTGTCCAGAACAGCAAACCTTGAATCATTTCAGGGGGTCAGCAACGGATGGTGGAGGAGGTCAGCTCCCAGTCCTTCCGGGAGCTAGGAGGGGGATCCCGAGAGGGTGATAGGGAGATGGATGGGGGAGGAGAGGGGATTCCCGGGGAGGATAGGTGACAAGGAAGGCTGTTGGGGTTTCTTTGGAGGAGCTAAGGGGGCCAAGAGGGAAGGCCATAGGATGGTAGTCCACGACCTTGATAAATTTCTTGATCCAGGTGGGTGGATCCCAGATGAGGTCAATCCAGACTAATATGTAGATGATCTGATCTGGATGGACAGACGGGTCAAAAAATGACATGGTGAAGGCCTGAGCTGTGGAGAGAACAAAAGTTCCTTCGGAGGCCAAGAGACATTAAAGGAGGGCCATTTAAGTTCACAAAAAGCCCACAATTTGCCAGGAAACATAGGTTCTTCGAATCTCTTCGTCTTGTTTTCTGAAATCTTTAAAATAGTTAAGGACCAAGGTTAGGGGTGTTAATGACACAGAAGACATTTGTCCCATGTAGTCGGGACGGACAAAGATAGACAAACACAAATAGACCAAACAAAATCAAAGACAAGAAACAGACTAGCCCAAACAAAATCTCAAAGAGAAAACAGACCACAGTGAGGACAAATACAAGACAAACAGAAACTGCAAAAACTTTTCCCTCTGAAACTTTGGGGAATCCAAGGAGGGGCAATGGAAGATCCCGACCTGCGAAAACAAAAAGACGCATGCACAAGGGGGAAAGAATCAAAGGAAAGAAAAAGAAACGCTGACTGACCTACCAATTAACCCTAAAGGGTTACCAATGGCTCAGAGAACCCCAGTGGATCCTGAGGGATCCCCAAATGTCAGACTATAAAAGACGGAGGGCGTCCCACTCCAATGCCCGCGATTCTACTGAATCGGGACCCAAATGTGCACCAAATGCCGGGCGGCCAAGTCCGAAGACAAAGAAGGAAAATCACAAGGATCACCAGTCCACACCAAATCTCAAAGAGAAAACAGACTAGTCCAAGCCAAATCTCGAAGAGAAAACAGATCAGCCCAAACAGAATCTCAAAGAGAAAGGAGACCAGCTCAACCTTGTTAGGAAAGACAGAGAAAACTGAAAAAGGAGCTTACCTTATGAGATCCAGAGACAGAAGGCAAGGAGCTTGCAAGGTAAAATGGGAGAGTGGAGTTCCCGTGGGGATCCCGGACCAGCCCCCAAATGTAGTACCCAAAAATAAGACAACAGGGAGACAAGTCCAAAAAGGAAAAGGAGCGCTTTATTTTAGCTGGTACCCAGCTAAAACATCTGGCACAAAGTGCCTAAGTGCAGGCAGAGTTATGTGGAGAGGAGTATTTAAGCCCTAAAACCCCAAGGGGTGTGAGGAATGGAAGAATACAGAACCTACAGAGGGGAACTTGGGAGATAATGACTCATTTGTTTTTACATTTTGTGGTCAAGCTCATTGGATGTTTTTGTAAACAACGAAGGTGGCTAGGGTTGAATCATACCATATTTGGAAACATCTGGACAAAACTAGGTTAATTCAAGAGTAGGTCACACGGGGGTAATGCATACAAAACCGGAGACGGTGCAGGGTACAAAATGGAGCCTGAACACTAAAATGGAGTCCAAGTGGTCAACAGGGGCTTTCTAGGGTACAACAGTGACCAACGACCAACTCTCCATCAAGGGCTCCAGGCCAGCTGAACCAAATGAAGGGGGTGCGGTGGCCCAGAAAGGCACATTGCAGGCGAATGGAGGAGCATGGACCTGGGCTTTTCCAGGACAGAGAGTAAAGTAATGGCCCCTGAAAGCCCCACTTGCAAAGGGGAGCTGAGCTCATGATCCCCCCTTTCGGGTCCTGTAGCCCCGGTGCCTCTCACTGCTCCCCCCCCAACCAGCTTAGCAGTGGGCCGCCCCTGTTGCTACCTTCAGGACCAAACACTGAACATTCTAGGCCAGTACTCAGCGGCTGAAGAGAATGCTCAGGCAGCCTTGAGCCATGGAGTGGCCAGCGATCATGGGGTTTTTGACCCTTCTCTTAGTTTCATGGAAGACTTTTCACTGTATCAGAAGCCGGTTTACAGTACAGAGAAAGAAACGCTTAGCTCCCTGCCTCTCAGGATACATTAAGGAAAAACATCAACTTTTGGAAAAAGTCGGCCAGCTTCAAAAGGAGAATGAAGCCTTGGAGGCAGCTCTCAGGAGGCCCACGTCCTTGAGAAAGAGGGGGCCAGGCAAGCCCAGGGTTGGGAGGCAGCCTACAAGGGCATGGCCGGGTTTTGAGGGCTGATAACTTCCATCCTCACAGAGCTGAAAGAAGAGCAATCCCAACGTTTTAAAAAACAGCAACTGAGGATGAAAGAGATGTCTGGCAAGATCCGGTCCCTAACACAGGAATCAAAACTTCTCAAGTCTGAAGTAGCTGAAGCCAAGGTCCCCCTTTTGAACTTCAGCAAAGAGCAGCTCCAGAGAGAAGTGAAAGATGCTGTGAGCAAGAAGGCCCAACTCCAGGAAAGCGAGGCACAGATTCTCCAGGATGCTCAAGGGTGGAAGGAACAAGTGGGTACACTCACCTTCCAGAAAACAGCGCTGCAGGATGCCCAGGCTGGAGCAGAACAACTGCTTCAGCAGAAAGGAAAGCACTTGGAGGCTCTGTCTGGGCGCCTGCTCCTCCCCATGAAAGGTGGGGCTTCTGGGCCCCCCAGGGGACCGCACACCACCTGAGGACTCGCAACAGGAAGTGAAGAGGCAGCCCCAAAGTGGTCCTAGCTTTAATGATCTGCCAGAAGGATCCTCAGAGAGGCTAGTCCTTGGTGCTCAGGTAAACACATCATTCCAGACCCTGGAAAAGCAAAGAAGCCAACTTCATGCTCAGCTCTTGGGAGCACACCAAAACAAGGAAGAATTGGCAGAATCTCTGTAACATCTCCAGACTCAGCGAGCATCTCTGCAGTCAGAGAACACAGAGTTGCAAAGAGAGCGCCAGAAGCTTCAGCTGAAGCTCACAGTGATGGCTGAAGTTCACCACCAAACATTCCTGAGCTGCCACCAGAAACTGAGACTGGTGATGAAGGCCCGGGAGCAACAGGAGCAGAAACTGGAGGAGGTGAGTCATGTTGCCGAAGAGCTGGAGACCTACAGAAAGCAAGCTCAAGACATGGAAGAGGAATGGGAGAGGACTGTTCGTTTCTACCAGAGGCAGGTGACCTCCATGCAGAGAGAAGCCCGTGAGAACTGGGACAAAGCTATCATCACTGAAAGACACCTCCAAGATTTAAGAAGAGAAAATGCTCGCACCAGACAAATCCTCCTTGCAGCAGAGCTGAAAGCTTCACTGGTAGGCAAACATCCTGCCACTCTCAGTGTCACAAAGAGCACCTCTGGCCCACAGCATTCACCACAAGGACCCTCCCCTGGGCTTCAACATACCCCTACATCTGCAAGATCTGTGTGCTCTCTTCCAACACTCTGGGAGGAGCCAGTGGGAAGCCAAGTGTCCTCTCCAGTGGGCCCAGCAAGCTCTCAATTGGACCTCACCCAGCTCAGCCTTCTCCAAGCCCACCCCAGGGACAGGGCTTGATTCCTCCAGCCCTCCCTCCAGCTGGAGATGCATCATTTGCAATGCCTCTAACAGGCCAGATCATCTCATCCTCCCCTGCCTCCTCCAAGAAACAGGGACGAAGGTTCTGCACATCTTGGGGCTCCAAGGTACCTCCTCCAAGTGTCTCCATGGCCAGCATTCACCATCAGAAAGGCCTAGTCCGTGTGGCCTATTTCTCACACTCTCATACCCATAGCTGAGGTTTCCCAGTCACCTCATGCCCGCTGAATGGAGGGTCCCCTTTGGGATTCATTCCAACTTCTAAGGAGCCTACTACCCAACACACAGCCCCACACACAACAGGAAGACCGGCCCTAGCCTTGCTCGCCCCCCATTATTCGTTCTACAGCCTCCCTTTCGGCCCTTCTTCTCTTTCTTAGGAATTGTAGTTCATAAATAAAGAAAATTTAAATATGAGAAACTGTAGATGCTCAAATCCTAATCTGCTATCAATTAGGGGTGACTAGTCTATGGCCATACCACCCTGAACACTACGAATCCCATCAACTACGGGTCACTAAAAAAGAAACAGAGTGTACTTTATACAGTGCTTAGAGCCCTGGGGGCAATGCCCTTCTGCCTCCTGCAGACAAGCAGAGTCCCAAGAGCCACCAATCTGACTGGCTTGGTAGTCTCCATCACAGTGTCCTCTCTGTCAAGTGGGTGTGGGGAAAATCTTTTCTAAGAAATAGAACAGAAGTGAGGATTCACTGTCCTGCTCTGGAGCACTGAGCTTCCCTCCAGGTAGTTTTCAGGTCTCTGGGAAATATCCAGTGGTGCTATGCCCACTGCAGCCAGGAAGAGCCACGGGACACTGCCTGGGGCTGTGGCTTCGCAGTCCCTGAGTCTCAGGAGAATGGGAGAGCTGCGCGTGACAAAACTAGATTGCGAGAGTCGTACAGGCAACATGAGGTGCAAGGATCACCATCAGTAGTAAGGTTTCTATGCAGCGATGTCTCTGGCTTTCCAAACCCTGGGCTGAGACACAGTGCTTCAGCCTAGGGCAAGGAGCTACCAGTCCTGCACCTCACACCCAGTGGGCACTTGCGGCACTGCACAAGATCAGGTCAAGCATATGTGAGAGGCAAAGTGAGTCACACTTACTTACTGCACTTTCATGCACCCACTCACCCACCCAGGGACAGGGTTTACTGTCCCTCTATTTCTGCTTGACATTCTAAAACAGGAAAAAAAATTAAGATTTTATTAGAGGCTTACTAACATATGCTGAGATCTAGGAAGCTTGTAAATTTAACCCTATTTAAAATTTTGAGAATACATTCAATTGAAAGTACAAAAACATTGACTACATAATAAATGAAAATATAATATACTAAAGTGGCAAGTTTACAGTGCAAATAACCCATTAAAACATATTTCATCTATAGTACAGTACATGTGTCAGTGTTGCCAGTACCTAAGGTAGAATGTGACCCACATTTGAAAATAGGGATCTAAAAAGAAATATTTGAAAAGTTAGCAAAATTATGCAACATATTTTTATACAAATGTGGAATCTGCGACCTCCAGGTATAAAAGCTGATAAGTGACGTGAATAAAGTACAAGGAGTGAGAAGGACATGAAAATGCAGATGAGAAATATTTAAAAGGTTCAGAAAAAAAGGAAATTGGCTTTCAGGCCAGAAGCTTCGAGGACAGGAAGTGATATCAGGGACACTGAGCTATGAGGTCCCCATGGGCACACCCTGGCTCACATGGAGAAGTGGTACCTAGATGACTTCAATGAGGTAAAGACATGGGGTGACTGCTTTCCTTGCTGGGCTGTCCTCCATAGGGAAGGATGGAGTCTCTCAGGAAACTGATCTTCACTACCATGCACTCAGCTGATCTGTGACATGCAGTTACTCCTGTCCCTCCTGCGTTATCACAAACTTCTGCCCTGGGATCCAAAGCCAGGATGAAAGGGAACTTGTAGACGCATTGCCTCAAGGCAAGTGCCAGGGAGCCTAGAACACTGGCTCTAGAGATAGGAGTGCAGGCTCCCTGAGCCACAGGAAGAGCACAGAGCAACGTGGCAGGGGTCCATGGGGGAGGCTTCAGGGATCCCTGTGATCATCCTGGCTGCAGAAACTCGGGGAATCTGCAGAGCATCTAGCTGCAAGAAAAATGGCACCCCTGGGGAGTGACAAATGAGGTAATGGGCAGGAAGCCTGATAGTTCAGCTGCTCACAAAGTAGTGACATCAATGTCATATCTACACAATGCTAAGCTGGGGCTGGTGAAAACAGCCAGGCTGTCACCCTCCAAGGAAAACAGCTTTCAGGTGCTCTGCAGCCCTGAAATGGATTGACCATGAGCTCTTCTGTTCTTCCACTTTTCTTAAGATCTCGAAATTGATACATAGTTTCAATAACAAACAATCTGACTGAGGTGGGTAAACTTTTAAAGAGATGTTAGGTAAAGATTAGGAGCAGAGGACAGATCCCAAAGCATACAGATAGCTTAGTACACTGTGCTGCTTATCACAGGCAAGAAAAATCAAATTTAATTCCCCACTGCCACCACATGTGTTGCTAAGGGCAGAGGTAAGTGTGGAGGAGTCTCCTCCCTTCTCCACACTGCTCCATGCAGGGAATTCTCGTGCCTTCCCTGGCCAGCCTGCCCCTCTATGTTCCCCTGTGCATGGCTGCCTGAGGCCCCACATGCAAATGCCTTAGCCTCTGCCTGCCTCTCCTCTCCTCTCTCTGTCCTCTTTCTGGGACAGGTCCACTGCTCCAGGGCTTCCCATGTTCTCACAAAGCTGCCTCTCCCAACCCATCCCTGTCTATCTTCTTAGGTCCCTACACTGAAGCCTGACCTGACCCAGAACAGGAATCAGGTCTTACATATTTGTGTGAGAATGATCATTTATTTAGCATGTGGCTCCATGGCAGACACACAGAGGAAAGATAGGGCCTTCATGGTGGTGAAGATCGGTCATGCCATGGGTTCACCTGGCCTCTCCTGGAGGAAATGAAATCTAGCTACAGGCCCAGGGACCCACTCTGGAAGAATTTTCCTGATCAACATGATGTGGTGTCTCACACCTGTTAGCCCAACAACAAGAGGTGCAGGTAGGATGCTCAAAGCTGCGCTGCATCATAGGGAGACCCTATCCCAGAAAAAAGCAAAACAGAGCAGTCTGTACCAGAGAAGTTTGCACTTGTGTTTGATTGGAGACAATGGACAGGGATACTAAACCTATCTGAAGAGCTGGTCAAAGAGATTAAATTCTCCAGGGTCCCAGTTACTTCAAAACTCTGGGAAATCACCTAAAGAACTTCACCCCTTCATAATCACTCACCCCTTCTCCTCTTTCTTCTTAGGTTTAGCGGCATCTGACCAACCAGAAAGTCTGTTAGAATTTAGAGCAAGTTGTTTCTGCTAGCCAGATTTCAGAACAATTCTATGCATGAATAAATACAGACAAGGACAAAACTTGAATGCTCAGCTAAAATCAGCACGTGTCTGCCTGCCTGCATACATGGACATGACCACATAATAACCAAGACCAGGACCACGGGGTCCCTCTCTGTGTCTGTGAGTGGCCAAGGATCACTACCCTCCCATTATCCTCAGCATGGACAGAGATCGCAGGTTGTAGCTGGCTCTCTCTGTGCCTACCTGCTCACAGGACTCCTTCCTGGCACCCCTTCCATGGCAGTGGTTCTCCCACCTCCTGCTGCGGCTCAGCTAGTGGGCAGAGTGTCCTTAGAGAAACCAAGACAGCGGGAGACCCCCACCCTCTGTCCCCAGGCAGGAAGGAAACACCTAAGAATGACCCATTCATTGTCTGGAAAGGGTCTCCCCTTCTGGATGTCATGACAAAAAACAAGAGGGATGAAAATCAACCCACCTGGGTAAAGCAACTTGTTTTACCTGAAGGAAGACAGCGCAAATGGAAGAATAGGCCCGGATGAGAGGAATAATTATTCAGTCGATGGTCCGAGAGCAACTCTGAGCATCCTTACAGGAAAACACTTATTTCTGAGTGGATTAAAAAACCTCACTGTAGAAGGCAACACTGTCAGGATTTCAGAAGTCACAACATAAGAAAATATTCTGTGGATGAAAAAATGCTGAATCAAAATAAAGAACACAAAATACATGATCAACTTGATGAATCATAGTTAATGTTTGTTTTAAAGTAACAGACCCAGGGGAGAATCGGTTGCAGTCGTTCAACGACAAACTAAACGACTTAGCGCTAGCGCCTGAGCACAGAGCCAAGGGACCCTAAGAGAACCGTCCATTCCTTCAGGTGGACTCTGTCGCCCCTCCCCTTCCTTCCACATGGACCTGCACAGCCACCATCCTGCCCAGCACAGCCTCTAGGAAGTCGCCCTCTGTCCCCTACCCTGCCGACCCTCCTCTGGCAGCAGCCAGCGCTTTTGGTGTCCCTTCTCGGGACCTGGCCGGGCGGGTCTCCTCCAGTCCCCCCATGAAGGTTATTACCTTGGGTTCGCCCCTCCCTACTCCTTCCCTTGCATGGCAATGGTTCCTCTCTTCTGCCCTCAGCAGCTGGTAAAGGTAGGTACCAGTCTTCAGTTGGTGGACTCCTGAGAGCCACACATACCCCCAGGAGCCGTTGAAGCCACGCCCTCGGCCACGCCCTCGGCCCCGCCCCGCCCCGCCTCCAGGTCCCCGCACCTGTGCAATCCAAAGATGTTTTATGTGGGAGTCTGCTGGAGAAAAGAAAGAAAATGCAAAATGAGCTCTATAAATACTAAAAGTGACTTCCTCAGCAGAGCACCACAAAGAACACAAAAGAGCACAGCAGAGAGAGGTGAAAAGACAAAATGCCTTCAAATCTTGAACTAGAACTTTGATCCCAAGTTTTGGCATACAAAGAAGGGTAAAATGGCATGCTCACTTTAGAAAATTTTTGCCAATTAAATATTCACCTATGCTTTGACCATAACAATTCAACATCAACATTATCTACCCAAGATATTTGCTGTAATGTCTTTTTCCAGTGTCAGGGAGCAAACTTGTATGGTGAGCAAGTGCTCCTCCTCAGAGCCAACTCTCTGCTCCTTTTCCATTTCAAAACACTGAGAAATGTTCCAGAGCGTGAACCTTATGCCAGTTGATGTTTTATACGGGTATTTATTTCAAACTGGAACATGCCAACTTTGAAATGGGAAGACGTTTGCTATCAAGTGCTGGTACAGATGGAAAGTCGCAGTGACTAAATGGATTATTGGTTATTTCTCTGCTTTTACCAGAAATCAGTGGAAGATGGGTTATATGCTATTTTTCAAAGAAAAAGATGAAGATGGCTTCCCTGGGTTCTTCCAATTTGAAATTCTTGTTCACAGTTCAGATCATTTCCACCATTCACAAATTCCCATGAAGCAAAGATAAACAACAAGAACTGCTGGCTGATTATGTGTTCGTAAAATACACCTACAGGAAGTACTCACATCGTGGCTGAAATAGAAGGGTCTGCTATGGCTCCCTTGGTCTCTGCTACCATTTCTAGGTGATCTTAACATTCTACCCTGTTTAGGTAAGATATTCACAGTTTGCAGGGTAATTCTTTCTACTATGATTGTACTTCTCTTAGAGACAAACTGTATAATGAAAATGAAGAGATGTCCAACAAATCCAAGTTGGAAAGTCTACTTAGTTAAATCATACATATCTACAATAGGCCCTGAATATCCTGGATCACTGTCTTCTTCCCTCAGAGTCTGAGTCCTAAGCTTCCAGGCACGATGGACTTGGCAAGACTGGAATCCTCAGGCAGCATAGCTCAAGAACAGGGACTTGGCTCTGGGCCTAGTGACTGGGGGCCACATGGAAAGGAGGCCTGAGTTGCAAAGATGTGTCTGTATCACACTTTAGCACCTCGCTGTGCCTACATCAGGGTGGGCCTGGCAGGGACCACATGCTCTGAGCTGCCTCTTAAGCACAGAGGTGGTGGGGGATGGGGGATCATTCATTGATCTTAGTTGGCACAGGTTACAGGATGAGAGCATATGCTTTTTGTTAGTTCTGGCTGGTGACTCTGACTACTCTTGCAGGATCAGCTTAAGGAGGGCTAGACTCACAGGGAGCTCTGCTCTCACAAGGCTAGGGTGGTCTGCAGATTGGACCCCTACAGCCAGATGACACAGCGGTTGGTACCAGCACAACACAGAGACACCCTTAGTTGTTTCTAGGCTCCTCACAAGTCCTGGTATTAAGGGAGGCTTCAGTTAGCTTCTACCTAGATCACGGACCATGCAACCACCTCATGTAGTAACATCTTACAGACCCTCCCAGACTTGGGCTACTTAAAGATGAATACAGGGAAGCTCTTGGGATAATGGAAATTACACTACTGCTTCTGGCATCTTCCCAGAACACCTAGGGGGAATACAGTAGGAAGCACCAGGCCTGCACTCTTGCTGAGGGACATGCTTTCAGCCAGATGAGTGAGAAGGTCCTGTCAATGCAAATGCCTTTCTGTTGAACTGAGTTAATCTCATGGTACACCTCTGCTACCTCCATCTTTGTCGTGTGCTGACCTGTGGCTTCTCAATGAAAGAAGAGATGAAAGCAAAAGTTGCAAAAACTTCTGATTCATTGATCAGTGGCATAATATATGGGTATTACATATTATTTCCCTGATGGATGAATATTTAGATTATTAAGTTAGCTTTAATAAAGAATATTTTGGTGTATAACATTGTGTAGTTGTTGGTGTGTTCCTAAAAGGCAGGTCTATAAAATATAAATTCCTGGTGAAAAGCAAGAAGTATGTGGGGTTTTTTGTTTGTTTCTTTGTTTTAGTTAGGAGAGATATACAGCTCCACTCTCCTAATTCAATGAATAGAAAGGTTTTTGTAATAGTATTTGAGATAGGATATCATGTCTGTGTCTTCTACAATGAATAACCACTAAAACAACAATATGCAATGTATTAATTACTGTAATTGTGCCAGTAATTGGTTGTGAA
>NW_004524701.1:8784318-8789325 GCF_000260255.1 Octodon degus | reverse complement strand
TTACTCTTAGTACTTCTTTGCTATCATGAAAACTTTTTCTTAGTTCAATTGTTTTGAAACATTTAATTTTCTGAATATTGCTTAATAGTATTTTCAGTATTTGTTGTAAGATTTTTGTTGTAAGATTTATACTGTATCTTTGACTTACAATTTATTTAAAAAGACATCGTATGATATCTTCTCCTAGTATTAGAAACTTTATTTCCATTTTCTGTTGACTTAAAAAAAAAACCAGAGGTTTGTAAAAAAAAAAAAGAACACCTGTCACCTGATTGACAAGGAATGAGTTTCAGTGCATTACCAATCTCTTCTTGATTCCAATTTACACAGAATCTGACAGATCTGATTATCTGACATCTGATACTAATGCAAGGAGCCTTTGTAATAGCCAAGCATGGTGACAAAACATTACAGAGGATAAAACTCTTTCATTAAAGATCAAGATTTTATTTGATATTTATAGTAAAAATTCTGGCTCTTCAAATCGGCTAATATCCAGGATCTTTTGCCTAACAATATAAGAATGTGAGTAATAGGCATAATAGGATTTCCTTTTCAAATTGATAGATTTTTTTTAAAGGAGGTATTGAATTATTGAAGAAGTGTGCCTGTTAAGGCCCGCTTTTCATAGATATGTTCCTTGCTAGACATCTAATTATTATAGGTGACACTTGATCTTCCAGTGAAATTTAAATAATAAAGTATTTTATGTTACAGAGAGACCCTGTAGCCTCTGGCTCAAGGAAGTTTCAGTATTTGCGAATTTCATGTGGAACTTTCCCCTCTTCCCACCAAAGATGGTATTCTAGGTTTATTCCAAGGGCCTGAATAGTGGTGATATTGTGGACATTATTTTCCTTGCATCCATTAGCAGTTAGGACAACTACTAGCCCCCAGACCTCCAAGTGGGTTGGGGATTTTGGGGAAAGGTCTGTCACATCAAAGTCTAACACTGTTTCAAGATCTCAGTGTGATAGGTAGAAATTAATGCTTCCTGAAGTGCAATACTTACCTCAAATTGGAATAACCAAACAAAATTCAATGCAGGAAGTACCTTAAATACATTAAGCAAAATGAATTTAATACAGAGAGATATGGGGTTACAAAATGGAGAGGTTAAAAGTTGAGAGCCTAAGACTGGACATGGTGGCACACTCCTGTAATCCCAGTGCTTGGGAGGCTGAAAACAGAAGGATCACTACAATTCTGACATATGTAGTGAAACCCTATAGACTTTGTACTAAATACATAAAAAATAAAGTTGGGGGCCTAAACCCATCACACTAATTCCCTTAAAACCAAAAACTGAGTTAGGAAGGGAGCTGTTATCTCTGCTGTAATTAGAAGGTAGGAAATTTAAGACACTGACTCTGAAACTAAAATGTTGAAAAAACATATTAATTGCCATTAATTACTAGATGATTAGGAAGTTATTTTTTCCAGCCCTTCTCAAATTCTAGACCATGCATGTAAGTACTTATGGGTTCCCATGGGTGTGTGACACTGTTATTTAAAAGAAGTCCAAGACAGTATGAGGGGCCAGGTGAGGAGAAGTACTGACAGGACACAGTAGCCCAAATAGGAATGCTCAAGTCAGGGCTGTAACAAAGATTAAGCTGAGGTAAAGCTCAGGCAGCAATTAATGAAGGAATTTCCTTTCCAGTCTGCTACAAAGCCACTTGGTAGTAAAGGTAGATCTTCTCTGGATGCCCAGTGGGCCTCTGGGAAACGTTGTTAGTGTGCAACAATCTATTTTTCAAACCTTGTTTTTCTAAATGAAGACAGGTGAATAAAAGAGTAAAGAATGGGCACTTTACTGGTATAGCTTGAAGACCCTTAATCAGCACATTTGAAACCCTTAATTCTTCTCTTGATTACTACAAAATAGCCTTTTTTATTATTTGTTTCCCCATGTTGGGAGAAAACATCCAACACCTGCAACTTGAAGGAGGAGACCTCAGTGCATACTTAGCTGGCTTCGAGGGAAAAATATCATCGTGGAAGGACACGCAGGGGGAGGACTGCGGCAGTCAGGCAACAGCGAGAAGCGAGGCGCCATGGACACGAGGGTGCCTTCCCAAGTCCCGCCCCAGTGACTGCCCTCTTCTGGCCAAACTCTATCTATCTCCTAAGGGAAGAGTGTGTTATAAACTAATAAATGGGGAAATGCATGGACAGTGTAGTTCCTCTGCGATCCTTGCCAAGGTGCCAGCTGTGAATACATGGGACTCGGGAGATATTTCAGGTCTAAAGCATAACGTTCTGCTCCTGGCCTCCAAAAGGTTCATATCCATCTCATTACTCAAAATACATTTAGTCTGTAGTAAAAAGAATTGCAAAAGTCTTAAAGTTTTACACCCCTTCCCATAATGACACGGGATAGGGACCACGACTTTAATATATGAAACTTTGAAAACCATTTAAGATCCAAATTACAGTAGTTTTGATGTTTCTTAATATCACTCACTAAAATCTTCATGTATGTTGATGACTAAGACTACAGAATCCTAATTCTTCGTTTATAACATAGTATGTAATGTTCATTGATGGAAGCACCACTCCCTTCATCCAGGGTGCTCCTTCCTTGCAATCAGGTTACATAAGAGAAAAGAAAATAAACCTTTTCATATGGCAAAGAATTATGAAGTAGTTTAAAGAAACTTTTTCTTTTCGTGGTACCAGGGATTGAACTCAGGACCTTGTGCTTGCCGGGCAAGTGCTTATTCTACTGAGCCATCTCCCTGGCCCAAAACAGACATTTTTTTTCCCCCCGGAACTGAGGATTGAACTCAGGCCCTTGCGCTTGCCAGGCAAGTGTCTATGCCACTGAGCCATCTCCAGGCCCCTAGATAATATATGTTTACATACCTGATATACAGTAGATATTTAATACAGTGTGGCTATTATTACTAGAGTTTCAGGATTTTTCCCCATATTATATGAATCACTTTCTTGTCAAAGAATCTTTAAAATAACTAATTCTATTCAGCAAGTATGGAGAAGTTTAACTCATAGAGCAGCCTTATTTTTCTAAATCCTGGAAACATATCAGGCATTGCAAGTATAATAGGAGACAATATTTTCACAAACATACAAATATAAACATATTTTTTAATTTGATTAAAATATTGGACATGAAAGGGAAAATAAATCTACCTGGCTATCCACTGTACAGTAATACATTATTGTATCTGTTTTTGTTTTTAAGGGAAACAGAACTCAGGACCTCGTGCTTGCCAGGCAGGCACTTGTGCCACTGAGCTATACACCCTGCCTTGTCATGTCTTTTTTGATGTATATTTTACACTCAGCAAAACTCCCTAAGTTTTAATGTAGAGTTCTCTAAGATTTGAAAAATGTATATACTTATGTATTTGTCACTCAAATAAAAATATAAGACATTTTCATCATTTCTGAAGTTTCTTTTGTGCTACTTTCCAGGTAATTCTCCCAACCCCAAGAGGCAACTACTTTTCGAAATGAATTTGTCTTTCCTAATTTTGAAGTTCCCATATACAATGCACTCTTTTGTGTCCAGCTTTTATTCTTAACGTAATATTTTTGAGATTTCACCATAGTTTTGTGTGTATAAATAGTTCTTTTATTTTTCTATTACTGCATAGTACGTATTCCATGCTTGTTCATTTTATCTCTTTTCATGCCTTTTACACACCTTTCCACTGATAAATACTTGGGTTGGGTCAAGTTTGGAAATATTATGAATAAATACGTTGTAATCACTCATGTAAAAGTTCTTTTGAGGACATTTTAGAAATTTTCTTTTTGATACAGAAATAGGAATTGAACTGCTGATTCACATGGTAGATGTAAGTCATGAAAATTATTCTGGTTCACGATAACCAAGCAAGACTGGTTCAGGGATTAAAATGTACAATCAGTTCACCATCCTCCTAGACTATGCGAGATCATTCATGTTTCTGCTAACCTCACTTTGACTCTTTTTACCAATAGTCACCACTTTTGTTTCTGTATTTGTTATAAATTTCCAAACTTTTGTTTTAAACATTGAGTAGACATTTACCACTTATTGAAACATAATTTGATCTTTTAAGTCATTCCTTCAAAAGGGTTTGGTGAAAGCGTTTTGAAGAATTGTGGCACCGTCATTGTAATCACAGTTTTCAACATTCATCACCTTGTAAGGAGACCACTTTTACATTAGAAGTCACTCCCAAGTTTTCTTTTCAACTTTTCTTTCAGCCTCCCCCGACACAGGCAACCACTAACCTATTTCCTGTCTCTCTTGATTTATGTGTCCTTGATATGCCATATAAATAGAACCATCTAGTACGTTAAGTATGTTTACCACCATGAATGGCTTCTTTCATTCTTCATAATGTGTTCAAGCTTCCTTCTAGTTACTGCACCTGTCAGGATTTCCTGCCTGTTTAATTTCAGTGATACTAATTATTCCAATCCATGGCCATGAGATGTCTTTCCATTTTTGTTACTTTTTTCCTTATTAGCGTTTTGTAATTGCATTATGGAGGTGGTTCGCGTCCTTCATTCAGTGTATTTCTGAAATTAGTTTGCTTTGTTTTCCTAGATGTTGAGAATGAGACCAATTTCTTGATTATTGTCTTAACAACTCTGTTAGTGGCATATAAAAAAGTTTCTGATTTTTGTGTCAGCTTTGTTGCAGACCTTATAAAATTTATTACTTTCTGTAGTTTTAAATGTTATTTTGTGTTGTTGTTGGAACTAGGGATTGAGCTCAGGCCCTTGTGCTTGCCAGGGAAGAATTTATTCTACTGAACCATCTTCCCGGCCCTTTAATGTTATCTTGATGGTATCTGCTAACAAGTAATTTTACGTGCCTTATTCATACTTGCTTTTTCTTTCTCTTGTTTAATTGCTACTTAAAGCCTTTCTTATTCAATTTAATAATAGCAGTCAATGTTACTGTCTCTCTCTAATATTAGAAGAAACAGCCAGTCCTAGCCCAGGTCCGGTGAGTGTGCGGAGAGTTTCCTGCTACCCTGCGCC
>NW_004524701.1:8772675-8776928 GCF_000260255.1 Octodon degus | reverse complement strand
AAAAAAAAAAAAGAAGAAACAATTTTAGCTTTTTCATTTTTGATGTGATGTCTCTTTTTGTTTGTTGTATATAGACTTCATTGTGTTGAGGTATATTACTTCTATGCCTAATATTTTTAGGACTTTTGGGGAGATTCTAGAAATAGAACTCAGGGCCTTGTGCTTGCCTGGCAGGCACTGTGCCACTAAGTTACATCCTCAGATTTTTAGATCTCCATGATTTTTGAAATAGATGTGTGCAGAATTTTTTGTAATACTTTTTCTGTATCTATTGAAATAATAGTGAATATTTTGACCTTCATTGTTTTTATGTGATATACTAAGTTTATGGATTTGTTTATGCCAATTTAGTCTTCAATCTTAGAATAATCCTATTTAATTATAGCATTTTGTCCTTTGCATGTCTGGTGGATTAGATTTTTAGTACTAGTATTGTTAGAATTTTTAAATCTATGTTTTTCAGAGATATAGTCTTTAGTGTTGTTTTTGTCGTATCTTTGTTTGGATTTTATACAGGGTAATGTTGGCCTTGGAGTTTGGAGGGGCTATTTGCATTTCAGTTCTTCAGAATAATTTGAGATGAATTGACATGACTTCTTTAAATGTTTGGTAAGTGTTGGCAATGAAGTTGTCTAAGCATGCTTTCTTTAATGAGAGGCTTTTTGTTACTTATTCAATCTCACTCTTGTTTATTGATCCTCTTAGGTTTTCTGTGTCTTCATGGTTCAATTTTAATAAGTTACATGTGTCCAGAAATAAATTCATTTCTTCTAAGGTTCTCCATTTGTTGACAGATAGTTATTCATAATAATTCCTAATTAACCCTTGTGTTTCTGTGGTGTCACTTGTGAAGTCTTCTTTTTCATCTTTGAGCCCTCTTGTTTATTCATGGTTATTAAGAAAAAAAAATCTTGTCAATTCAGTTTATCTTTTTAAAAGTCTAGCTCCTCCATTTGTTGATTTTTTAATATTTTCTTTCTTTATTCTGCTATATTTCTAATTTGTTTCCTGTACTAATTTTGAGCTCAGTTCATTTTGCTCAAGAAATGACCACTTTTTTATTTTCTAGTTTCTCAGGATGCATGATAGATTGTACTTTTTATACCTTCACTTTTTATTTTTAAAAGTTTTTTTTTGTATTTTAGGGAAGGGTCTACAGGATGTTCAGAATCTCACTACTAGATCAGACTCGTAGTGATCTGCTGTTTACAGCCTTCCAAGAACTGGGATTACAGGCCTCGCTACCACCTTCAGGCTCAATTGCCGTCTCAGAGCGCCTCAGGTACAGGGCCAACACGGCAGGCCTGGAGATTGAACCCCCGGCCCCTGCACTGCTTGCAGGTGCTTTAATCTGCTGAGCTATTTGGCTGGTCCTGATATCTTTAATTTTTGATGCTGGAATCGATTACCACAAATTTCTTTTGGTTATACTTTTGCTGTATTCTAAAAGATTTGCTATGTTGTGTCTTTGTTTCAAGACATTTTTATATTACTTTTATTTTAATTTGTTTCATGAACTTAAAGATCTTAGTTGTCTTTATTGATCCATCAATCATTCAAAAGAACATTGGTTAATAAGTATGTATATAATTTCACAAATTCCTCTTGTTGGTTTCCAGTTTTACTTCACAACAATCAGAGAAGATATATGCAATGAGTTTTCTTTGTTTTGACTCTATTGTGTCTTATCACACAGACCATGCAATGTGCTAATAAGGCGTATCCTTCGGCTGTTTGATGGAATGTTCTGCAAATATTTTTAGGCTCATTTTGTCTATTGATTGTTTTTTATTGCTTATTTCTTTCTGTTTTAATATTTTGGTCTGCATGATCTGTCCATTAAAGAAACTGGGGTTATGAAGTCCCCAATTCTTATTGCCTTAGAGTCTATCCTTTCAAAGCTACTAAAATTTGTTTTAGATATTTGGGTGCTCCAGCGTTAGCTGCATATATATTTATGACTATTATTTTCTATTGTTGAACTCATCCTTGTATCATTCTAAAATTATCTTGTCTCTTTTATGCTTTTTTAATGTATTTGGTACAGTCTCACTAAGCAGCTAGGACTCATAGCGATCCTCCTTTTTGCAGTCTCTCCAGCACTGGGATTACAGGTGTGCGCCACCACGCCCTGTCTCAGTGGTCAGCTTAGTGTCTAAGGGTGGGACATGTGGTGCCAGGGGTCAAATTCCCATCCCTGCTCTTGCCTAAGCAGTTGCTTAGACCTCTGAGTTATCTCACTGGCCCTCTTTTACATATTTTAAACTAAATTTTACTTGATCTGATTTTACTTTTTCTCAATTTTTTATTAGTATATATTTGTGACATTCATAATTCATTGGTCTTTTATATCAATTTCACTCTCAATTTCATTTATTTCTACTCTGGTCTTTATAATTTCTTTCTTTCCATTAATTTCAGATTTGGACATTTTATAGAAAACCTTGAGGTGCATTGTTAGATTATCTGTCTGGCTTGTTCTATTTATTTTTGTGTACTTACATCTACAACCTTCTTCCTCTACACACCTTTCACTGCATCCCCTCGCTATGGTGCTGTGGTTCCACTGCTCTTCCATTTAACAACTTTTAATTTTTTCCCTATTTTCTACAATTTAATAATTATTCAATAATATGTTACTTAATTTTCATGTGTTTTCACAGTTTCTGTTATTTCTTTTGCTGCTGACATTTAGCCTCATTCTGCTATGGTCCAATTGTGTACAGGTTATTATTTATTATTTATATTATTTATCATTTTTATTTATGTAAGCAGATTTTATGGTGTAAAATATGGACTATTTTGGAAAACATTCCATGCGCTGTTGAGAAACATGTGTATCCTGTTGTGGATGTGTGAAATGATTTGTAGATATGTGTTCAGTGGTGACCCTCTCTGGGTCTACCTTTGTGTTTGGAGACAAGGCTTCTTCTTCTTCCCCTGGGACTGGAATTAGTGCTCTAGAGAGTTTTTTTCTTTTGTCTGTGTTGTCTTCAATTTCTCCGTTTTCTCTCTAGTTAATAGTTCTTTCTCTATTTCCAGAGTTCTATTTCTTTTTCTCTTCATTAAGTTTTTCTTTCCTGGATTTTTCAGTTCTAAGACCCAAAGAGGCTGCATTTTGCTGCTGATTTTTTACTTCTGCTTGCTTTTTGTTTCTATTTGCATCCTCTGTCTTTTCCAATTCCTTCACTTGCGGTCTGTGTGCATATTTATTTGTAAAGTGAGTTTTTTTGTGGGAAGAATATCAATGGATCTTATTTTTAGTCCATTCAGAAAATGCGTATGTTTTGACTAGGGAATTTAATGTTTATTATATGCAGGATATTATTGATAAGTAAAGTTATTCCAGGCAACTGAGTTAGATAGAAATATTATAGGCAGTCAGACAGGGCCAGGCCCTCAAAGGAGACAGCACAAAAGACAAGATACCTTACAACTATGAGAAGGAAAGCCCCTGCTGTGAGCCAGACCTCCCTGAAGATTAGCATCCTGGACTGATCATTAACCTGAGGAAGCCAGAAAGAATCCTTATCTGATGGCTACCAGATGAGGTTCTGTTTTACATTCATGCCCGCTTGCTACACGACTCCCTTCCCCATTTGGTTCCAGATTTAATCAATTTCACCTAAGCAATGGTGCTTATAATCTCATTGGTTGGCCATAGTTTTGTCCCACCCCACATCCACCTAAGCAAGGTCCCCCTTTCTCTACCTTAGCCCCACATGGTTTTACACTATAAAAGTCCCTGGAAGAGACAGCTTCCCAGGGAACAACCCACTCGGGTCCCCCTCCTGTCCCTCTCTCAGACAGGAACTTTCTTTCCCTCAATAAATACATTCTGCTCATAACCTCCATTTGTTCCAAAAATTAATTTTTCATTTTTAGAGAAGGTGAACTTGTGCAGGTCAGGTCGGAAGATCATTTTTCCCTATATCATTTGGAGGTTCCCTGTATCATTTGGAGTTCACCCACTCGAGATCTGTTTTTCTCCCTGTATCAAAGTAATATTCTTATTCATTTTTCCTGGTTATTGTTCTTATATTGTGTTTATTCTCCTCTTGTTCACCTTTGTGGTATGATGATGTTCAATATTATTAAGTTTTTATTCGTTTCTCTTTCACTTTATATATCTGCTATACTACTGAGTTTTGTGTTTTTATGGGTTTACATGGTGATAGTTATCATAATTTAACTTGTTTTTAGTAGCTTTGACTTTTTAAAAATTGTTTTTTTATTTTACAAAAAATAAACCA
>NW_004524701.1:8733591-8772418 GCF_000260255.1 Octodon degus | reverse complement strand
AAGATAATGTCATTGAGTTTTTCATGTAGCATTTTATCAAGGTTGATCTGGTGAAGATGAATTACAACATTTGCTTGTTGTAGAAAAGCTATGATTCTTCACTTCTAGTATTCAGGAGAATGCTCAAGATAATTTTATTTGCCTGTGAAGAAAAGAGAATGAGAGTTAGGAAGCTGGAAAATATCTGTATTTAAGATAGAGCGAGGAAAGGACAATGAAGAAAGATCAGGAAGATGGTAATATTCTTAAGTTATTTGGTTTTGCTTCATTTACTGAATAACTTTAGTGATCCAAGCTTGGATCCCAAGTCAGAATCTGAGAGGAAAGCATGAATTCCACTCTTATTTTAGAATGAAGACTACAGAGCAGAAATGAGACATCAGGGAAGTAAACAAGGGGGTATTACTCAGGTGGCCTCCAGTGCTGCTAACTGATGCTGAAATGCATTTCTATGAATCCTATTACTGTTTCTCTGGACTGTTCAGTCTGAGGATTATAGGGGAAAACAGTTATTTGCAGAATTCTGCCTTCCATTGCCTAAAAGTAGCCCCAGAGGCACACATAATTCTGGGGTGGGCATGCTTGAATGAGAAAGCAATCAAGCTTTCACCTGGGAAAGCTGTACATTAGAAAGGGCTTGGGGCAGACACCAAGAAATGGTACCCTTGACCAAAGAAGTTATTGCACATTAGATCTACATGAGGTTGGTTGCTTGAATGGAGCTGATCACCGTAATACAGCACCTAGAATAAAAAGAACTGAAGAAGATAAAAAGTGGCAGAGGGAATAGTACCTAAGAGTTCTTGGATTGTTTAGGTCACCCATTTTCTTTTACCTTGGTGGGAATTGGCTTGGTATAAAAAAGTCCCAGTTCACCAAGTGTGTGACACTAGCCAGTGTGGGATTGACAGAGGACAGCTGAGGGTAACTGATGGAATCATGGCTGGAGTGGAGAGGAAACCTAAAAGGGCTGAAAGGCAGGAAGTGGGTCAAGGAGCTCTGTGATAAAAGTTCTGACTTTGTATGCCCAATTCCATGGCAAGCAACATAAGATTGACCATACCCTCGTTAGCTTGCATCTTAGTGGGGAAGAGGGAGCCAGGACATAAAGCAATTGCAATAAGTGCTCAGATAAAGAGGACAGCTTAACATTTTGAAGGCCTTGAAATTGCTTTAAGGAAAACAGAAAGCTGGCACTACAAAGAAAGCTGGAACAGCATTCTATCATAACTGTTTTCTTTTTTATGAGCACTAGAGTATAACTGGTTGGGTTAGAGTAAAGACCATTTTCCTCACTTTCTACTTCCTTCATCTTCTTTGTGTTTTCCAAACACTTGGGCAAGTGGGAAAGCTTTCATCGTTTCTTGAATCAGCATTTCAATTACGAGTCCAGCAGAGGACTCTTGAAAAGATTCATTTGAAACCCCAAGCTAAAGTTATGAATTGTATGAGTGGCTCTGAATACACTGCCTTCTAATGCACTTTCCTTCTATTTAATGAGGGAAAAGGGAGTGAAGCAAGCATGATAACAAAAAGAAGTGTGTTCATCTCATGTAACTGATATTTTCCATTCATTCAGCACCTCCAGAGAAACTGTGAGTTGGGACAAAATTATCTGCATCTCTCTTCTAAGGAGGGCTAGTCTCAGCATGTTTTCTCACTTATGTCTCGGTGCCTTTAGAATTCTGGATTCCTAAACCAGTGAAGCAATATTTCCTTTAAATTGCTTTATCTCAATCTTATTTGTAATCATTTGAATTACAGGCAGAACCACACAGAATCTGGTTTATCTCACTTGATGACCCTTACTAAAAAGCATATTTAATTATAACTCCACACTTTGATTATAGTACTTTACTAATTTAAACTTCCACCTAATGAATTAATGTAGCTTGTAACATCAGGAAAATCATGAGCCCTTGGTCACCTTTTTAATTGTAGCATATATTTTGCAGATCTCTGTCATCCATCTCTCAGGACATGCTCCTTTGTGTAAAGTGTCATGGCATTGCACTCCTTCTTTTGCCTCAACCCTGTCTTCTGGTATCATAATGAGTGCCTTCTGGTGACAGCAGCCCTTTCTCGGTCACACTGGCGAGAATGAAGAGCTGTGCTACAAGGTATTTTGCTAAACACAGGTGCAGGAGCAGATGCACCGTTTATAAAATGCCAGTGTGACATGTGGCATTTGTGGAACACTGAAAGACCTTTGTGTCTAACAAGCTAACATAAAAGGTTTTTAGAATGGAGATAATGCTGATACTAAAAGCGAAAAAATACAAGATATATCATGCATATAGAATGATTTCCAAAAATTTGTTACAAGTTTAAAATGTTAATGGGCTTTTTATCATTGGTTTTGGATTTTTAACCAAAAATGATAGTGACTGCAAATTCTATAAAGATAAAGGATATCTGAGATTTTTAAAAATTTTAGTGTCTGAGGTTTTATGCTATTATGATTCAATAACACAATTTATGGTGTCTTGCAAACAAAAATATGTGATTTATTTGCTTCCACACTTCATTTCTTACTGATATCTATTTAAGATTTTATCATTTCTTGAATCAGCATTTCAATTGTGAGTCCAGTAGAGGACTCTTGAAAAGATTTGCTTGAAGCCCTAAGTTAAAGATATGTAATGTAATTTAGCTTAGTCTAATTACAAAAATGTAGCCTGCATAATATCTTCATAATAAAAGTATATATTTCAGGGATTGCATGTATATGAGGTAGTTAATTTGTATGCCATGAATACTCAGAATTCGTAATTCTGTGGGCAAGCTAGGAAAAACTTTGGCTGTTGTAATCGATAAACACAGGTCTCACCAAATGCAAATTTGCTTACTAACTAAAGCATTCTGTGGTGTTTGTAACCGTGTCCCATTTCATGATGCTCAGTGACTGAAGTCAAGGGTTTTAGGGCTTGGTGATTAAGATCTCAGGCCCAGGAGCCAGAGTATGTCAGTTTAAACACTGTGCTTGTCTCTTACTAGCTGTATGAATGTGATCAATTCACCTTTTGACCTTTTTGTGACTCAGTGTTTTTACTCTTCCTCAAAATATGTTTAGTGATGGTATCAACCTGCAAAGTATATACTGACATTTTAATTTAATACATGCGTGTGTGTGTGTGTGTGTGTGTGTGTGTGTGTGTATGAGGAGCACTTAAAACAATTTGAATTCTCAAATATTAGCTGTTGTTAATATCATCTTCACCTATTATTATTACAATGATTGTTTTAATTATATGGCAGTACTTGAAATAAACAGGTCTTTTTTATCTTTTATTTATTGATTTGGTACAGGGTCTCCCTACACAGCTCAGACTCATAGTGATTCTCCTGTCTTACCCTCCCCAGCACTGGTATTACAAGCGTGTGTCACTATGCCTGGTTTTGGTGGCTGGCTCAGCGCGGGGCCGGCATGGCATGTGGTACCTGGGATTGAACCTGGGTCCTTGCTTTTGCCAGGCAGGAGCTTAGACAGCTGAGCTATGTCCCTAGCCCCAAAATTACTACTTAACATTTTTAAATTAATTAATTAATTTATTTGGTGCAAGGTCTCACTATGAAGCTCATATTCTTAGCGATCCACCTATCTCAGCCTCCCCAGCACTGGGATTATAGACGTGCACCACCACATCCAGTTTCAGTGGCATGTGGTACTGGGGACTGAACCTGGGTCCTTATACTTGCCAGGCAGTGCTTAGACCACTGAGCTATCTCTCTGGCCCATTAAACAGATCTTTCTCACATCCTAGTGTTTCTTTCTACTGTGTCAGCACTGCTATTTGCATCACAGAAGAAAAAAAAAAAGAGAAGTGAGAAAAGAAAGGGAGACTGAGAACTGTGAAGCTAACATCTCTATGTCATGTATATCAAATACTTCTGCTGACCCTTTCTACCGAGAATGTTGTCCTGTGTCTCTGTGTCAGTCCTCTCAGTTGATGAATGGGGCCTCACCTAAGTACTGGTTTGATTATTTCCCTAATATATTGCTGCCTTATTAACAAGGAGGCAGGAAGCAGAGAACTGCAGGACACACCAAGCACTGTATTCCGTGGCTCTGGACAAGTGCGCTGATCATCCTCATAAGCACATCAAGTGACTGGGGCCTTCTATGTTGGGGCAGATATATTTGAATATATTTCCATTCTTCAAAGTTTCCCTTTTCTTTTAGTCTATTTAGAAATATAAAGAAAATTCATTATTATGTTTACACAGCATTCGCCTACTGAATTGACCCATCTTTGTAAATGAGAGGTTCAGGCCTCAGGGAAGAAAAAAAATATATGGAAATGAGATGAGTTTGAATCAAAAACTAAACACTCCAAATTAGAAACCACAAATGGATATGCTTAAGCCCAGAAGGTCTGAGACCAGTGCTTGACCAGGAGCAGTACGTTTTTATGGATTAATCATGAATTTCCTTTTGGATATGCTGCACCTAATGGAACCAGATGACTATTGTAGTTTATGCCTAGATGTCCCCTTAAAGCCTCAAGCCATTGTAGATGGGGCTTTTGAAAGATGATTTGATTGTGGGTCAGACAGCTGAGCTGCTGTTAGGATGTGGGTCTGGTTAGAAGAGGTGGTCACTGTGGGCATAATCCAGAAGGTCTATTTCCCTCTCTACCTCCTCCTTTGCCTCTCCCTCTGCCCCTCCAATGCCTGGTGTCATGAGCTAGGCAATGTCTCACTAGCATGCCCCCCTGCCATGCTGTTTTTTCTGGAGAGCTGCTGACCAGGGGCTGAGACGTGGCCAAAATAAAGCTCTCCTCCTTTTTTGGCTGTGAATATTGTGTCACAGTAATGAAGAAAGTGACTGAGACAAGGACTTAACTTGCCCCTACACACTCACACGCTGGAATACAAAGAGAACCTGTGCTCCACTTCTCACTGCTCCTGAACATGCCAAGCTTTTCCTCTGCCTGGAGTTCTCCTCTCCCAGCAAGGTTCTAGGTGCTTCTGAAAGTGTGCTTAGATCTTACCTCCTCTTGGTCATTCCCCTGCAAACTGATTTATCTTACAGTGAATTTCCTTTACACTGTTGAGCTACCACATTATCTATTTCATTATAGTGTAATTTTCTATTACATGCATGTCCCACTCACAATATTATGCCTCAGTGGCAGGGACAATTTTTGGTCATCAGTTGACACCACTGTTAGCCCAATACCTGGCATGCAACATGGAGGCTTATTAAATGTTTGAGGAATTAACCAATAAATGTAGACTATTTTCTTAACTAATTATTAATACTCATTAAAAATTGAAAATTAATTTATGAGCCTGAGATTCACACATGTGAATTACCATTATTATATATTATTCATTTCACTGTTAGATAGTAACCCATAACCTACTTATACCAAAGTCTGTTCTGTTAGTTGATATTTGCATTACTTGAAGTTTTTTTAAAGCTTAAGGCTAGTGAAAGCTAGTCAAAATAGTGATGGTGGTGCATATGTTTGAAAACTGTCTTCAGGTATATAACTAGGAAGAAATTACTGCATTAGGAAGCATCTTTACACTTAGTGAATAATGTCAAATTATTTTCAAAGTTCTATAAGTTTGTACTTCTACTCTTACTGTATATTACTTAGAGCAATATATTATAATATTTATTATAATTACTCTAGAGTAATACGTATTACTCTATACATTACTCAAATTATAGATACATGTCAGAAATTCTGCCTATTCCATATCATCATTTAAATTTTTTTTTTGTAGGAACTAGAGATTAAACTCAGGCTCTTGCACTTGCCAGGGAAGCGCTTATTCCACTGAGCTTCTCCCCTGCCCTTCATCATTTTAAATTTGATAAACATTTTTGTTTTTGTCTTATCTTCTTGGTTCCTGCAACTGTTCCCAAAATGACTTTGAATATACTGTGGCTGTACAAGTTGGTTATATGTAGAGTTCATATATGTCCAAATATACAAAGGCTTGGAATGGTTAACATCTGAAGGTAGATTGATTAATTTAAAAAAATGTTAAGCTATGCTATTAGATGAATAAATTTTAGGTTGTTATTTTTTGCTTTTGTTTGTTGTTTCTGAAAATCATGCTACTGTGGTTTAGGTCCTTGCTTTTTTGTATTAAACCTTTTGAATTCTCTGCTCCTCCTTCAGTTTGTTTTTAGAAAAACACATTGAAATCTGTTTGAAACCTTCATATGGCAGGCGATTCAGAACTGAGAAATAACTTGTGGAACAATGAAAGAAAAATCAATCAGGGGGAGCAAAGAATTAAGTATGAGAAACTGGAAACTGACTAGATCTAGTGGTGATCAGAAGTTCATATGATGAGTAAATAAAATGATATTGGATTATCATTAAAAGTATACAATGTACATCAAAATCTTACTTATAAACTTTGCAGTTTCCCAGAAAAAAAATTTGTGAAAATTAATTATTTTGGTCATGCATCCCACATATAGTAAGTATTTCATCAAGCTTTATTAGCTGAGGAAAAGGCAAGATGACTGAGAATTAATTACCAGGGGTTTTTTTTGTCAATCACATGCTAAGCAAAGATTATCAGAACAAAAGTAAGAAAGAATAGGATTTGTATATAGCATATCAAATAGAATGAGACTTACCCAACTTCAGCAATAACAGAAATGATATAAAGATAAATGTGCAATTATCAATTTTGTGTACTCAGATGGCAGTTTAAAAAAATGGCTTTACTTTTACTTCCAAGGGGCTTTTCCCATAAAACTTAGATATAACTAATTGGCCTGCTTATTTAAGAAGAGAAAGAAAATAATTCTAAATACAGCTAACCTTTCCTCTATGGGTCAAAGACCACAATTATGAACAAGAAAGTATGTCTTTATCTCCAAGTGAAATTAAGATAGCTCTCAGTCTTTGTACCCATATCCCAATGTAAAGAATTGTTGAAATGTTTAACAATTCAAACAGAGTAATTCCAGTGCCCGGAGGTGTTTCCTGTACTCCCCAGGATGGCCTTACATCTTTGGCTTCATGGCGCCAGGCTGCCATCATAAGGTCCGTTTCCTCGATCCTAGGAGGTGAAGCAGGATTCAGATCACTTGCTTCCAGGTGATGAGAAAAGTGAATTCAGCAGAGAATTCAGTGGGTGAGACACACTGCTCTACTACCTTCACTGTAAAAGTATTCTCTTGGAGGTGATTTTGTACAAGACATCACGTTGATGCACAGGAAATTCTATAAATGTAAGTGTTGGTGGGATATTATGAACAGGGGAGAGAAGGCTGGGTAGAATATGCCTATCTGTGAGGAAAAATAAATGAGTTCCCTCTTCCATGTCATCCATCCATCAAAACATCCCTGAGTCAACTTCCTGATCAGTCTAGCAATAGCTCCACATCAGAGACTCAATGTTCATCTCTGATATTGGCAGGATTGGTTTCTCTTCCTAATCCATGGTTACTCTGTATATGAGCCCCCCGAGCAAGGGTGGTTGGGCTATGTGGAAATTTGAATCTCATGAATTTTCTGGACTTGCTTGGTAAATAATTCATACAATTATATCTAAAGTGAAGTATGGCTTAGAAGTTCACAATTAGCAGTAAATCAAAGGACTGGGACAGTTCAATACCAGAATCATCATTAAAATGTACAAGAAGATTACCTTACATTGATCATATCAGAGTACTTAAAACACTGGATCTATGTGCTTTCCTGAAAATCATTACCTCAGAAAGCTGTGAGACCATACCTTCTTCAACTACTGCCACCATTAAAATGGTTTTAGTATTAAGTGTAGCTTGTTTAAGAGAAATTGTACTCTTTCTGTCTAATTCATTTTCAGCTTAGACTCTAAGACACTGAAAGATCTTTGGACCCTTAGAGGACACCTCTCAAAAATAACTCTGGAAACAAATCTTTGGGCGCACATGAGTAATGGCAGTGCTGTGTAGCACTGGTTTTTCACACAGGTCTTTAAAAACCTACCATCTTATTCTTTTATCATCACTGTTATGTAATATTTTTATGTTTTAGCTACAACAATAAGCAATAAAACAGAAAGAAATCAGAATTAAGAAAACGAGATAGAAATTGTCACTCTTTGAAAAGGAGAATGTTATGGTTTGCATCTAGTTGTCCCTCTAAAGCTTCATGGGGTAGTCACTGCTTGACGGGCAGCATATGGCTTGAAGGGTGGAGCCAAAGGACCAGGATAGGGTTTGAGGGGCGAGGCCAGAGAGGCACAAATGTTGAGATGACAGCATATGCCTCCCTCCACCCCCAGGCCTGGTGGCCTCTCTTGGAGGTATGGAGCGGATCATCCTGGACACAGGAAGCACCCCAGCCTCTTCCAGACCTGTAGTGGGGGACAGCAGTGTCTCAAGGTCTTGCTGCTTTAAATTATGAAACTTCCAGTAACTGTGAGCAAAATAAACCTTTCCTTCCCTAAGCTTGAGTGTCGGGTGTTTGTCCCAGCAATGCCAGAAGAGTAACTAATACAGAGAGCAACTGACAAGGACAAGCTTTAATCACCCATTAGTAGAGAAGGAATGTAAATAGAGTTAAGGTCCATGAGAAGATGGTAGCAATAGACTTTTTCATATAGTAGAAACAAACAAATAGAGATGACTGTCTGCAGAGATAGCTGAATGCAAATCAAGAAGTATTCATTTGAAGGCCCATGTGAGGGGCCGGGGAGATAGATCAGTAGAATAAGTACTTGCCTGGAAAGCACAAGGGCCTGAGTTCAATCCCCGGTTCCACCTAAAGAAATAAATAAATGAAGGCTCATGTGACTAAGAAGTCCTTGTGAGGCTCCCAGGAGTCTGGGGGCTGCCATGGGCCATTCTTTCCACTTGTATGGTGTTTTCATTCCATTAGATTTTAAGATTTTAATCAAAATTGATTAACACTGTGATATATACATCCAGAAAATGCAACAGGGTGCTAAAAGTACAAGATAAAATGCTACTGATAGACTATAGACTTACATACATACACACACACACACATGCATGCATGCCCACCCATAGAGGTTTTTTTGTTTTTTTTTTTTTTCAGAATTGCCTCTTGAGCCACAATCATTACATAGTGTGAAGGCTGTGGATCTCCCATTGCACACCTGGATCTTGACATTGTGGGATAAATTACCAGAGGCCACACACTGCACCCAGGTGGCACTGCCCAGCAAACAGCACACACCGGCTCCGTTCCAGCTGTCGGTGCTTTCTGCACAGCAGCTGCGCTCATCTCGGAACTCTGGCAAGTGGATGGCAGGCTGGGACCGCTCACTGAGGGCAGGTGTTTGGTACTTGAGCACAGACGTACTGGCCAAGTCAGAATAAATCCAGAATAAATATAAAAATCAGGGGCCAGGGAGATGGCTCAGTAGAATAAGTGTGTCCCTGGCAAGCACAAGGGCCTGAGTTCAATCCCCAGTTCCACAAAATATAATATATATGGGGAAAAAAATCAGGCGAGCTTCCTGGTTAGCTCAGTTATCTAAAGCACCTGCTTGGGCAAATTCAGTCAGGTGCAGGGGACCACAGTTCAATCCCCAGCTCCACATGCAACACCAGACCTACCCTTAAGGTAGCCTGAGCCAGGAAAAAAAAAATCCTTCTCATGTTTCTGGCCAGCTGGATAGCTCAGTGGACTAAAGCACCTGCTTAGGCAGAGCTCAGGGGCTGGGGTTCGATCCCACGTGTGCCTTGTTAGCCCCACTCCCCAGGGCACACTGAGACATCGACTGAAAGTGGGTGTAGTGGCACCTGCCTGTAATCCCAGCACTTGGGAGGCTGAAAACAGAAGAATCACTTCCAGTTAGATCTCTGTAGTGAGACCCTGTAGACCCTGTACTAAATGCAAAAAAAAAAAAAAAAGAAAGAAAGAAAGAAAGGAAACAAACAAAAGAAAAAATCATAGCAACAAAGCATTCTTTCCTCTCCTCATGCTGAAAGAGAAATGCTACTAATGGAGGAGTGCCAAGATCCAGGCATATACTAGAGATAGTTAACAGTTTTGCAGAATTAATAGTGAATATCATTATGCCACAAAGCAGCTATGCCACAAAAGCCTAGTAGCATGCTGTTGGAAAACAAAATTTTAGTAGTGGCTTTCTCGCAGAAATGCTTCAGAAAAAAGAGAAAACTGGTACTGGTGAACTTGGTTGGTTTAAATATCTGAATAGCTAAATCTTATGAAGTTCGCTGGCTGGGTTAGGTGAGTCACTAGATGGCAGCACCAACTCACCAGTAGCATGCAGTCCCCACTCGGGTGCTTGTCCCTGAGATGCTGCTCTCGGCATGCAGAGACAATCTTCTAAAAACAATGAGGTGGGGAGATGGCCTCAGAATTACAGAATTGCTGGAAATGTCCAAGTTTTCCAAAAGTAAATCTTTGTAGAAAGAATAAGTTTTGGTTTATTCAATGAATTATAGTTGGTCAGAAGGTTTCAAAACACCTTTTTTCACTTAATTCATACCAGATTTGAGATTTAGACAGTCTGATTATCTTCATTGTACCAAACCATAGTCTCTTTAGGACACACGTTCTAAAACACGGGGGAATGTTTGGGAAATTGGTGGAATTTGGGTTGTCATGGGATGAGGTAGAGGTGGGGGTGACTCTCAGCGGTGACTGGTAGGTGCCAGTGATGACAGACATCCTGCAGGGAGCAGGGAAAGCCCATGTGATGAACGAGGAGCTCCCACTGGGAGTGACTTTTCACTTCTCAGACATTCCATGTGGATGAACTGCAAAGCATTTGTAATTACCCAAATGAGAAATTAAGGGCTGGCAAGATAGCTCAGCAGATTAAAGTGCCTGCTTAGGCAGACACAGGGGCTGGGGTTCGATCCCCGCTCCCTGGCATGTCGTGATGCCCCCCCCCCCGCTTTCCGAAGGAGCCCTTGGAGCCCACCTCTTCCAGTCCCTAACCAGAATTCTCTCCCCCCCCCCCCCCCGCCCGGGCGGGCTCAGATAGAGATTAAAACTGGGCATGGCAGCATGTGCCTATAATCCCAGCACTTAGGTGGTTGAAAGCAGGAGAATAACTACAAGTCCTACCTGTGTAGTGAGAACCTGTAGACTTTGTATTGTACTACATTAAAAAAAAAGACAAAAAAAAAAAAAAAATTAGAGCCTAACTCCACTCTATATATAAAATACTGTTGCAGTTTAATACACTCTAAATTTTTAAGCACTTAACTGCCATGTTAGTCGAATGGCCTTGTTTATTTTTAAACTCCTGAAAAGTTTTGGTTTGTTTTCAAGTGACATTGCCAGATGCAATATCATGCTTTCTGTGTGGACAACGCAAACCCTCTGTATCAGTTCCACTGTTGCTGAGCATTTCGTAGCCTCTTGCTCTACAGAGGCTAGCGTCTGACCTCTCAGTGTACCTCCTCATGTTCACATCAAAATAGATACTATCCTACTAATTACCTAATTTTAAAAAATTCTTCAGGCTACAATTATGGCATGGCAATTGTTCAGTAAACAATCATCCAGTTTACTGAAACTATGTCTTCCAGCAGTTTATACTATTTACAAATTTAATTCCAATATAGAAAATATTTGTTCTAAAAGGGAATTTAGAATTTAAAGAAGCTTTACAGTGTTACATATAATAGGTGGTATCATTAAGTGATTCTGAACTCTATCAGCTGGTGACCTCACTACTACAGCAGAACCACGGAAGGCTCTGGTGACAGGCTGAGGTCTCTAGAGCCCCCTTGACCCAATCTACTGCTCTGTCTTTCCTGCCCTCTTGCATTTGGTATATGATCTGAATTTCATTGTGGAAGGGGATATTTAAATATTTTTATGAGCTAGAAGAGATCTATAGTTTTTTTTTTTTTTTAACACCACCCTTATTTAAGAGAAATATCTCTTCAAAGACACAGGCAAGTCTCTTTTCATGTGAGCCAGCTCGGGATCCAGGTGGCACTTTAGGTACAACTGGTGCAAAGGTGAAAGGGAGGCCCTTGACTGGCTCATGATCTTGCCAAGAAAAGAGGCAGGAGGAGGCTGACAACAATGCAATGTGATAAGCACAGTATTAATAGTTTGAGCAAAATGGGAAGGAACAGAGAGGCCTGAGCGATTAATTCTGCCTCGGGGGGGAAGCTCTGCTGAACTGCCAACATGAGAGCGATAGGGGAAAAATCAATGCTTTGATTTTTCTGAAGGCCTTTTATTCTGCTTTCAAGAAATGTAGGGAAAGGCAATGCTCACAAAACAAATGCTACAAGATTTTTTAAAAACTGCCTAGCAATTTAGGGCATGAGCCTTACCTAGTTTGGAATTTGCTCCAAGGCAGTTAAATATGCCTTGTAAACTATATTAGCTGCAAGTGAAGCCTTGTGACCTGAAGTCCTTAGTCGCCTCTCTGCAAGATGACATCCACATCATATTCTTATATCAAGCCAAATAGATACTGCCTGCAAAACTGAGTTCAAATCTATGAGCTTAGATTATTAGTATGTGTTGGTGAATATTTAAATATAGCTTCTAATAAAGTCCTTCATCAATAGCATTTTTCAATTCCCATGGGGTAAACATTCCTAACAATCCATTTCATTCTGCTAAATTATTATTATTATTATTATAGTACTAGGGATTGAACTTGGGACCTTGCACTTGCCAGGCAGGTGCTTAAGCACCTGCTTAAGCTATATCTCCGGCACCAATTCTGCTAAATTATGTCATTAAAAGAAAGTTTGAGAGGTGTTGTACACAACTGGCTCTCACAACTAAATACAAGGAGGGCAGGCCAAATAGCTCAGCAGATTAAAATGCCTGCGAGCAGGGCGGGGAGAGGAGAGATGGGGGGAGAGTTCGATTTCCCCCGGGCCTGTGGTGACGGCCCCGCCTCTGGGGCACACTGAGGCTGCAATTGAGACTGGACATGATGATGCATGCCTGTAATCCGAGCTTTTGGGAGGCTGTCAACAGGTGGATCACTATGAGTCGGATCTACACAGTGAGATCCTGTAGACCCTCCCCTAAATATACGAAAAAGACAAAGCAAAACAACAACAAAGAAAAACAACTAAATACAAGCAAGTACAAGAGGAACTCCAGAACCCAAATGATTCACTCTATCAGCAACACTAATTCAGACTTTGTCACTAACAAGGTTAAACTTTTGTCACTACTAATATGCATTATGGAATCATGAGACACTACCAGTTGGTTTAGAATCTGTGAGGTGGTATAAGGTGCTGTGCCCCATACCTTGCCAGCATTGTTCTGTGTCTCTTTTCCTTCTGTGAAAGGGAAGTGTGATTAAACCTACTTTACAGATGAGAAACTCAAGTTCACAGGCACGGGGTGGTGTTTCTCAAGGTGGGGATGAGGGTGGGAACACGAAGTGGTCTAGAATAAGTCAAAATGCTCATTATTTGTCCCAGGTCATTGAGCTATTAGAAGAAAAATTACTTTTTAAATGATATAAATCATTAGGTGGAAGGATGTTTACTTCACAGCCTGTTAAACTTCAGGTTCATACATTTGCTAAGTCAATTTCTAAGAAGTGTTGTCTAAATATCAGATTTTTGTTAAGAGGGGAGGGATATGCCACCTTTAATGTAAGTATTTTGAAAAGTTTAACTATTATTGCTATTTACCATATTTTTTTCCTGTATTTTAAGGAAGGGTCTACAGGGTGTTCAGGGTCTCACTACTACATCAAACTCATAGTGATTCTCCTGTTTACAGCCTCCTAAGTGCTGGGATTACAGGTGTGCACCAGGATGCCCAGTATCATTTGCCATCTTAAATGCGCCCCAGTGACAGGGCTGGCACGACAGGATCATATAATATTCATTATGGTTCTAATTTATTTTTTTAATTTTTAAAATGTATTTGTTTGTTTGTTTGTTTATTTCAGAGTTGCACGACACAGTAATGATCCTCCTCCTGTCTCAGTGTCCCCAGAGCTGGGATTACAGATGTGCGTCACCACCCCGTTTCGGGGCATCACAGTGCACCTGGGGTTCCAAGGCAGCCTAGGCATGCAGTACTAGGGATTGAACTCAGGTCCTTGCCCTTGCCAGGCAGGTGCTTAGACTCCTGTACTATATCTCCAGGGCAATAGTTTAGCTTTGCACCTTGGAACATAACACTTATTCATTAGATAAGCATAATTCAAAATGAAATTAGAAACAACAAAATTTCCCCATTAGTCCTTGTTTGAGAAAAAAGCTGTAAAACTTTATTTAAAAGTTTATTAATACTCTTTAAAATATAAATGAAATTTTGATTAAGTGCAGAAAGAGAAATCAATGTGGTAGTCACTCTCCTCTCATGCCTTTTTAGGTAGTTGCTATTTGTGAGTAAAATCCCTCTCTTGCTCTCTTACTCTTCCTTTCAAGGATATCTCACTTGCTGGCTCTTGCTTTTACTTTTACTTTTTACAGTTTAAATCCTTCAAGGAGACTGTGCCAGGCATTGAAGGTCAAGGAGGGAGTCATTTCCCAAAACAAGTCAGAAGCAAGGAGAGAATCTCTTTGAGAAAGAATGGTTATCTGAGAGTAAGTAATTTAGATGTATGCCCCTGGTTTAGCACCCCCAGGAGACAGGAAACCTGGGGGAAGAATGGCAGGGTGGCTCCCCAGGATATATTGGTTTTACATAAGGGTGTGAGTCCCAGGGAGATAGCAAAAAAAAAAAAGCCAAACAAACAAACAAACCCATAAGGGTATGAGTGGTCGGCCCACAGCAGCTGGAGACAGTGTCACAATGGGTGTCTCCATGGTAACTATCACCAATGCTTTATTCCCAGGGAAGTTCCCACAATGCCTTGCTAACAGGTAAGACCAGGAGGGTGTTTAGCCTGAAATAATGGAGGCTAAATTTCAAATGACCTGGATAGGTGGAGATGCAGCTTTGAAGTCAGGTTGATTAATTATCTAAAATATAAAGGACCAGACAGGCCATAAGTGTCAGAAATGGTAGACTATCACATTTCAATTCAGGGAGGGTAATTATATTGACTAACAGACCACATGCAGCCATATAAAGCTTAAATAATGAAGTAGCTTCTCCATGAGTCCTCAGCAGAGTAAAGCAAGAGCATATACCTTGAAAAAGCTGACAACAGTTTTTTACATGATTAAGAAGTCAGTAATACTAGACCTCTCCAATGCTGTTTAACTGATAAAATAATGTGTTGGCCACAAGTTCAACACAAAAAAAAGAGAAAGGGTACCACAGCCTGGAAACTGAATGCATGTACCCACACCCAAACAGAACAAAAGATGAGAAGAAGTCAAGAAAATACTACAAAATGCAAAACATTTTGGCATAAAACTGGCCAAAGATGATGTGGAATATGTCTTACTTACTTTCTCATTACTGACCAAAGCACCCAACACCCAAAGTTAAAGAAGGAAAATTTTATTTCAGCTCATAGTTTGTAGAGGTTTCAGTCCATAGTCAGATCTCCTGGTAGCATGCAGAGGGGCATGA
Source organism: Octodon degus (assembly GCF_000260255.1). Classification (NCBI taxonomy): domain Eukaryota; kingdom Metazoa; phylum Chordata; class Mammalia; order Rodentia; family Octodontidae; genus Octodon; species Octodon degus. The sequence goes on along the minus strand of NW_004524701.1, from coordinate 8,756,978 downwards.
CAGTGAAGAAACAGTACATGGAAATGCATGCAAGAGGCAGCATAACAACAAGCAGGAAACTTGCCTTTCTGTTTTATCCTAGCTGGGCTACAAGTCTTTTGAGTGCTATCATCCACACTCTCGATCTTCCATCTTCAGTAAATTCATTCAGCCACCCAGAAGTGTACTAATTCCCATCAGTGGACTAATTTAGTACCACACACCCTCAATTTCACTATCATCCACTCTACATCTGACCAGTCCTGAGATGCCCCACCTATGATCACAGGAGGCTTTTAGGGGACATCCAGATACAAGCCATAACAAAGTCATAGAACTCAAAGCATATCTACAAAAAGATCAAACAGCAAAGTTGGCCCACTTCGTTCTCTTCCAGGATTCTATGCATAAAGATTCTACTGTGTGAACAAGTCAACCATACCTACTGATGCAAAGTACTGCACAGCCTCTTGTGCAGGTCCATGGAACACTAATTTTCCCAAAGCCAATAAGGTGAGGCTATCAAACAACTTGAAGATGGAATACCGAGGCTGATGAATGGAGAATATGATTGTACATCCTTGCCTAGATATCCTAAGTTAAAAGAGAAAATAATAAATCATTCAGTAACTGAACCTTACACTTCTTGATAAAATACTTTATTCCTGATATTAGGATGTCTGTTATCAGGTTACCTTGATTTTCTCTTACTAATTCTTCATATCATCTCATATTATTCACTTGATACCTGGGAAAATTAAATTCAAAACTTTCCTTAAAAGGACTTTTGTGGGCTTCTTGCAAGAAGACAGTCCAGAACCAGGGAAATAGCTCAGCAGCATAAGCACCTGCCTGACAAGTGCAAGGTCTTGAGTTAAATCCTCAGTACCAAAAAAAAAGGAGACAGAGCAATGTGTATGACCATACAGAATCATCTCTGGCACTGAACTAGAATCTGTAAATACAGAAGATCATGTTATGAATATATTTCTCAGGTATAAATACATTTAAGTTTGGGAACTAATTTATTTCCTAATTAAATACCAATAACATGGTCATATGTCCAAGTCTTATAGATCATTTCAGTCTTCTGACCATTTAGGATTGGTTTTCATTCTTTTTGTCTGATAATACAATTAACATTATTAAACACCGTATCTTTGTTAAATGCTTTAGAAATGAACTCATTCAAAATCTCACAATGTTGTTGTAATGCAATTACAATTTTACTATTTTCTTCATTATAACAGAAAGCTTACCAATCATGCAACTGACCATGGGTCACAGTGCAATGTCAAGATTTGATTTTTGGTCAATATCTGTGGGAGAAATGGTGCTAACATAATTTTCAGAGGAGTTATTATTTAAGGGCAAAAGAAACAAAGGTTAAAATTGTTGTCTAAAATTGTCATCAAACTATTTTATTACAACAATCATTTCAACTTACACATTTGATAAGCACCTATTATATGTCATCAGTATTTCCACACTATTCTGCTTCAACAAAAAGTAGGCTAGAAGATCAATAATGTCAATATAATGTAAAATAAAAATAGGCAAAGATTTCTTATAAATAGAATATTGAAAGGCTTAACAAAATTTAACTCAGAAGAGAAAAGATATTCAAGTGAAAGAACAAGGTAAACACAGTGCAATAAAAAGATCTACTTGGGAACATATAAAAAGCTCAGTGTCACAAACCGAAGACCGTGTGTGTGTGTGTGTGTGTGTGTGTGTGTGTGTGCGTGTGTGTTTTGGTTATGAAGAAGATAATGAAAGACATTACACAAAGAGCACTGCACTCAGAAACTAGAACTTTATTCAGTAATAAGGAGTCAGTAAAGCATTCAGAGACAAAAACGGGATTCTGCAAGAGCTCTGCTACTCTGTTATCTGAGGACCAGTGGCATCAGTGTCAGTGTCTGCTCCATGGAGAATCTGGGCTCCCCCTCTACTCTAAAGAAATAGACTTGGAGAGTCTGCAAGATAGCTAAGTGGAGGGTCTGGGGAGATAGCTCAGTGGCATAAGTGCCTGCCTGGCAAGCACAAGGCCCCAAGTTCAATCTTGGGTGCTAAAAAAGAGAAGAGAAGAGAAGAGAAGAGAAGAGAAGAGAAGAGAAGAGAAGAGAAGAGAAGAGAAGAGAAGCCAATGTATCTTTTAGGGCCAGCCAAATAGCTTAGCGGACTAAAGAGCCTGCAAGCAGGAGCAGAGGCTGGGTGTTTGATCTCCAGGCCTGCCATGCCAGTCCCGCCCCCAGAGTGTACTGAGAGGGCGATTGAGACTGGGTGTGGTAGCACTACTGTAATCCCAGCACTTGGGAGGCTGCACACAGGAGAATAACTATGAGTTCAATCTAGTAGTGAGACCCTGAACACCCTGTAGACCCTTCCATAAAATACTGGAAAAAAAAAAAAAAAGATAGCTCAATGGACTAAGTGCCTGCTTAGGCAAGCCTGGGGACCAGAGTTCAATCCCCAGCACTACAGGCTGGTCCCGCCACAGGCACACTGAGCTTGCCACCAAGACTAGGTGTAGTGGCACACTCCTGTAATCCCAGCACTGAGGAGGCTGAAAACAGTAGGATCACTATGAGTCCAAGCTGCATGGTGACACCTTGTACCCAATACATAAAAGAAAGAAAGAAAGAGTGAGCTTTGTTACTTTAATTAAGCCCTGATGCTAAGTATGCCCAGAGGTCCTTGAGAATATAGATTAGAGCTCTGGGTGGTGTGAGGAGAGAATGCTGGCACACAGTGCAAGACAAAAAGCATATATCCAGTGAGAAACAATAACATGACAGTATTCTATATATTTTTGTCATACACTAATAAACATAGTTAATGCAGCTACAGACAACATACTGGACATATTTTTGTGAATGACCTGAATTCCAAATTTGGGATCATCACTTACAATAGAACAGACACCTCAGATGTAAGGTATTTAAAATTTTATCCATCTTCCCATTTTTCTCTCACAACCAACAGACTTGCTCCTAAAGGCATGTGCATGAAAGGAAGCAAAAGAGTGATGTAAAGTAGAATCCATCAAGTGGTATGGCTGGTAGTTTAAAAATGAAACAGAAAGTTTTCCACAAATGGGCAGAGGGAATGACCAAAGTGATTGAGAGACTGGGCTATTAAGAATTGAAATCACAATAATGTTTCAGTTCATGAATGTTTCTTTTCGCAAACAATTTGGTTTGATGAACAGAAGCATTTGGCAAAATTGTGCCTCCTTTGCAAACTCTGCATCTGGTAACATTGAGCCTTATGGGGAAACTTGATCTGGTTCACCACCAATTTGGTTGGTGACTAAAACTGAGGAATAAATTAAGTTCATTAACTGAGGTACTACTGTACTTGACTGAGCAAATAATTAAATAGTATTGAGATAACAAGATCTGTGCTCAGTATCTGAAGTCACATTTAAAAATAACATTGAACAGAACCCCATATGCACAGGAAATACAAAGTTCTAAGAATCGACAGATGGTTTTATATTAAATTAAAAATCTCCAGCACAGCAAAAGAAACAACCAACAAGGTGAAAGAAAAAAAAAAAAGCATACAGACTAGGAAAAAAATTTGTCAGCAAATTCTCTGACTTAGAATTCATATCTACAGTACATAAAACGATCAAAAAATTAGACTCTCAAAATAAAACACTATCAAAAAATGAATAAGCAAAATTAATAGCCATTTCACAGAAGTACAAATGGCCAATAAATACATGGAAAATGCCCAACATCTCTGGTCATTAGAGATATATAAATTAAAGATTTCATCCTACTGAAAATGTATGATCATTAATAAGTCAAATAACAAATGGCAAATAGGATATCATGTCCGCATCTTGTACAGCAAATAACCACTAGGAAGAATGAATGCAATGTGTTAATTATTGAAACTGTCCTACCAATTTGGTTTGAAACTGTCTCATCGCTATTTGTTTATCAATAAAATTATGAAAAAATAAAGTACACTTCCATGCTACTTGGGAGGGTGGTTTAATAGCAAACTAACCATTTCCTATTACAGTTTGTTTTAGAATCATGGTGAGGGAATGCTAGTGCTTCCACACTGCTGTATATCAAGGAATATTTTACCATTACCCCTAGGCAGCTCTGTTACAAAAAAGCCACTTAATGGCCCTATTGTCTTCAACACTGTCAGTCATTTCCTTTTTCTCTGGCACTGTAATTCACTGATATAAAGAAAAAAACAGGAAGGTTAAGAAAGCTAAACATAGCTTAACAGATAAGTGTAGGAGTTAACAATCCCCAGACTTGTTGGTTCCAGTTGTTCTGGGAGAAGACCACACAAGAACACATCAACACTGAAAAAATTACAGAGGAGCTTTCTAGGAGTGGTCCTGGAAGAAGGATGTAGTGATTAACTAATAGACAACTTGTAATGCCTAGCGAAACTGAATCAGCATGGTGCTGGTGTGGGAGGCCCATGTGAGGATTGTTGTCAATGGCAAAAAAGAGAACTGGAAGGGAAGATGGTATGAGGTTGATTCGAATGGAGAAGTTTGCCATGATGATTTTCCTGATATAAACTTGGTTGTTTTCATCCTTGAAAAAAATAAATTAAATAAAATAAAAATAACAAATGGCAGCAAGTTTGCAGGGGGAAGAGGAAGCCTTCTATACTGTTGGTGGAAAGTAAAATAGTACAAATACTACCAAAATTTGTACAGAATCGGGCAGAGAAATGGGAACTGATGCAGAGGTACTCAGAACTCTGAGTAATTTAGCTTGGCCAGAGGAATCCAGGTGCCTGTTTCATTCCCACACACAAAGTGTAGCACCTGGAACCTGACAACTGGCCTAACCAGAGAAATTCCCAATTTATGATTTGTTGTTATTTAACTATAGATTTTGTTCCTATGTATAAAACCAATAATACCAAAGTTTGTCAATTTCTAAATTTTGCTTGATGTTATCATAATTACTCATTCTACTACTGTAGCTAGAATATCATATCTGTTTTAATCATTTGTTCTCCCTTGGTAACAACATTGGGAAGTGTTGGAGTAATAATCTTAGCACAGTCCTATACCTAAAGAAAGAGGACAGTGCCAAACAGAAACCAACATCCTACTCTCAATTAATTGGGAAGTCAGGATCTTGAAACAGACAAAAAGCAAAATCTCTGACACACAGAAGATGTCACTGAACAGTAGAGTTTTCCTAGAGTAGCCTTGTCAAAAGAATGCAAAAGCCACATTGAACATTAGCCAAGGCAAGGTGAATACAATCATTCAAAGAGTAACAAATGACACAACAGCCTACTGCACAAAATGGGACATGAATAGGGAAGCTAAGAAATATCTTCTATCCGTAGAATGTCAATTATCACATGTTCACTACAAAGGTAGGAACTATTAGCTAATGCCAACACTTGTGGGAGGAATTTGATGAAGATCATGTTGAGTACATAGCCTATTATCTCACTCATAAGGCATTAATCAATTCCAATGTGAAACAATAGAAATGTCTAAGCAGAGAAAGCAGAGGACACCAACAATATCAGATGATCAAGGTATGCACCACCAGTGATAGGAGCAGCCTCTTCTGTGTTGCAAAAGAACGTGGCAATGTCTCATGGCCTGAATGAACTCTAAGGTGGATGCAGCCAGTGACTCATGAAATGTTCTAAGACTACAAAAACTTGAAAGACAGGCGAAGACCAGGAGAACTGTTTCAGAGTAAGAAAATCTGAAAAGATGATGACAAAAACAACAACCAAACTTCCTGAGAGGATTCAGAGAAAAGGACACAGAAACACTGTAGTGAGAGTGCTGGTGACATCGGACTGCAGCTTGTGGTCTGGATGGTGATAAAACCCTGACAGTAGTTAAGTTTCTCTCTGGGAGGGTGGGACAATGGACTTCCCTTGCCACTTGGAGTTACATGCAGCAGTATTGGCATGGAGAAAATATGAAGTGGGATCAGAGAGAAAAGAAGACGCAGCAGATAGAGGAAAAAGTAGTAACTGGAGAAATTGATAAGGAGAATAGGATTTTCTTTGTACAATATATTCTTGAAGCATTTTGACAGTTAGATATTATTTTTATTAATTTTAAAGAAGATACACAAATTTAGAATTTTTTCCTATAAAAAGTTCTTTTTTTTCCCATAAAAAGTTCTTACCACAGACTTATATCTTAGTTAAAGGAAATGCTGGGGGCCCACTGGTTAGCTCAGTTGTTTAAGCTCCTGCTTATGCAAACTCAGTCAGGTGCAGGATACTGTGGTCCCATCCCAGCTCCACATGTCTTACCAGGGCAGCCTGTGCCAGCCAAAAAAACAAATCCTTCTCAGTTTTTCTGAGGGGATTTGACTGACCTTGTCAGATACAAACGTTACATTTTTTTCTTATGTAGGTCTTGTTTTATCTTGGTCTTAACCATCCAGCAGAAAAGTATAAAAATGAGGTATAAAAAGAAAAGCCATATTAATATGCTGAGCTGTAAAAGGCTCAAGTCAACAACTTCTCATAGTGCCAGTCATGTCGATAACCCACTACTATTATGGACTACTGGACTATATTGGATTACTTTGCTGAATTCATGCACCTACAATATTTGAATGGCAACGGAATACCCATTTCTGACAAAGCTAAACAAAAAAGGGGGAATAAAGGAAATGCCATTTCTTTTATGTGATTCTTCCATTTATTCAGGTACCAAGTTTTGGAAATCATTGTCTCAAACATGACACCACAGGTCCCATTCCTGAGCTAATTCTGCTGGCTCTGTCTTCAGAACAGATCTAAAATTCACCCTCACCTCAACACCTTACCCTCGTCCTTGTCAAGTCACTGTCACATCTCAACAGCTTCCTTCCTAGTGTGCTCGCAATCCCACTGCCCAACTTTATCACCCTTCCACCTCTCTACAGCTTCCTTTCCTCTGCTCTAGAACTCTGAAAAACTTTCCAAAATCCCTTAGGGACAGTAAAAGCCACCTTCTCACAGTGGTCTGTAGGGTTTCTGTGATCTGATACCAAAGAATTCAACTCACATTCTATTTTACATGTGATGTGCTGAACTGTGTCCTCCCCACAACTCATGTGTTGAAGTCCTGATGCTCACTAAGTCAAGAATTAGACAGAGTTCCCCAAAAGGTAATTCAGGTGACATGAGGTAACTGAGTGAATCTAATCTGCCTTAAGTCCATGCAAGAAGAGATGTCACACAAACACAGAGGGAGATGATGGCCACCCACAAGCCAATGACAGAGGACTCAGAAGAAACATTCCTGAGGACACTTTGTTCTCACAGTTTCAGTCTCCAGAAGTGGTGTAACACTAACCTTTATGATTTAAGCAATCTAGTCTGTGGCATTTTATTAGGTCAGTGCCCTAGTCAAGCTCTATTACATTTAGTCACTGGATTCTGTCCCTTTGACCTCTTCAATGTCCCACAGAATAGGTCTGCTTGGCCCTGGGCCATTGTCCCTTCCAACTAGAGATCTCTCCTGCCAGTTACTGCCTGGTCTCTGTCGCTTTCTCGCAGTCCACACATCCAATGCTTGCGATCTTTTCTTGCCCTTATTCTACTTAAAACAGCCCCCCAAAACCAACACAGTCATCCTTCCATGTGCTCCTGTTTTGTTTCTCTTGATAGCACTTCTGTGTTAACTGACTGTTTCCCTCTAAAGAAAAAGCAAATTGTGCTATTCCATGCTGAGTGCCCTGCATCAGGGATACTGGGTAAACACACACACTCAGGTAGTAAGTAAATGAAAGAACAAGATCCTCACTGCATTTACCTTTTCAGGAGTAAAAGCACAGCATGTGCCATGCTAGAGTCTAAACCATTAGTGGGCTCATCCAGGAACAAGATAGAAGGGTCAGTGATTAGTTCCATGGCGATACTGGTCCTTTTCTTCTCTGCTCCAGACAGATCACCAACCTAAAACAAAATATTTTTAGTAACAAAAATGATCCAAAATAAGCCTTTCTCTTCAAATCACTTTTGTCAGAATTTTGTCCCAGCAAGGAAACTTGAACATATCCAACTATGATCCTTTCCAGTTGAATTTACACATTACTTTGGAATCTACAACTTTATTCAGGTCCAGGTCCTCAATGACTTTGTTAATCCTCTCTTCTTTTTCAAGATTTGTCACAGTCATTGGAAGTCGCAGAGCTGCCGAGAACTGTAAGTTTTCTCTCACTGTCAACGTGCTCATCATGACATGATCCTTAAGACAAAATGGTGTTTGAATAAGATAGTCTCAATTATTGTAACTGTCCTACTAACCTGTTTTGAAATTGTCTCATTGCTATTTCCTTCTCAATAAAGTTAATATAAAAATGAAAAAAAAGATACACAGTCTTTAACAAGAACATTAAGGCATATATAATTTAGACTGTATAGGTAATGAAAATGTAAAACTACCATACTCAATGAAAAGGTCTAGCTAATTGTGAACTTTCAGTTCTACAGGTAGCAATGCCCTTATATACAGACAGCTACAGTACTGTGAAGTCATTGCCATCCTTCATCTGCACACTCTGAGACAGCACAAAAAATTATGATGACTATAATTAGACATTTCCAGGCTTCTTTGTACAACAATTTGCCAAAGATATCTTTAAGGGAAAAGACAAAGGTCCTTTAGGGAAGGTACAAAAGGGCAACAGCAGACTCTTTTAGAAATAATTATAGCTAAAATTGATGCTCCTGCCCTATTAGGGTCATATTCCAAGTACTCTGTTTTTCCACTTAAAGTCACCTTCAGTCTAATGGTGGATTACGGAATGCTGATGTGAAGAGCATGCCACGCCATCCACTAGAATCACATTAAATAAACTACATGCCAAGGCACTTGCCCACACAGAAACAGAGGAATTTTATAGGGTGAACCCACTGATACTTACTTGTACTACATAACCTGAATAACATTTAAAATCAGCAGGATGAGGTGCTCCATTTATCAAAACATCTCCAGATAATCCATGTGGATCTTTCCTTGCTGATAAGACATCTAATAATCTAAAAAGGAAATAAATGTAGGATTTTCTCCCTATAACATGGGTCATGTCCCCATTACTGTGAATTCAAATTCTGCTCAAGTTAGAATATGAACTAGTAGGGGCTAAAGAGATGTCTCAGCAATCTAAGTACCTGCCTGGCAAGCATAAGGACCTGGGTTCAATCTCCAGTACCACATGCCATGCTGGCCCTACAACCCCAGGCACACCATGGTGGCCACTGAAATCAGGCATAGTGGCACATGCCTATAATCCCAACACTGGGGAGGCTGACATAGGAGGATCACTATGAGTCCAAGCTACATAGCAAGACCCAGTAACAAATAAATGATTAAAAAACAAAAGAAAAATGAACTAGTAATGGTATTCTATAGTTTATCTAAAATCAAACTTTATTTATTTATTTATTTATTTATTTATTTTGCTGGTTCAACCCACCCTGAGGGTGAAACTGGTGCAGTTTGTGGTGCTGAGGATCAAACTGTGGTCCCCTGCACCTGCCTAAGCTTGCCTAAGCAGGCACTTTAGACCCCTGGGCTATCTCACTGGTCCAATAATTTTAATACAAAAACATTTATGTAGTAATGGGTATATATAGTTGATTTGCCAGTTTTCTTTTCTTTATGTGCTACAAGAAAGTCCCACACCATAAAAGCAAGATATCAAGAAAAAAAAAGATATTATTGACTTATTCAGCACAGACCTCCCAAATGACCTCTTCCTATCCATGTTTGGTGGCTTCAATCCAGCCAGTGTGCTCTCTTTTCTGAGATTCAGGCCCTCACTTAGAATTTCTGCTTTTTATATTCAAATCTACTTTTTATATTACCCCTGTCTTTTCTTTCTGCCTTAGAGCACCCTATGTCCCATTGTTGTACACCACTAACTTTATAAACTTCTATAAATATAGCTGATCTAAGACTTTCATTCTTTCACATAAAGCAAAATCTGACCAGCTGCATGCTATCCACAACTCCTAGAACCAGCTTGGTCATGTACAGCAAATTCTTAACCAACACTTGCACAGGTAAAAATGATTTTTTGTGTGTGTGGAACCAGGGATTGAACTCAGGCCCTTGCACTTACCAGGCAAGCACTTATTCTACTGAGCCATCTCCCTGGCCCCTATTTCTAAAAGCAAGCAAACTGCACAGAAAAGGCCTACTGATATTTTATGTTATACCCACACAGATTTGCCTGCTCCTGCAATTCCCATAATGGCATTCAGGCCTGGTTCCAGGATCCCACTGTAAACAGAGTAATATCCATGCTCATCATTCAACTTTAAGCTACCTTATTTTAAAGCCCCAATCCAGAAAGTGGCATCTGAGATGAATACACACTTTTAAGAGGATGAAATTAAAGAAGCGAATAAATATATGAAAAAATGCTCCACATCACTATCCGTCCATGAAATGCAAATTAAAACAAAACTCAGATACTATCTCACCCCAGAAAAAATAGCTATGGTAAAGAAATCAACCAACTACAAATGTTGGAGAGGCTGTGGGGAAAAAGGAACCCTTCTCCACTGCTGGTGGGAATGTAGACTGGTGCAGCTGTTATGGAAATCAATGTGGAGACTCCTTAAAAAACTAGGACTGGAAATCCCCCTCAAACCAGCTATCCCCCTACTGGGAATTTTCCCAGAGGAACTGAACACATCATATTATAGTGATATAGTTGCAGCTATGTTTATAGCAGCACAATTTGTGATAGCCAAATTTTGGAAATAACCAATTTGCTCATCACCTGAGGAATGGTTGAAAAAGATGTGGCATTTTTATACAATGTAGTATTATTTAGCTATAAAGAATGATAAACTAGGGGCCAGGGAGATGGCTTAGTGGAATAAGTGCTTCCCTAGCAAGCGCAAGGGTCTGAGTTCAATCCCTGGTTCTGCAAAAAAAAAAAAAAAAAAAAAAAAAAAAAAAAAAAAAAAAAAAAAAAAAAAAAAAAAAAAAAAAAAAAGAAAGAAAGAAAGAAAGAAAAGAGAATGATAAACTCAAAGCCTTTATATTTAAGTAGATGTCACTTGAAGATATACTCATAAGTGAAATAAACCAGACTCCCATCTGTAAATATTGTATAGACTCCCTAGTGTAAGAACTCAAAAGAAGTAATAAAAATAGAAAAGTATAACACAATTTAAAGGAAAGCAAGAACTTAAGGATTAGACAAAGGACAGGGGCAAAGCCATACATTGATATGCACAAGATGATTAAGGCAATGATCTTGAGAGTCCTCAGGAGGTTTATGTAACTAGCAGTTAATTGGTAAGATTCTCACCCTGACTAACTATATATGCTGATACCTGTGAACTAACTGCACTGAAGATGGCAATGTGTAATACTAGGATCATGCTTGGAATGCCTGTCATTCTGGTCTTCTAAATACATACTTTTGTCATGTCATACCAATTACAGCCATACTTTCTCTCAAGTAAATGTTTATTTTTAAAAATAGTAATAAATTGAAACTAGAGACAATAAAAAATTCATTGGACTGTCCTGCTACAGTGCTGTAATGGTTAGATTTCTGTTTCTCAATAAAATTATTAAAATAAATAAATAAATTAAATTACATTAATTATTATATGATATCCACTCATCTTCTGGAATAATTTTTTTTTTTTCAGCAGAACTGGGGATTGAACTCAGGCCTTTGTGCCTGGCAAGCACTTATTCTACTAAGTCATCTCCCCAGTGCCCTGAATATTTTTTTCAAGAGATTTTCAGCACTGGAAAGAAAAGACTCTAACTCTGGATATGCTACCAAATTAAACATTGGAAAAAGATATTTCATAAAAGAAAAAATCTTTTCAATTGACATGATCATATCCTGTTTTATCTTTTTTGCAAAAGGAAAGAAAAAATGCAAAGGAAAATCAAGATCGTCATCAGTTTTCCTTTCTGAATTATGATGTTATTATCAAATAAATCAAAAGTAAGTTAAGGAGAACAATCCTTCCCACAGCCCGAGACTCTATTTACTGGTAACAGGCACACTGAACTCATAAAGGCATAGACTTGTTCATGGATCTCTAACCAGAGATTGGAGTAAGTGAATCCTGACTGTCATTGCCTTCTTGATTATAAAAGTTAAAACATTTGTATAGAATTGGGTAGACAGCTTGATAGTATAAGCATCTGCCTGGCAAGTGAAAGGACTTAGGTTCAATCCCCAGTACTGCACCCTGTGCCAGCCCCTGGCACTCCATGCTGGCCACTGAAACCAGGCATATGGTGGCACACGCCTGTATTCCCAGTACTTGGGAGGCTGAAACAAAAGTATCACTATGAGTTCAAGCTGTGAAGTGAAACCCTGTATCAAATAAATAAATTGCTTTAAAAAATTAAAAGAATTGTAGATTTGACTGCTTATAAAAGTATAAGGAGGAGCTGGTGAGATGGCTCAGTGGTCTAAAGCACCTACTTAGAACAAGTGTAGCAAATCACAGGGACCACGGTTCAATCCCCCAGCACCACATGCCAGCCAGCCCCACCCTCTGGTGGGCTGAGCTGGCCACACACACACACACACACACACACACAAATAAATAAAATTTAAAAAAAAAAGAAGTATAAGGAGATGAACCTCCATTTTTAAAAATGTATACTAGTGAGCCATAAAAATGGTGTGAACTTTGAAGAGATGAAACACATCTCAAATCATCAATTTACATTCCACCCTTTTAGCTCAGAATATGAAGAGATAAACAATTTTGATTATTACATTTCAGAAAGTTTTTCAACTTTTTAGGAATCTTATCTTTGAGCAACCCCAAATATTCATCTCAATAACATAAAGAAGTATAGTTTCAATTTTCTAGAACTTAGAAAAACATTAACATCTCTGATCATAATCTCATAAAAGATTATGATAATGATCAAGATAATTTACTAATTATACATCAGTATTGCTGCTCATCAAAATGTAAGACTTACCCAGAAAAAAGCTAAATAATACACTAATTATTCAGTTTTTCAAACCAAGGTCAATGCACACAGAAATACCATTTTTAAAAATTTGTCAGTTCCTTTCAAAGTTATACAGACTCCGCTCAAAGCAAAACAATCATTTCATTCCATGCTTGGAAATGAAATCTAGTTTAGTCAATAATAATGAAAGTATTATCTAAATATTTATACAAAGACATGCACACAGTGTTTCCAGTAGCAAAAAACTGTGAAGTTCACTATAAGTCATTAAGGGGACTTTTCAAAAGTTCACACAGGGAGTTAGCTCAGTAGCATAAGCACCACAACTGCAAGGTCCCGAGTTCAATCCCTGGTACTGGAAAATAAAAGAGTTCACACACATACCTGATATTTGATAATATTTCTTTCTCAACTGTTTTTTGACCAGGGAGAAAGTCATTCTTCATTTTTACTTAATAGGACAGGTTATGAAAACTTAACACAGTCCTTTCATTATGTGTCTTCAGGTCACTTGTAGTCATTGCAGGTAGGTCTCTGGTGTTTCTTTGTAATACTGGGATACAAACCTTGTCACTACTGGAAGACATCTGGAGAGTTTCTGCCTTTCTGTAGAGGGGAAAATAATAATAAAGCAATAGTCCCAATAAATGAGATTGTAAACATCAACAATAATGCATTTTAAAGTCTATTTTAAACTGTGTTGTAATCGGTAGATTCCTTCTCAATGAATAGCGCACATTATTGTGGTAAAATCACAGAAACTATAATTGGAGGCAGGCATAACTTTAAATATGTACCTAAAAATAGACATAAAATTCTTTAGAATAAATGGAGCCCTGATAAGTAGAATATAAATGTTATAAAAGCTTCTGTTTCAGTTACTCTTCTCTCACTGGAACAAAATACACAACATGCAAAATGAAGGAAGGAAAGGTTTGTTTAGCACACAGATAGTGAAGGTTTCAGTTCATACTCAGCTGACTCCAAGGCAGTGTGCACATGGCACAGAGCAGCCATTCATGGTAACAGCAAAAAGCAAAGAGCAAAGCTAGCTAGCCTCTCTCCCCTCCTTAAACTGTAATGTGATTACATACCCCAGGGCCACAATGTAGCACTCACACCTGCAATCCTGGCACTGGATCAAGAATCAATCACAAACTCCAGAAGTCACCCCACGACTGCATGAGGATTTGGGGGGACACCTAGACATAAACCCTAACAGTTTTATCTTTTGGCTCACATCTATATGGCCTGGAGCATCATGTGCTCACAGACAGAGCTTTTGAAAGTTTATTGGATGCTGAGGGGCTTCTAGCTGCTATTGAAAAGTGAGATCTGATCACAAGAGGTGGGGAACAGTATCATGTATTTTGTTTCAGTGACAAGAAAGTAACAGATTTTGATGCCAGAGGATTGTGGTCATTGCTGTGACACTACCACAGCATATAGTTCAGAAGCTTTTCAAAGTGGTTTGCATGTGTTTGGAAAGGCCTGAGATGCTAGCTATAGAAACAGCCCTCCAATGTTATAAGCTGAGCATGATGAAATATTCTGCTCAGAGCTCAGAAGACCAGAATGTTAATGCAAAGTTTGATGGTAAAGTCCAGGATCTGGAAGTTTCAATTGGGAAGAAAGACTCAAATGGCAGTTGTATTAGAGAAAATGTGTTTTTTTTGCTTTGGTAGATAATTTGTATACATTTTGCTTATGTTCTGAGACTTTGTGGGAGACTAAGATAAAAGGTGGAAGATTTATCAATCTGATGGAGGAAATTTCAATAGCCCAACATTGGAGCTGTTGTATGGATACTATTAGGGCATTTTAGCCAGGTTTACATTGAAAAGTCAAAACAAAAAGTATATTAAGGTGTTTTCAGTTTTGCCAGAAATAAAATACCCAAAAAGATAGTGGAAAGGAAAGCTTAGTTGTTGGAAAGATTCATATTAAGAAGAAGCCAAGTACTTCGCATTATGACAATAGGAAGATTGCCTTGAGGGTATCCTGGGTATCAGCAAAACCATGCCATTCCCTAGAGAAGAGCTTTAAAATTGGCCACTGAGAAGATAACAATGTGCAATGTATTAATTATTATTATTTTTTTTTTTTTTGTCGGAACCGGGGATTGAACTCAGATCCTTGCATTTGCCAGTCAAGTTCTTATCCTACTGAGCCATCTCCCCGGGCCAAAGGAAACTAAATGGGATTTTTTTTTTTTTTTTTTTGCAGAACTGGGGATTGAACTCAGGCCCTTGCGCTTGCCAGGGAAGCGCTTATTCCACTGAACCATCTCCCCGGCCCTTGCAATGTATTAATTATTGAAAATGTCCTATTAATCAGCTTGGAAACTGCCTCATTGATATTTGTTTCTCAATAAAATAAAAAATTTTAAACAATTGAGACTTTGGAAATGAAAGGCTCAAGACACTCTACCAAAGAAGGGAGGAGACACTCACCTAAGGAATTGATTTTCTGGGATTTGTTTGTGTTCAGCCATTTGTGAACTCAGAGGCCTCTGTAGATATGATGCAAAAGGGCTGCCTACTTCTTGAGATGACAGCAGATATTGGTGTTATGCACATGGTTTTTGGTTTTCAGGCATGAAGAATACAAGAGTTGAGGGGTCAAAAAGGCTTTCACCAAGATTTCAGAAACCTAGGTCACACAATATGCTCTGGGAAGGGCAATGTGTGAAGCTGTGAGAGTAAAGATGAAAGTACAGAAGACACACCAGGAAGCCAGAGAAGCCAAGAATGTAGGACATTTGAGAAAAGCAGCAAAGTGTGAGAAAAGCCCACACAATTAAGAAGCTATGAGGACTGCATCCACCAGAAATTCTGTAAGGAGAGGGCTACCCAAGACATTTGGAATTCACATGCAACACCACAACTTGTCCCAGATGTTGAACAGGAGTTACAGGATTTAATATTTAGTATTTTCTATTAAGTTTCAATCTCATGTGTTTCTATGTCCCCATTTCTCTCTTTAGAAATGGAAATGTTTATCCTGTGCCATTGTATGTTGGTAACATTTAACTCTCTTACCGATGTTTACAGGGATAACAGTAACGGTTTTCTCAGAGGGACTTTGGTCTTGAAGTTTCAGCATGCTAAAACTGTTAAAACTTCAGCAACTCTTAAGAGATGGAATAAATGCATTTTCCATGAAGAGATGCTCATGAGTCTTTTAGTTGCATTTCACAAAGTCTCATGTACATATAGGCAGGGACTCTGAAAGATGATCAGATTATTATGAAAGCAAGCTTGCTATTGTGGTTTTAGGTTTTGCAAGGAGAACAATATCATACAGACACATTTTATAAGATTATTTTTATCATGAATCACCCAAAGAATCCCATATAAAAAGTACAATAAATCTGTCCACACTGAAGACTAAAGAATCCAGATTAGGGCCTTGAACACACAGCAATGTCCTGCAGGAATCCAGCTGATGACTTAGAACCCAAAACAATGACCCCCACAAGTCCAACTAGAGGCTTAGAGCCTATGACAATACCTCATATTTCATGGATCTACACTGGGAAGACCCAAGGTCAGTGGTGGAAGCTAGGAAGTCCATACTAGAAAAATGAAGAATCAGCGCCAGAAGACTGAGGGATCTAAACTGCAGGTAGGAAGCCATGCTCAAGGTAAGAAACACAGCTCCCCCAAAAGTACCACAGCCATCCTCAATAACAGTGAGGTTCCAAGCACCTCCAATGATGAGGAAAACTGAGTTCATCAGAAAGCCAGCATGACAAAATCTTCCAGCAGAATAACACGAGAGAGCCAACCAACAGCTCCCTAGAACCTTCCCATAATTACTCCAGCTTCTCTATCAGGCCTCTACCAACTCTTTTCCAATTCTGCCTCTTATTTTGCTGACAATAGTCCCCAGGTGGGCCTTCCACACCCAGCACTATGCTAGTTCTGTTCAACTGAGTATAACAAGTAGACCACCAGTTGGCAATCCACCACATTTACTGTTAGAAGGTGGGGTCTGGTCAAAACAGGTGGGTCACTCTGGTTATGACTTGTAAGAGTGTATTTCCCTTTTCTGTTCCTCCCTTTATACTGTGTGCTGCCTGGATATGGTGCTGTAAGCAGCGCTTCTCCACCATGCCTTCCTGCCTTGGAGCCAGCTGACTGTGGACTTAAACATGAACCAAAATAAATCTACTCTCCCTTAAGTTTCACAAAACATGTCAGGTGTTTTGTCCCAGGGATGTGACAGCGACTAAGGTTTAATTAAAATAAGCCCTTAAGTGAACTGTGTTTGTAGAAGACTTGTAAAATGATAACTGCAATAAACTTAGCTTTAACTTTAAAAGATGAAGCCATCCATGAAGAATTTTCTCCCTATGATAGTACAGCTGCTCCAAACAAATCATCTTTTAAAAAACTATAAAAGTACATGGATGTAACATGAGAAGCAGCTGTATAAAGAGCTCTCTGATGAGCATGACCAAAGCTTCCAGGACATGAGGAACCAATGTGTTGGAAAGGAGAAAGCACAAGAAATCCAGACCAGAGCTACCAAACATTGACATTAAAATAGATGCTTACTATGTTCAAGAAAACAAGTAATAAGATTGGCTATCACCTATAAATCAGCATCTATTTAACAAAAAAATCAGTCAAGAATTCAACAGTCAACCATCAGATAAAACACAGATTAGAAAACAGAACTGGTGATTCAAATGAACCGGCACACACAAAACATCCAGAATCAAAATTCCAAGTAGTGAAAATTGTCACCATTGAAAAACTAGAAACTCCCAAATGAAAGATAACTGTATAAAAATACCGTAAAAAATAGAATACATGATTTAAAATACTCTGGCATGTCTGTAGCTGGAGATCATGGAGAAGAGAAAACAAATGATTCGGAATTAATACTAGCCAAGTATTTTTTTCAAATTTATATGTAATCAAAGGAAGTCAGGCATTGTGGTAATTCCAGTACTCAGTAAACTAAAGCAGGAAGACTGCTGTGATTTTTTGGGCCAGCCAGGGCTATGAAATGAGTTCAAGGCCAGACTGAACTGCACAATGAAATTCTGTCTCAAAAAGACAAATAAAATGTATTAAAATTTAAAAATCAAAGGCATACCATAGAAAAAATCTGTCACAAAAGTAGTCACTGAATAGTTTTTCTAAACAACTATACCTAAAAGCTTAGCACACAAGACTATTCATTTTGGAAACTGGAAAAGTAGAAAATAATTCAAATATTGGCATCTAGATATTAAAGAGAAATAGCTGAATTTAAATTTATAAACTCAATTACCAGTAATATTTAGTCAAATTTCTCTTTTCTTGACGTGTCAGAGGAGAAGACACTAATCTTTACATTAAAACTATTCAGGTCATCTCCCCAGATCTTCAGAAATTAAACACACCAATTCCAACACCAGCCATCACTTCTGCTGCCCACATGTGATGTTCAGCCACTGAGGACATTTAAAACCTCTGAAGATTTACTAAGGGAATCAAGTGACATATTGGTTTACTTAACTCAAGATAGAAAAGAGAATTTTGTTAGGTTTTCCACTAATAAAAAGAAATATTGGAATGAAAGTACACAAAAAAAGATCACATATGCTTATACAAGACAGTGAACTAAAACTTAAAGGATAGTAACAGTGTAGAAGTGTGTGCACAGAGTTTTCCTTCTACGAGGCTGGATTACATTTGTGTTCACATTACTAAGTAGTGCTTTTTGTTAGGGTTCTAATAATGCAGGTCCTCTGCAATTTATGAGTCACAATCCAAGTAATTAGGCAAGTCTGACCAAGGTACATCATCTAACTGAAGTGTGTTTTGCTGTGGAAAAAAGAAAGAAAACAATTTCTACCTTAACATGGAACAATACATTTCCCTAAATTTAAGCAAAAAAAAAAATAGAGTAAGAAATAAAATATGAAGAAATACAACACTTCAGCACCATAACAACCTCAAAATGATTCACAAAATGTGGCAATAGCCTTAAGTCCACAGTAATCTTTTCTTATGTAGCAACTTTGTGGGAATGTGCAAACCTCTCACTGGATTAGCAGCAATTTATATACAAAGAGAAATAAACACTCAGATTTTATCTGCATTTTCCTATGACAGCCTCTCCCCTGTTCTTGTTTCCTGGCTTTCAGAATACTGCTAAACCTAATTGGCATGTTCTTGTTTTCTGGGCCTTATACCTGCCACAAGGACTTAAGTTCTTAGACAATATCCTCCACAGTATCCTCCATACTCCACCTGCACCCAGCCTGCTCATATTATTTGGGATGATTACAAACCTAACCAACGTTCAAGTGTTACCACATAAAATCACAAGGCTTCTTTTCTCCTTTTCAGGTGTCCCTTTCCTAGGAAACATATTCTTGTTGCTTTTTTTTTGGTAAGGTTATATTTTCACTTTTTAAAAATGTTTTTTAAACGTTCACTATTATCGTACTAATTCTAATGAAAATCTAAATTAAAAAAATCAGGATTTTTTTACTTCTAGCCATATTCTTAATTGTATGTTCCTTTTTTTTTTTTTTTTTTTTTTTTTTTTTGGCAGAACCAGGGATTGAACCCAGGCACTTGTGCTTGCCAGGGAAGCACTTATTCTACTGAGTCATCTCCCAGGCCCCTGTATATTCCTTTTTAACCAGAGTATAAAATTCAATTTTTATACAGTGAAAACTGTACACAGGTAAGAAAAAGACATACGTTGGTTTTAAGTCCTTAGCCAGAGAGCTGCCCTGTCATAAGTGCAGTACCTGTTGGTAGACACGAGGGCAGACTCAGGCCAAGAGTGAAGGTCTTCCCTTGCCTTTTTCACGTCAGAACATGTTAGTAAGTGGAGAGTTTGCCTTTCCTCATGGTTATAGGACTGCTGCTTAAGTATACATCTTCTTTAAACAATTTATTAAATTTAGTGTTGAGAGATTATAATACTGAAAAATCAGTGCCATCATGTCACTCTCAGGTGGTTCCTCAAACTTATAAGTGGAAATGAAGGCAAAGCGTGAATTTTAATTTCAAAAAATTGTTCCTTGCACTTGAAATATCTTCTAGTAATCAATGCTTTTTTCATGTTGTTTTTTGTAACAGATCCACCTTAACACACCAAGTGTTGACTCTAAGTTCCAAGGCTGATCAGAAAAGTAGTTTTGGAGTCAGCCCACTGAATGCTCCAGGATCCTGCACTGATTCAGCAGTGATCTGTGTTCATGACATGAGTTTGGATAGATGAGAGAATGATCTGTTTGTGGAAGCCGCGCAAGTCTAGTGAGAAGCCCTTTTCTTTAGGTACTGGTTTGAAGCATCACATGAATAACTAAGCATCAAGAATATCTATTCTGGAGCAATTGGAATGCACCCATCAGACTGATGTGGCTACCTGTCCCTAGGTGTAAATCAACATTATATATGTCAGTGAATTCCATTCTTTGCTTAGGTTTAAGGGTGCTGGCAGGTGAGTAACCAAAATAGTATGACTTGAATCTAAGTATTGAGAAATAATACCCACTGGAGTTTTAACTAAAAGTAGCTTGAATTTTCATTAAATTGTAGCTATTGTTTAATTTCTTGTTTAATTTCATCTGTAACCCATTGGTTGCTGAAGAGGGTGTTGTTTTAATTTCCATGTATTTATGGGTTTTTTCTGGGGTTTTTTGTCATTTACTTCCAGTTTTATTGCATTGTGGTCAGATAATATGCATGGGATAAGTTCTGTTTTCTTACATATACTTCAGCATGACCTATGGACTAGTATGTGGTCTATTTTAGAAAATGTCCCATGTGCAGCTGAAAACATGTGCATTCAGCTGTGGTTAGGTTTAACCTAACAATAAAAAACATTTTTTTTTTCTGTATATATCCACTAAGTCCATTTGTTCCAAGTTCTGGTTCAGTTCTGCTACTTCTTTGCTAATTTTTAGTCTGCTTGACCTATCTTTTTGTGATAAGGGGGTATTAAGGTCTCCTGTTAAGATTGTGGTGTTGGATACTAGATTTTTCATGTCCATTAAAATTTTAGCGTCACCTAGAGAGATAACATTCTTTCAGGCTTTCACAGACAGCAAATTGGTCAAGCAATGGCTGTGACTTATCCACATGGCTGACACTGACAAAAGATCTACAAACTGCTGTACAGGGTTTCAGGGTAAATCCTGAGGGGATTTGACTGATCTTGTCAGATACAAAAGTTACATTTCTTGTTATAGAAGTCTTGCTTTATCTTGGGTCTTAACCATCCAGCAGAAAAGTACAAAAATGAGGTATAAATAGTAAAGCCATATTAAAATGCTGAGCTGTAAAAAGTTCAAGTCAACAACTTCTGACATTGCTAATCATGTGACTAACTCACTACTATTATAGACTACTGGACTATATTAGATTACTTTGCTGAATTCATGCACCTACAATATATGAATGGCAATGAAATACCCATCTCTGACAAAAGTAAACAAAAAAGGGTGATATAAATGAAGGTCCATTTTGTAGTGAAAAACAAGCAAACAAACAAACAAACAAAAAAAAATATATATATATACACATACAAAATAGCATAGATATACAGCTACTTTCTCTTAGTTCAGTGAGAAGAAAGTTTTGGGGCCGGGGAGATAGCTCAGTAGAATAAGTGCTTGTCTGGCAAGCACAAGGACCTGAGTTCAATTCCCGGTTCTACCAAAAAAAGAAAGAAAGAAAGAAAGAAAGAAGAAAGTTTTGAACTAATAGTGTTTAGAAAAGATATCATGTCTGCATTTTGTATTATGAATAACTACTACAAACACAACAATGTGTAATGTGGGCCCCTGGAGTTCAATCCCCAGTAATGAAAAAAATAAAAAAGCAATATGCAATGTATTATTTATTGTAACTGTCCTTCTAATCTGTTTTGAAACCGTCTCATTGCTATTTCTTTCTCAATAAAATTAATATATAAAAAAAATCGACTATTCATAGAAAAAATACAACAGGGGCTCAGTAATGGCAACTCCTGGAGACTTTTTTTTTTTTTTTTTTTTTTATGTATTTAGTACAAGGTCTACAGGGTTTCACTGAACAGATCAGACTTGTAGTGATTAGCCTCCCAAGCGCTGGGATTACAGGCACGTGCCACCACGCCTGTCTCATTCGCCATCTCTGCGTGCCTCCAGGGCAGGGCCATCATGGCACACGGGGAATTGAATCCCGGTCCCTGCGGCCTGCCTAAGCAGGCACTTTAGTCCACTAAACTATCTGGCCAGCCCCCAATGAAGAAATATTGTATGCCTGCTGTAATGAAAACATTCGTCCATTCCTTTAAAATACTAATGTTGGGAAATTTCTCCTCCACCTGTAGTAGCTCCCTGGCAGAAAAGCAAGAATTTTATGTCCTACCACGTGGTCTACAACCCCAGACCAGGAATCAGTTGCTCACATGATTTTCAGAAAACCACTGAATTTCAGTTTCTTTTTCATACTCAGTTTCAGAGGAGACCGCGAGGCGTGACAAACAGGGTCATCATTTGAGCAGTGTGTTATTTCCTAATAAAATATACATGTAATTCCCACCCATCTTTCCAGCAACACCTGCAGCCCAGTTTACTCACAGGACTCAACAGAGGTTCAGCTGGTGGAGCAGGAATACAGACTAGGCTTAGGTGCGCAGGTGAATCAGCCAGAGCTTCCAAACGTGTCCCTGGGAAAGCCGTTTCCACCCAACAAAGGCACCAAGACTCGTACAGAACTATCATTCTCCGTTCTTCAGGAAAGGCTCACTGAGACCCCAGGCTCTTTCCCTCCTGTGCATGCAGAGGCGGTGGGGACCCAGGACACAGTCCGCAGGAGGCCTGGGCAGAGCTACGCTACCTCCGCTCTTCAGGGCGCCAGCGGGGCGGGGCGGCGGTGGCGGGGCGTGGTCTCCAGCCCAGGGGGCGTGGACAGCGCGCGGTCTGAGCCAAGGCCGGCCGACCCAGGGTTGCCACGCAGGGCTCCATTACACACCACCCCCTGCTACTGAGTTTCCGCTGTGTGGGGAGATCTGTGCCCAGAGCGCCAGGGGTGCTTATGCCACCCACAGCCTGGCCCTGAGCCTTGATTGCTGGGAGCACTAAGCTAAAAACCCCAAATACCTGTGTCTTAGACATGAAAAGACAACTGTAATTACGGGGTTAATATTATCAGGAAGCTGCTTCCTACCACTTGGAAGAACCACTGACACTTGCTCCTGGGCCCTTTGTGTCTCATATATATATATGAGAAAAAAGACAAAATACCAATGAATCAGTTCCAAAACAAGTATGACGTTTACAGTAATTAATACATTGCATGTTGTTGTCTTCCTAGTAGTTATTCAGAGAACAAGATGCAGACATGATATCTTGTGTAAACAATATTAGTGCAAACCTTTCTTCTCGGTGAACTAAGAGAAAGTAGCTGTAAGTCTTTCATGAAAAGTTTCAGACAAAAGACCTAAACAGTCA
>NW_004524701.1:8732235-8733061 GCF_000260255.1 Octodon degus | reverse complement strand
TTGAGGTTCATGAATAGTGTCTATACCCTGGCAAGTGCAAGGGCCTGAGTTCAACCCCTGGTTCTGCCAATAAATAAATAAATAAATAAATAAATAAATAAGAAATGATACAAAATTGCATTAAACAAAGTAAAAAGGAATAAAACAATAAGTGCTGTTTTGCATGATGCTATCTTCAAATTAGTTGTTTAGGTTACCAGACGTAGATTTGCAAATTGTTTTATAAAAGTTTATAAGAAATTTTTAAAAGGGCGGCCAAATAGCTCAGCAGATTAAAGTGCCTGCTTAGGCAGACGCAGGGGCCAGGGGTTCAACACTCAAGCCTGTCATGCCGGCCCCTGCCCCTGCCTGGGGGTGCGCTGAGACAGCGATTGAGACTGGGCACGGTGGTGTGCGCATGTAACCCCAGCACTTGGGAGGCTGTAAACAGGAGGATCACTACGTGTCTGATCTATTCGGTGAGACCCTGTACACACTGTACACTCTATCCTAAATTTAAAAAAAGAAAGAAAAATAAGAATAAAAAGAAAAAAATTAAGCATAAAAAGAATAGATCTTGCATCTACTGTTTATAAAACGTATACATTACCATAGATGATTTATTTTAAAAATAGTTTAACCACTATATTTATTTTATTTTTCACTGTATTTCAATATAATTTGTTTCTTTTTTAATCTTATATATTTTGTATATTTTAAAACACTATTCTTAGTAAGAATCCAAAGATTCACCAGATGACACATAAAAATGCCAGAAGCTCTCATCTTCTTTTCAGCATTGTTTAAGTCTTGAAATAAAAGTTTATTGTACAAATAAAGAAAATGG
>NW_004524701.1:8729405-8730009 GCF_000260255.1 Octodon degus | reverse complement strand
ATATAGACTATACACAATAGTCTGATATATAATATCATATATATGATCATATGCTCATATATATACATATATATCATAGACTTCTTGTTTCTCATGTATATAATATCATAATTTGTTCTAATCATTACCCTGAGGTGGTAAAACCTACTATGACAACCCTGGTATGCTACAGGTGGGGAATTGCCCAAATACCCAGCCTATATCATATTCTATATCCTATGCATGTTGCTAAGCCCAAGATAGAAGAGAATTGGATTCTTCATTGTAGCATGTTAGTGATTAAAAGCCCATTTTAATCAGATTAAAACATGGTTAAACAAAGGGTGTGTCAACTTGACTCCACATAACCAGACTCAGAGTTGGAGAAGTTATTATAAGTACCAGCAAGGGAGCCCTTGAAGCAAAGATGTACAGAAGGATAACAATAATAAAGTTTCAAATTAAGAAAATACCCAAGATGCATGAAGTCCTGTGCAGGAAGATAGGTTAGATGGGGATGATATGGCTTTTATTTAAATGAAGTATGCTTAAACAGCTATTTCAAATTTTCCAGTCATTGGCTTTCCCAGCGGAATGGAGTCCCTGCAGGAGCTTCTCCTTTCCT
>NW_004524701.1:8726478-8727695 GCF_000260255.1 Octodon degus | reverse complement strand
GTAGAACCTTTGTCAGTGTCAGCCATGTGGATGAGTCACAGCCATTGCTTGGTCAATGTGCTCTCTGTGAAAGCCTGAGAGGATGTTGTCTCTCCCTGTGAATATCCTTAGTCACACTCTATGTCATCGGTCACTTTCCTCTTTGGCCCCATAATCTCCTTAATCAGAAAATTTGGGACACTACTGACTTACATGACGTTACAGTACAAGTTCTTATATGTCCTGAGGCTTAATTGACCTTGCATGGCCAGGGCCAAAATGTTGGCTTTCCTTGCAGCCCTCCTTTTTCTCTAATTTTGGTCTGCAACCTGAGGGTGTTAACCATCCAGAAGACAAGCTTATTGTTATTACCATAAACTTAGGCTGTTAATCTTAAGCTCACTGTCTGTCTGCATATCAAACATCTTAGGCATAATATGGAACAGGTATTTTTCATCAGGTATTGATATGTTGAACTTTAAGTCCCTATAGAATATGATAAAAAAACATTTGAATGTTAGAATATATTTTAAAAATAGGCATAAATAGTTATATACTTCTTGTGTTTACACATAAATCCAAAAATCTCACCATATACAACCTTGAAGCAGGACAGTCCCATAATATTCCTTTTCCTGTCTCTTGCTTTCATTCACCACCCCCTTATTTTGAACAACCATCTAACCGAAAGACATCATAGCAGTAGCTGGCATGTCATGACAAGCAGCCCATATTCAGAAGACCAGAATGACAGGCACTCCAAGCATGAAACTACTATTACAAAATACCATCTGCAGTGCAGTAGTTTAATTCATACGTATCAGTATATATAGTTACTCAGGGTGAGAATCTTTCCAATTAACTGCTAGATTCAAAAATCTTCTGAAGATTCTCAGGATCTTTGCCTTGCCCATCTTCTACATATAACTACATGGCTTGACTTATTCATGTTTCCTAGCTCTTCTCCTTTCCCTCTCTTGATTAGTTAGTCCTTCAGATCCTCCTTTCCTTTTACTTGTATTATACTTTTCTATTTGTATTTCTTCTTTTGAGATCTTATACTAGGGAAACTATACGATATTTATACATGTGTGCCTGGTTTATTTCACTTATGAGTATATGTTCAACTGGCATCCACTTCAATATAAAGGCTTGCAGTTTATCCTTCTTAATAGCTGAATGATACTCCATTGTGTAAAAATACCACATCTTTCTCAACCATTCCTCAGGTGATGGGC
>NW_004524701.1:8715294-8718274 GCF_000260255.1 Octodon degus | reverse complement strand
TGATTCATTGCTTTCAGCTGTGTGATTCCCAATTTGTTCTGTGTTAGTGTTCTGCACTTGTTACGGGTTGGCTTGGGTTCTGAGGTTGCATTTTGTTCCTTCTCATCATTTTGTGTAGCACTGTCTTCTGACCTTTGTTGTAGATCCTCATTATAGGTATAACCTTAGCACGTACTGAAGTTCATGTGCAGATCTACAAAGTTTGGATTTATCCAGTTGTGCCTGGCTTGGGTCTGGCTGCTGTACTCAGCTCCTTCCTGCTGCTGCCCTTGAGGGTGAACCTGTTGTGCCCCTATGGCAAGATGTTCTGCTCCTGGAGTAGCTGGTGGATCTATCCTCTACATTCTCTGCAGGATTGCAGCTGCAGGGTTGCACCCCAGGCATGTATGCCAGGCCTGAGCTGTGCCTGGCGGGAACAAGGTGGAGTTGGTGGGAGAGGCAGCTCTTCCACACACTCACTTGGTCTGGGCTAGGACTGGGTCTGGGTGGTCCCGGAACCTGGCAGAAATTTCTACTGGGTGGGAGGGGTGGAGGAGGTGCTGCGGAGTTGTTGGGGGCATCCCAAGAGGGTGGAAGAGGTTATCACCCACGCTATGCCTGGGCTGGGATCAGTAGTAGGCCCCGTGGTTGCGTGGAAGCAGGAAGCTCTCCCACACACTCACTGGACCTGGGCTAGGACTGGGTCTGGGGGTTTCTGGAATGCGGCAGAAATTTCTGCTTGGCGGGCGGTGTGGGGTAGGTGTTGCGGAATGGTGGGGGGCGTCCCAAGGGGGCGGAAGAGGGTCTCACCCATGCTGCGCCTAGGCTGGGACCAGTAGTCAGTCCTGCTGGCTCAAGGTAGGTGGAAGCTCTCCCACACACTCACCGGAACTGGACCAGGACTGGGTCTGGGGGTTCCCAGAACGTGGCAGAAATTCCTGCTCCTCCTAGTTGTTTTAAGAGATCCTTTCTTACCTTTTCACTAGGTGCACCAGCGTCTTCAAGATCTGAAATCCTGTCTTCAATTTCACTTAAACAGTTTTGCAAGCTTGTGATTTAGATTTTAATTTCCTCTATATCTCTTTAACTCAGCTTCATGTGACCTATTTCTTTCCTGTATTGCTCTTTCAAGGAATCTGTCATTTTTGTAATCTCCTCTATTTTTTATATCAATGTCTTCTTTAGAAGCAGTTATCAATTCTTTTACTGCAGTGTTTTTTTCAGGTTGGGTTTTCTACCTGTGTTTCTGTAGTTGATTCTGTACTTCAGATGCTATGAGTTCTGAAAATTTGTTTTTTATCTCAGAAAAGAATTCCGCTCTGAATTCCTCTATGACTTTCTGTTGTTGCTTATTTACTATCGACGCTATTAATTCATACATTTTAGCTGAGCTAGTGTCCTCTGCATTTGTTCTGGGTGGGCATTGGGTTTCCTCCATATATTTCTGCATTTGATTCTTTACTGCAGGTGTTACTAATTCAGGAGTTCCTTTTTTCATTTCCAAACTTAGTTCCTCTATACCTTTCTGCAGCTGTTTCTTTACTTCAGAAGCCATTGATTTATTGCTTTCAGCTGTATGTTTTCCAATTTTTTCTGTGTTAGTGTCCTCTGTACTTGTTATGGTGGGCTTGGGTTCTGAGGTTGCATTTTGCTCCTTCTCATTGTCATTTTGTGTAGCACTGTGTTCTGACCTTTGTTGTAGAGCTTTGGTGTAGTTATAACCTTAGCACCTACTGAAGTTCAAGTGCAGATCTACAAAGTTTGGATTTATCCAGCTGTGCCTGTCTTGCGTCTGGCTGCTGTGCTTAGCTCCTTCTGATACAGGGAGAAAAACTGGTCTCGGGTGGGTGACCTCCAAATGATATAGGGAACCTCCAAATGACATAGAGAAAAAATGATCTCTGGACCTGACCTGCACTAGTTCGTGTTCTCTAAAACAGAAGAATGAATTTTAGGAACAAACGGAGGTTATGAGCAGAATATATTTATTGAGAGAAAGAAAGCTCCTGTCCAAGAGAGGGACAGGAGGGGGGTCCGAGCGGGTAGTTCCCCCGGGAAGCTGTCTCTTCCAGGGACTTTTATAGTGTAAAACCATGTGAGGCTAAGGCAGAGAGAATGGAAACTGGCTTAGGTGGGCAGGAGGTGGGACAAAACTATGGTCAACCAATGGGATTACAAGTACCATTGCTCAGGTAAAACTGATTAAATCCAGAATCAAATGGGAAAGGGAGTCAAGTCACTTAGCAAGCGGGGCATGAATAGGGAACAGGGTCTCTTCCTGTTGGGAGTTGGGCTAGTGACTCATTTGGGCTCTTTCAAGTTGATTGATACCTATTTAGAATATCAATCCCAGGTGCTCTCGTTTAGCATTTGTTTGGCCTTCAGGTCTTTAGGTCTGGCTCACAGCAGGAGCATCTGCCCCTCCCACAGTTGTAAGGCATCTCATCTTCTGTGCTGTCTCCTTCGAGGGCCTGGCCCTGTCTGACTGCCTATAATATTTCTATCTAACTGGGCTGCCTGCAATACTTCCTGCTGCTGCCCTTGGGGGTGAACCTGTTGTGCCCCCTGGCACGATGTTCTGCTCCTGGACTAGCTGGGTGGTTCTGTCCCCTATACTCTCTGCAGGAATTGCAGCTGCAGGGTTTCAACTAGGCCTGTATGCCAGGCCTAAGTTGAGTCTGGAGGGGACAATGTGGAGTAGAGCGGATGAGGAGCTCTCCCACACACTCACTGGGCCTGGACTAGGACTGGATCTGGGCGTTTCCAGAATGCGACAGAAATTCCTACTCTGTGTAAGGGTTGTGGGGGTTACTTTGGAGTGATGCGAGGCGTCCCAAGTAGGTGAAAGAGGGTTTCACCCACGCTGCACCTGGGCTGGGATCAGTAGGTCATGCCAGCACAGGGTAGCCAGAAGCTTTCCCACACACTCAAGTGGCCTGGGCTAGGATTGGATCTGGGGGTTCCTGGAATGCGGCAGAAATTCCTACTGGGCAGGCAGGGT
>NW_004524701.1:8711043-8715115 GCF_000260255.1 Octodon degus | reverse complement strand
CCTGTGCTAGGACTGGATCTGGGGGTTCCTGGAACACAGCAGAAATTGTATATATACCAATTTTGATAATAAACCTTTTTTTTAAAATAAGAAATGATACCTCAAAACTGCAATACTGGTCCAAACTTCTGGTTTTTACTTTCCATTTAAAGCAAGAAACATATGCGAGCACTAGCAGCCATTATTTGATCCAAGACCCTAACTTCTTAATTCGAAAAGCACTTGCAAAGAAAAACAGTGGTGGGGATAAGGAGGAAAGGGAAATGGAAGCGATTCATACCACAATAACTGGAATCCCTTAAGTATGGACGCCAGGTCTCATGAAGCTGTTGTTTAAATTTATCCTTTACTTGGTCACTTTTGTTTCCTCAAATATTTTTCTTTGACGTTTTATCTTCAGAGTCTAAAAAGTATGAAATATAAACAAGCTCTTGCACTGCACACTTAGAAGTGTACAATTCACGCACTATAGAGCTACCTATATACTGATAAATCCCATCAAATCTTGGATAATTCAAAATTATACAAAATATCAGGGCACAGAAAGAACTAAAACCCACTTCTTTTTATTACACATAAGATTCAAATATTCAATCTAAAGAAAAAATCAATTTGGCTCTGTTTTACATCTCCATGTTGATATTATTAAAATACTCCTGTATGATCATGTTTGCTCTTACTGTTTCATGTCAGGCTTAAAACCTCAAAATGCTAGCCATCCAGACAAAACAGGATATCAGAAAGATTATCTCTTCTCCACCTCCCTAACCCCAACAGCCTGATTTTACAACATGATTCCAAACACTGGATTGTGATGACAAATGCTAGGTCCAATTTCTTCATAATCCTTTTTGGTGTGCATACATGGTAGAACTCAGGTGTGGAAGCCAGCCTTGATCCTCCAAACCAAACTGCATATCGCTGCATATGGTGTGTGATAACTTGTACATCAATTGGTTTTGGCTTCAATCTATTGCCACTCAATTCCTCACTGAATTTCAGCCTGGCATCTACAGCTCTTTTGAGATCTCTTTGCAAGTGGCGTCCAAAGTCCCTGAACATGGTTGGGCCTCCAGAGAGGATAATATTCTTGTTGAGAGAACATCAGACATCAATAGGACAATTCTGAATTACTTCATCTACAACTTCTGAAATAGGTTGTGTGAAGTCTGAATTAGCAAACTCAGGATGAAAAAAGATTTCAGGTCCCAAGAATCTCTCATAACCAACATCAATGGAAAACTCTTTCTTTGACATGGCATTGATTCCAGTATACTGTTTAATACATTTTGATCCATCTGTGTCATACTTGTTAAACTCTTTTACTAAATCTGGGCATACATAACTATAGCACTCCTTTACTGCCTTAGCAGTTTCCAGAGATTGTTCTGGAGGGATTCCTACTTCTCGATCTCTCAACAGCTGGATGTTATATCTCATCCCACAATTGCAATATGCTTAAAAATACAGCTGCCAATCACATACCCTTCAGCCACAGGAATAACATGAGTAACACCATCACCGCTGTCTATTTCTGTACCAGTCAATGTTCGTTCTCCAACTTGGCTTGAGGTCTAGGATGCAGCTAAGGCAAGAACAGCCTGCACATCAATGTACAAGCCTGGAACACTGAAGGACTCAAACATTATTTCAGCAGTATATTCCCTGTTTTCTGTAGTATTCAGTGGAGGTTCAGTCAAAAGAAAAAAATGGTCTTCAGGTTCTGCTCTTAAATATTTAAAGATCACTTCCTCTGTAAACCTTTCCATTAAACCCCAATCTTCAAGTACACCATGATGAATTGGCCCCTTTGTTGCATATGTAGGTTTTTCTATTGCTTTATCACCAATGAAGAAGTCTAAATCATCAACACCTTTCATCACCCTCCTCTGATCTTGGTCACCTACTTTTGCTGACTCTTTAATTGCAATGCAGGAAGGGATGATAAACTGTGGTTCTGTATTTCCAGCATATCCTAGTTTTGTGTATCCCGATCCACAGTCCACCACCCTCGCCCGCTGTTGCCACTGCCGCTGACATCTGCTCCATGTTGCTTGGGGCCAGGAACCGGCTGCAGGAGATGGGAGCTATCTGAGCATCCACAGCTGGGCTGCACTCTCTCCCAGGGGGAGCTGGGAAGCGGAAGCAGTAGCCAGAAAGCAGGCTGGGTCAGCGGCTACCACTTCCCCAACTGGTCGGGCAGGGAGTCCCCATCTTTCCCCACCGTGGCCTCCTCCCCTTCTTTCTACCCTCCTCTCCCTCCTGCTCCCACTGTACAACTTTAGATCATATTTTAGACCAGAAAAAAAATCAAAAGACAGAAAAATCTGAAATAATTTATTACATTTTATCAGATAACAGTGGAATGAAAACTAGCAGTTGATAGTGAGAGAAACCGCAGAAACTACACAAACACATGGAAATTGAATAGTTCACCTCTGGACAATCAGTGGATTATTGAAGAAATAAGGGAAGAAATGATAAAAACACTAGAATCAAATGAAAGTGAAAATATAGCATAGGAGAATCTCTGGGATATAGCAAAGACAGTGGTAAGAGTTTATAATTTTGTGCATATAAAAGCCAGAAGTTTCAAATAACAATGCATCTTAAGGTTCTGGAAAAAACAAACTGAAACTAAACTCAACAGAAAAGGAAACAATATAGGTGAGACCTAGAATTATTGAGATAGAAACATAGGCAACAATACACAGGATCAATGAAACAAAGAATTGTTCTTTGAAAAAATAAACCTTCACCCAAATGAACTCCCTCAAAAGGCCCAAATCAATACAATTAGCTTTTTTTTTTTGAGTTTTCAATATTTTATTCAAGTTTTAAGTGATGTTAATTACAGCATTTTAAGGGAAGGATCTAATTCTGCACAAAATGAAAGACTCTGAAATGTACCAAATAAACCACTGAAAAATAAACTGAGTGGTAAGAAGAACACAATGGCTGCACGATTTAGATTCCTAGTGTCGCCACAGTGTGACCACAGTCATGCACACTTCCCACCTTGCAGCTGGTACACACTGGTGTGAGGGCAAAAAACCACAACATGAAGATGAATGAAATTCTGAATGATTGGCTTCATTACATCCCCCTCTCCACCCCAAAATGGCACAAAGAAACAGCTACTGCACCCTGTGGACTACTTTTGGTGTAGAAGAGGTGATGAGGGGTTGGGGTGGAAGCAGGGTGTGAAGGTCTGTCTAACAAAGTCCCTTTCAAAACTTGAAGCATTTATATTTAAGTGGATGGCACTTGAAGATATACTCATAAGTGAAATAAACCAGACACACATGTGTAAATATTGTATAGTTTCCCTAGTATAAGAACTCAAAAGAAGAAATACAAATAGAAAGGTATAATACAACTAAAAGGAAAGCAAGAACTTGAGCACTAAACAATTCAGAGAGGGAAAGGAGAAGAGCTAGAAAACATGACAGTGACAAGCCATACAGTTATATATAGAAGATGGGCAAGGCAATGATCCTGAGAATCTTCAGAAGATTTTTGAATCTAGCAGTTAATTGGAAGGATTCTCCACCTGATTAACTATATGTAGTGACACCTGTGAACTAAGCAACTGCACTGAAGATGGTAATTTGTAATAGTAGGTTCATGCTTGGATTGCCTGTCATTCTGGTCTTCTGAATACAAGCCACTTGTCATGACATGCCAGTTGCTACTATGCTGTCTCTCAGGTAGATGATTTTTCAGAAAGGAAGGGGGTGGTAAATGAAGGCAGGAGACAGGAAAAGGAATGTTGCAGGACTGTCCTGCTACAATGTTGTATATGATTAGATCTCTGGACTTATGTGTAAACATAAGAATTATATAATTCTTAATGCCTATTTTTAAAATATATTTTAATTTTTTTAATATTTTTTCATCATATTCTGTAGGGACTGAAAGTTCAACATATCAATACTTGATGAAAAATACCTGTTCCATGTTATGCCTAAGATGTTTGGGGGGCCTGGCCCTAGCTCAGGCCTTTAAGTGGCTGCTTCCACAAAGCTGTCAGCCTCAGGTGGCTGGAGTTCGAACCTCACACCTCTCCCGC
>NW_004524701.1:8708866-8709958 GCF_000260255.1 Octodon degus | reverse complement strand
TTGAGTCTCAGAAATTGACAATTCATTCATGTACTCATCACAGAATTGCAAAGTTTCCACAAATTATCAGCTTCCACTTGCAGGTATGTCTCCATTTCTTTTTAAAAAGGAATCTGGCATTGCTAAGGCGCCACCAAATTCCCCTCTTTGTACTGCTGAAAGGTCCTTTTTTGGAATCAGGTTTCTTCTGTACCTCTGAACTGATAACACTTTAAAGGTGCATCTTTAACTTGGAAGTCTAACATGATTTTTTAGCAATGCTTGCATCCCAGACATACAACATTAAAAGGTACACTAAATTCTGAAGGTAGCTATGCTGCCAAATAGTTTAATATTAACAATTGTACAGTATGCATTTATGCTTGAAATTCCAGTCCTAGACCAAGTTTGTGGCCACCGATGTTGACATTTTTGCCATCTAGCAGAGCTGACAGCATCAGTTTGATTTCTTGCTTTAGGGTCTGAGTGTATCCTAAATCAATCAGGCTGGAGTTGTTCACTTTGGCCAAGAAGCAGGCATCAGGGTTGATCTGATATTTGGCTGCTATGCTGAAGCGAGTGTTATTGTTTCCTGCTGTCCAGGTGGGATTGACAGCGGTCTCCAGCTTCTTGTTCATCTTCTGGTAAATGGAGCCACCAAATTCAGTGCCATCATTCACTTTAGTGTGAAGCTGGAACTCATCTGTCTTGTAGCCAACTGCAAAATTGTTCTGATTCACCCGGGATTTCGCCATCTCCAAATTCATCTGGTAGCTGGCCAGCCAACCCTTGTGGCCCAGCATCAGGGCACCATGGATGGAAGTCCCCGCGATGTCAAAGTCTGCGTCGCAGCCCAGGTTGATGTACTAGCACTTGTACCCTGTCTTGATCTTTGCATAGCCCCACCCCTCCCCCGTTAAGCGAGACGGGTGAGTCGAAGGTCAGCGTCAGTCCTCACTCGAGCTGATCCTCCACGGTGATCTCGGTGCCGAGGGTGTTGTCGGTGTTTCGTTTATCCATGAGCTTCAGGCCGTACTCAGTCCTCCTGTATTTGGTTTCCAGACTGCCTGTCACTTCGGTGGTGTTATGGGTCACTCAGAATAGGAACCAGAT
>NW_004524701.1:8697803-8707711 GCF_000260255.1 Octodon degus | reverse complement strand
AAACTAGATCTTGAGCAAATGACTATATTTCTGGATGTATACAATTTATCAAAATGCAGCCACGAGAACATAAAAAACTAAAGAGATCAATAAGAAGCAATGAGATTAAAACAGTAATTAAAAACACTACCAACAAAATAGCACAAGACTTGATGAGTTTACAGCTAACTTTTGAAGAAGAAACCAAAAGCAAAATAAAGGATAGATAATAGAAAGTAGGGATATCCTTTTCAAATGGGAAGGGGGAAAAGGTGGTAAGAAGGTGGGAAGATAAAGAATTAAAAAAATGACTCAAAGAAAAAAAATGGAAATTTGCCTTTTCAAATGAAAAGAATTAGAGGGAGCAGGAGGGATAAGAAAAGAAGGGGACAAAAAAAGGGAATTAAGATATGTTACACAACATGTTCAAATTCTTCACAATAAATGTGATCTTTGTGTACTGCTAATGTGGTAATAAGAAAATATATTAATAAAAAAGAACTAACATCAAAATTCCTCAAAGTGTTCCATGAGGAAGCAAGAGAAGGAATGCTTTCAAATTCACCCTGCTAGGTCATCCTCCCTTAATATCAAATCAAGACAAGGGCAGAAAAATAGAACAAACAAAAACTCATAGAACAATATCCCCAATAAACAGATACAAAACTTTAAATGCAATTCTTATGAACTAAATCAACAGTGTATTAAAAAGATTGTATACTGTGATGCAAGGGATGCAAGAATAGGTCAACATATGCAAACTCAAAAATGCAATACATCACATAAAGTATTCTAACCCTGTGAAGAATACCACGGGGAGGTCCAGGAGACATTGGCCCAAGACTAGTTGAAAAGAGCAGTCTAGAGCTAGGGAGAAGGACTTGGCTGTTGTTACTACACACTGGCATTCATAGAAACTTTGTTGTGAGAAAGGTCATCTAAAGAGATAGTCAGTGACCCACAGAGAATACACTGCCAAACATGCTTCCAAAAGAAAACAAAATGGATAGAACAAGGAAGGAAACAGGAAGAGGGAATTTCAAGAAACCAAATTTTCTGGAATGCCAATTGGCATTTTTTTTTCTTTTCTCTTTTTGATACCAGGAATCAAATTCAGGGTCTTGCACTTGCCAGGTATGTACTTCCTCTGCTGAGCTATATCCCCAGCCCAGGACCAAATACTTGGGAGGAGGAAGCAGCACATAGGATTTAGCTTTGAAAAATCGTTCAGGCATCTTGATCCGAAGCTCAGTGGCCTTTGAGGAGAAACTAAGAGATCAACAAGTCTGAAATAAAGTTACTAAGATATTTACAGGCTGGGGATATTGCTCAGTGGGAGAGCTCATCCACTGGCAAGGCCCTGGTTAGATTACTAAATACAAGTAATTAGAAACAGATAAAAACTAAAGACCATAATAGGGTGCAATCATAACCTTCAAAAGTGGTGACTGCCTAGGGGTTTGATGGGAGCTCCTGAGGCAATCTGTTGGAATACTGTTGATGCTTTTAAAAAATAAGTGGCAGACATACAGGTGTGTTTATACTGTAAATAGACATGAAGCTGGCTACTTGTATTTCCTGTACTTTTAATATGTTTATTATCCTTCAGTAAAGAGTTTAAACAGGAAATCTTTCTGAGCATCACAGTTCCGTTTGGTGAAAGCAAAACATCTGAACATTTTACCTTTCGGTCTGTGGGCGCCTGCCCGTTAGCTCAGTTCTTAAGTGCCTGCTCACAAAGCCCTCAGGCTCAGGTTGTTGTGGTTGGATCCCCAGAACTCAAGCCAGCCAAACCTGCCCTGAAGGCATTCGGAGCCAACCCCCCCCCACCAAAAAAAAATCCTTTGCTCTGTGAATTATAAAGTCCTACCCATATTTTTTTTTTTTCTGATTCCCCTCCATTTTATAG
Organism: Octodon degus; assembly: GCF_000260255.1. NCBI lineage: Eukaryota > Metazoa > Chordata > Mammalia > Rodentia > Octodontidae > Octodon > Octodon degus. Next base: position 8,705,823 of record NW_004524701.1, on the reverse strand, counting down.
GGCTTAGCTACCTGTAAATCTTAAAATCAAGTGGAGTTTTTAATTGTTCTCTATTTTGGTGTAAAAACCGACTTGTGTGATATATGGTGATCTGCTTCAGTTTCTAGGCTTTTAACAACCTGCCTTCTGAGGCTTTTGAAGGCCTGGACACACACACACACACACACACACACACACACACAGGTGACAGGGCCTCTGCAGTGGGGTGGTGTTCCTGGTCAGTCTCCGCTGGCTCAGGCACCCACGGGTCTCAGTGCTAATCGCCACAGGGTAGGAAGCTCTGCCTTTTGAGCTCAGTTCCCGTAACTTGAGCCCTTACTGGTGACGTTGCGCCTATGCCACCTCAAACTCGCCCCGCCTATCGCCTATCTCGTCCTACGCCCCGCCTCAGCCCTTGAAAGTCGCGGGACTGCGCGCTCCCGGCTGAGTCCCCCGCAATACCAGAGGCTGTGGGTCCCTGTGGGAGGTGTCCTGAGACCTCCGCGGCTCTCAAGTCCGGTGAGTACGTTTTGGCTGAGTGTGACAGGAAGGGTGGGTAGGTGTGTACTCGGTGGACCTGGCACACCGTTCAACTGAGATGACTGAGTTTGTCTCCCCTCACTGGCTTTTTGAAAAATGAGTATGAAATGGAAACTGACCACCCAGAGTGGTTTCTCAGAGAACAATAAGGCGAGGCAGTGCAACTGATTCTGGGTCTGGAACTGTGTTCATGGGCCCGATGGCAAGGTAACCAGCGCTCTTGTTTTTCTACCACAGTGTGAAGAGAAATAGCTGAGATGGGGTGAGCAAAAGCTTACAGAGCATGGAGATTTGTAGTGGTGAAGGAGAAATTTGTTAACTTCAGTATTTTCAAGGGATTGACCAATCTTTTTCTTATTCCCAAGAAATAAAGGTTGTCTGTTATGGGTCACTCAGAATAGGAACCAGATCAGCCAGGTTGGAATTTGGAAAGCCGTTTATTACTGAGCTCAGGGCCCCCCAGTCTGCTCTCACGCAGGAGAGGACCGAAAGGGCGGCAGCCCAAGAAGCAGGAAGGGGTTTTAAACCTTGGAATCACATTGCGTTTGATAAGCAAATTTACTGTTTGACACAAAATAAAGCTTTTAGAGTGATTGGGACCAGGACTTGAACTACATTTCCTGGGGCTGTTGTTTCAGTTTCTGGTTAATTTGCACCTGAATACCTGCAGGCAGCCTTGCATAGCCTGAAGGTTACAAGGAGTTAGAAGCCTTTGTTTAAAGGTATTGGTGAGTTTTATCTAGCAAACTACGGGTAACAGCCACTATTTACTAAACAATCTAAAACAATGGGTGGGTATGCATTTACAACAGAAAGCACAAGATTTACACCCATATAGCCTAAAATGTGAGTTAGCCCATTACATTGTCCACAATTTTGGGTGGTTTTCTAGAGCTTAATTCTCTTGTAATTTTTATGTGAATAGTTCAGTATAGTATTAACACTCAAAATTAACAAGCTTGCTACAATATATATTAAAAAGAATACTAAAAAAGTTCAAGCAATAGAGAAAAAATAAGGTCAAAAATTTAAATAGTAATGCTATCCAATAAAAAGCTTTATATGTATGTATGAAATGTAGTTTCATTTTTACCTAACCAGTAGAAATGTAAAAGCTCAGTACTCTTTCAGCATAAATATACAGATTCATAGTAGCAAATGTTTGTTGGGCATTTCTATTCCAGGCCCCAGGCATTTTGTAGTTCTCTTAGGAAACATGTTATTTTTAAATTGGTCGCCTTAAAATACACATGTGTAATTTATTTCCACATTTATTATCATTAAGAATCTGGAAAGTAGGGGCTGGGGAGATGGCTCAATGGAATAAGCGCTTCCCTGGCAAGCTCAAGGGCTTGAGTTCAATCCCTAGTTCCACAAAAAAAAAAAAAAAAAAAAAAATCAGGGAATCATTTGAAGTGAGCATAAGTATAATAACTGGACAATAAAACACAATCTGGATTAGAAAGTTGCTATGAGAGAGTATACAGAAATGGACAAGAGTGGACAGAAGGGCTTTTTGTGCTTCATAAAGCTTTATATGGAGGCCATTATAAAAGAATGATCATTTACACAGTTCTGTGATAATAAAGGGGAAAACTAGCTGCATCTTCAGGGAATCTTTTCCTGACATTCACTTTTGAGGGAGATGTCTTGTGGGTACATTACTCAAGGATGGAGAGACTACCAAATGACAATGGGAGAGCATCCTCAGTGCTAGGTCACAACACACACGCCCTGCATGGCTTCAGTGTTTTTCCTGAGATGGCTTATGTAGTTGTCATTGTTTCAGAACACATTAGAATGATAAACTCTGGTCCCATATGCTGTTATTTGGTGGCTGGACATTAACCAAGGATCCACCTAGATTTATGGAGGGAAAGGTGGATCTCATGGTCCTTCAAATATTTGTCAAAAAATCTTTTAAATATATTCTTACCTTTAACTGGTACTCATTAATTGAAAATTAATGTATGGTGTTCAGTGTGACATTTCAGTATACATATACATTGTGCATTGATCAAATCAGGGTAGTTGACAATGCTGCCACTTCTTGTCAACAGTTTCTAATGTGATCCTGATTGTGATGAAGACCATGGCAAGTGGGAAAGTTCATACTCTGTTGCTTACAGTGGCAGTAATCTTTTTTTTCCCCCAGTGGCAGTAATCTTGAATTGAAATTTTTAGTCAAAACTAAAGAGTCCAATGGTCATGCTATATCTCTCTGTCTGTCTGTCTGTCTGTCTGTCTGTCTGTCTGTCTGTCTGTCTATCTATCTTAGGCTTACAGGAATTTAAAGTTTGTTAGTAAAAAAAATAAATGTTGGGTCTGCCAGATAGCTCAGAGGACTAAAGTGCCTACTTACACAGAGCACAGCTGCTGGGGTTTGATCCTGGGTGTGCTGCGCCAGCCCTGCCCCTGGGGTGCACTGAGCTGGTGACTTGGGAAGCTGAAAACGGGAGGATCACTATGAAACCACTCTACATAGTGAGACCTTGTAGATGTACTAAATACTTTAAATAAATAAATAAATAAATAAATTTCCAAGTCACCTCAGAATATGAACCAAAGTTTGATAGCCTAGATAATTTTGACTTTATCATATTTTTTCTGTTGTTGTTTGCAATAATTACTTACTTGGGCTATAAATCACACACCATACAGTTTACTTACTTACAGTATGGAACTATGTGATTATTAGTATAGTTAGTTTTACAACCATCACATTCCAGTCACCATCTTCTCCAATACCCATGCTGTAAGCAGTTGTACCTCATTCACTGGGAGGCTGAGAAGAGAAATATAATTTTGAAATAGGAAGAAACATATAGATGTAAATACTCAGAAAATTATATTCCAAGGTAGTGATGTACTAATTGTTTTTACTGGGAATGGATGGGTAAATATAGCGCAAAATTGTTATTTTACAATGTGCTCCCCTCCTAATCTCCATGTTTATTTTCACAAAAAAGGTGAGTATTGTACTGCCAGTTTCTGCTGGTCTCTTTTTTTTTTTTTTTTTTTTCAGAACTGGGGATTGAACTCAGGCCCCTGCGCTTGCCAGGGAAGCGCTTATTCCACTGAGCCATCTCCCCGGCCCCTCTGCTGGTCTTTTGAAAGGAGCAATTAATGCTTAATTTTTTTCTTTCTTTTCATTCTTACTTTTTTTTTTCTTTTGGATGTCTTACAATTTTTTTTCTTTTTTTTTTTTGTGGAACCGGGGATTAAACTCAGACCCTTGCACTTGCCAAGGAAGCACTTATTCCACTGGGCCATCTCTCTAGCCCCTCTTTTCTTTTTTCTTTGAACCAATCTTGCACATTTGTATCTCGCAACCTGAACAACTAATTTGAAGATAGCGTTATGCAATACAACAATCGTTGTTGAATTCTTATTACTTTGTTTGATGAAATTTTGTATTTTTTCTAATGCTGATTTTTTTCTATCATTATTTTATGTTCTTTAGAATAGGTGAGTAAAGTCTTAGGAAAGTATGAGGCCTGGTTGCTCTTCCCAATTCTGTTGCAACAGATGTTGTCTTGCTAAGGACCCTTTCTGAGCTTACCTTGTATACATGCATTATAATTTGGTCATTTACCTTGATGGTTTGTAATATCTTTTATTATTGCCTGGTAATTGTAAGTAAAATCTTTTCCTGAATTCTGTGAGCTGTTCTAGAATTAACTTGTCCAAAGGAGGTTTTCTTGGAGTATGAATCATAACCAATCAGAAGGATAGATGATAACCTACTATTCAGAGTGATGTCTAAAGGGTAGGGGCAGTACTGTGGGGCTGCAGTGTCACTCTGTGGGATTGATACTCTATCCAAGTAAATGCTGTGATTTTTCTTTTTTTGCTACTGGTGTTTGCACCTAAGGCTTTCACACTGAATTACATTTCCAGCCTACTTTTTATCTTTTATTTTCAGACATTGCCTTGCTGAGTCATCAAGTGGCCCAGGCTGGGCTTGATCTTCCAATTCTTCTGTTATTCACAGGTTTGAGTTAAATTACTGAGTACTCAGCAGTTGCGCTGTAGAAATTTGCTTGCTCTGTGTGGGGACTCAGGTTCAATATCCAGTCACAAATTTGTTCTGTGATGTGATTTGAGTAGAAGTGAAGCAATGCACATATTGTCAGTGTGTGCTCTGACATTTACTTTAATGAAATATGTGTGATTTAGAAACTATATAGTAGTCAGCTACTTGACATCGGACTGATTTCAAGTTTGATTTGATTTCTAGTTTGAAATTGAGTGAGGTATCATTTCATATATCATTACTTAGATCTAGTAGTACTGTTTTTTCACCAAATCACTCACCTACCTCCATTTTCCTTTTTCACAAATTTTATGAAAAAATTCATGATGAGGCCATAATAGCAATAGTTTTTTACTGTATATCATTATTTTTATCTTTAAATTCAAACCAGGAACAAACCCTCTTAACATACTCAGTGTTAGTTTATACCCAGGAGTATCCAGCTCGTAATAATGGGCCTTCTTCAGTTGTTCTAGCACAGATCTGTTCTTGCTAGTTTGTTATTCTTTGGGAGTTTGGAACTAGTCTTCTTATCTTGGTTTTATGTAGATATACATTTGCCTTCCCCAGGAAGGTGTACTCCTTACTGCCTCTCAGAAGCAGAAGCTTCCGTAATAGCTATGCCTGGGGGACAGATCTACCCAGCGTTAGTAACTGGTATACTCCAAGAGATAATTCAAGTAACTTCAATTTCTCAGCAAGTGCAATTTCCACCCTTTCCTCTAAAAAGGAAGTGGTAAAATATTTCTGAAGAATTTACAAAATTCTAGGTTAACTCTCTATTCCTTTCCCTATATTCTAGAGATATCCCGTTATGCTTGATCTCTAGGAGGATATAAAGGTAATATTTGTTTATCACTGATATGCTAGAATAACAAAGAACAACTGTTTTTAATTTGTAGTCTACAAAACAGTGTTTTCCAGAATACAGCTTTGACTGGGTTATATAGATTTTCTCAAGTAATACTTGAGTAAAGACTGCTTGTGAAGCCTAAAGTCCTGTTTCTACAGTGTTGCTTATTTTTCTTATTTTAATTTTTAATTTGACACCATTATTGACTTACTAAAAAGTTGCAAAATGTCCAAAACAACAGAAAGAATGTCTATACCATCTGACAAACTATACTACGCTTGTCAAAACTAGTAATGGGCATTTGTTTAGAACTATGCTAATTTCATTTCAGTCATATTAAATGAATACATCTTTATTTTTCTTATCTTTCTGGTATCCTTTGTTGCATAGGATTCAATTCAGGTTCTCACCTTGCAATTAACTAATGTATTCTATGTTGATTCTTCAACCTTCATTCTTTTGTGATCTTGATACTAGCAAAGATTGTCAGTTAAGTTGTAGAATGCAACTCACTAGTATTTCTTGGATATTTGTTCATAAGTAGATTGATGTAAAGAAGGATAAATTTAAAATATTTTAGTTAAGTAGATGTACCTCAAAGACTTCAATTTTAAGTGAAATAAATTTGACACACAAGTTCAAATATCATGTTGTTTAAAAAGGATTAAATTCATGGTCTGACCATGGGGAAGTGCAGCAGAGGTAAAAAGCCCTTTTCACAGCATTTTTTCAGAAGTTTGTGATGTTGAGAAGCCTTGTTTTTGATGATGTTAATTTTGGTTAGAGCAAAGTTTGCCAGTATCTCAATGTAGAGTTATCATATTTTCCTTTATTGTTGATAAATATCTTGGGTTTGATATTTATATGAACAGTGTTTCGTCTGAATTTATCTAATTTTTGTTTTAGCTTATCAAATATGTCTTACTTGTTTGAATAGTGTGTTGTCTTTTTAAAAAAAAATTAATTCCTTAGAAACTTGTACATTTTTCTGTAAAGAAGATCTTCTCTTTTCCTTGTTTATTCAACTATTTATATCAGTACTGAATCATACTCTTGATAGCCCCAGTATGATCATTATTTAATTGGCCACTCAAATTGTTCTAGCTCTTATCAACAGGACAGTTCTTTCAGAATTGTCCTCATCCCATTCTGATATAATACTTCCATTGTCTTTTATCTTTAAAACTGCATTTCCCTATTTTCTGTTATCGAAACATGTTCCAAGCTCATTTTGGATTTTCCATGCCCTTACCCATCTATGGTACAGAGAAATTTGGTTATCTATGTATGTATGTATGTATTGCAATGGTATTAAAATCAAGAGCTAGAGATTAAGTACTCTTCCTGAAGTTACTTTTATTGTATTTTTATATGTTGCTGGGGATTGAACCCAAGGCATTTTGCATACTAAACAAGTACCCTACTATTGAGATACACTATGAATGTATGTGACCTAGCAGATATATCTGTACAAGAGTGGTGCACTCTCAAGTTCATACATTAGAAAGAACTTAACTGGAGTTGCCAATTTATTTTCTTTTCTGGAAGGAGGTAAAGTTGGTAAGATTTAGAAATATTTATCAATTTTTATCATAAGATGGCCTAAGTGCTTACAAAAGATTACTCACATGAACTTCTATTTGTTATGCTTTAATATCAAACCAGGGATAGTTTCTTAGTCTAGTAACTTAATTAAATAACATTCTAACTAATAACTCAGTCTATGGGGAAGGGATGATAAGTAGAGATCCTGTTTTTGAAATGTTTAAAATGTGCTCAAATGAGATATATTTTTGCCACACAGTGTCATTTTAGAGCAAGGCTTTAAACCTGCATTCTCATTCTAAAAATACAGATTTAGGACAGGTAATACTGTCCTCCACACTTTTCTTACAGGTTAGAGTATCTCTTACTGTCCAGAACATTTGGGAACTGTCTATTTCATTCATAATTTTAAATTTCTTCTGTCCCCAAGTCTTTTTTGGCACTAACAATGCCACAAATCCCATATTAAGCAAAATATAGGAGGTATGATGATGAAGACATAGTCTGGCCCTAAACAAACTGTATCATAATATGATTTTCAAGCCAGATTAACCTCATTCATCTTATTCGTGCTTCCTAAGTTTTGAGTACTATTTCTACTCTGTTTGGTTATCAGGTCCAGTTTACTTCTCAGAAATTTGATGTATAATTGGACTGTGTACACTCAAAAATATGTCTGCCTTTTGTTATGTGTTTTAAGTTTGTTTTTGTCACAGTCATGTGTACTGGTCATTGGTAAGGAATTTATCCATTACTCTGTGTTTAAACATTGGATTTAAATGTGCTACTGGGATTTACAGTCAAATCTAGTAGAACTATTATCTACATGTTGTTTTTTCCCTACAGCAAGGCAGAACTCTCCAGATGTGTTCCAGAAATGGCATGTTTTTCATCCCAATGTTACATAAAAACAGCAAAGACCTCCCTGGGATGACCCCTAGTGACCTGAAGACCTGTACTGAAGGGGCGGTGTTAAGTTTTCATAACATTTGCTATCGAGTGAAAACGAAGAGTGGTTTTCTACTTGGTCAGAAAACAGTGGAGAAACAAATACTACATGATATGAG